>NC_133901.1:9356814-9656814 GCF_964199755.1 Larus michahellis
ATTTGCATCCTCTAACACGATGCCAAAAGTTAAGTGGAAATTAAAAAAAAAAAAAAAAAAGAAAAGAAAAAGGGAAATCACCTGTCCTTGTGAGAGCCCTCCCTCACTCAGTGGTGGGGTTTTACAGCCCCACACTCCTGCCCATTGTTCCCTGGTCACCAGAAGAGCCGCAGGGCAGCAGGTCCTACCAGTGGCCAGACCCCCTGGGAGGGGACACATAGCAGGTTCTGAATGCAAAACACCCAACAGAGCGATTAAACACTTGCTAGAACATGCCAGAAGAACAAGACAACTGTCCGCCCCTTTGCAGCGCTGATGTCCTTGCAAGACCATCAAGGGCAGCCCGGCCCCATGAGACCCCCGCACACCACCCCCCCAGCACATCGCCCCACTGGCAGGTGGAGGGGAGAGACCCCAATGCACAGGGGAACACGTAAAGCAGCACCTGGTGTCACAGCAGCATCCACTCCTGACAGAGCACTCGTAACCGCACCCAAGGGCTGGATTTCTGCGGGGTTTGCACACCCTTATTTTTCTGCCTGTTGATGATTTCTTGCCATTGGCATCTTCCTTTCCATTTCCTTATGTTTCCTCTTTCTCACTTTCTATTTGTGTTTTTCCCCCCACTGGGCATTCCCTTGAATGCTTCTTGTGATGCCCCGTTTCTGTTCCTGCTCCTTTCACCCTCCCTTCTTCCTCCTCCTCCTCCTCCCAAGAAACCAATTCTCACTTTTCTTAAATGACTTCCTCCTTTCCTTCTCACTCATTCGTCTCCTCCTTTGCTTTGCTCCCCACGAACACTGGCTCCCTGGTGAGCTCTGTGGGCTGCGGCTTTTTACTTTCACCCACTAAGATAATCATAGAATCGTTAGAGTTGGAAGGGACCTTGAAGATGATCATCCCGTTCCCACCCCCCTGCCCTGGGCAGGGACACCTCCCACTAGACCAGGTTGCTCCAAGCCCCATCCAGCCTGGCCTTGGATATTCAGCCAGGCATTGGCCAAGAGAGTGTTTGTGTGCAAGTAATCAGAGACAGCATCTTCTCCTCCGGTATCCAGAAGGTCCTGGGCACATTTTAAGTTCAGTTTTCTCTCTTGTAACCCTCTCCTCTCATCTGGGATCAGGGTGGAGTTACAGAAGAGGCCCCATATTTAACGGCGTGCTGGCAGGAGCCATGGGCTGAGCCTGCTTTGGTAGCCCATGTCTGCTTGGGCAGAGGAAAATTGCTTTCCCACCCACTTGCCCAGGCAGCAGTGGGGGAACCCAGCAGAGAGTCCCTCAAGAAGCCACCACGGCATGGAGGTACAGCCAGGCACGGATGCTGCACCATGGATAACAGAAGTGAAAATGGTCAGGGACTTCCCCACCGTCGACTGTGATGGACAAAAAACAAAACAAAACAACCAAAAGTCTCCAAGCTGATCCATGACCTGGTCTCAGAGCAGGCCAACAGGTCCATGCCCTGTCCGCGTGGACAGCAGTAGGTCATCTCCACTAACCTGAACTTACATCCTACCATGAGCCCATCCCAGAACAGCTGCAGGCCCAGGCACCTGAGAGGTTTGGTTGGGTGATTGATTCCTCTTCAAAACACTGCTGGGAGAGAGACTGCAGATTCCTTCTCGGTGAGGTTTGGTAACCACTTTTGTGCTGGTCAGCTGCAGAGGTATGAGGATTGCACAAAGTCTGACAGACAAAACAAACCCCAGTGTGTATCAATGCGTGAGAATGGGCTCCTGGTGGAAGGTTGGGGGGGCGGGGGTGGGAGGAGGGCAGAAGATGATTTATAATAGTCTAATTGCGCTTGAAACAACTTGTACCCGGCTAGCTGGAGAAAAGGGAACCCAAAGAAAATTGAGGAAAGAACGATCCTTAGGTCAACCTGACATTTGTTGTCCAGTCTATGGGAAAATATCCTCCTAAAAAACAGACTTTGTAGCCATAAGAGAAGAAAGAAAAAAATTAATGGAGAGGATGTTTTTGGTTGCCTTGATGTCAGCGTGGCGATGACACCGTGGACTGCCAGTAATGGAGAAACCTCAGCAGCAGCCAGAGGGGCTTCCTGTTTCCATAACCCAGTTCCCACAACCCGTCGAGAATCTCAGATTTACACATTAAAATAAAAAAAAACCTCAAACACCAAGTTGTGTGCACTGCTGGGGGTTTTGATACCAGGAAGCAAAAAGACTCATCGTGTGTTATGCTTTGTCAAAGCCCGGTTTTTCAAGTAGCCCATCGCGTGAGGTCTCAGCTCTCAGAGCCAGCAGCGTTGAATTCCCCTCCAGCAGAAGGAAACACTGGACCAGATGGTGACCACCCTGCCGTGACACTGACAACAACGTGTTCTCCTGGCCTTGTCTCGCCCTGCCTTTCCACAAAGTTGAGAAGAAAAAGGTTTTTTTCCAGGGCTGAGAAAAGAAAGGCTTTAGCAATCTATCAGAGAGCTGCAGCAGTCCTATGGGAGTCCCTGGGAGAGCCATCCAGCATGGATTCTTGCAGCCTGCTGCCAAGAAGTGTCTCACTATTGATTTAGGGTCTCCCTCATCACCACCACCACTTCTAAACCCCTCCCCCCCGCCGCCGCCACGTGCCAAGTTTGGAAATTATATAAACTGATTGTAACGTATGGACACCAGAAGCCAGGGAATGTAATCATGGGGCAGTGTAATCCTGGATATCAGGGGATTTATTTTTTTACCCCACAAGGAGGATGTTGTGGGTGGTGGAGCAGGTTGCCCAGGAAGATGTGCAGCCTCCACCCTTGCGAGTTTTCAAGAGCAAGCTCAGTGAAGCCCTGAACTACCTGGTCTGACCTCAGAGCTGACCCTGCTTTGAGCAGCAGGTTGGTCTAGACACCTCCTGAGGTTCCTTCCCACTTGAAGGACACCTCCAGAGGAACCTACCCACTACAATCACCCACTGCTTCCACATTTCTTGAAGCCACTTCCCCAAACACCTACCGCGGAGCCGTCCCAACAGCTGCTACACCCAGAGACAAGGTCTGCACAGCAGTTCTCAAGCAGCTGTAAGGGCAGGGGCACAGGGGGCATCTCCTGCTCCAAGATTGTTGTTCTCTGAAGAGATGTAGAAGCTTGGCAGCCCTGAACATCACTTGTACAAGATACAGAGGCCAAAGCAGACGCACAGCTGCGGTCTCTACCAGGGCGTTCTACAGCCCGGCCAGGCTGAAGCCAGCGTCAGGAGAGCAGTTGGGCAGTGGGCAGCGTGCCCGCACACGTAGGAAGAGCGGATGGGAATCGCAATGCTCTGGCTGTCCTCACGCGACCTCTTGGGCAGCTGGCACTTAAATGTCTCCTTAAGGAACAGCCTCCTGACCTTCTGCCCAGCTCCCAAGTCAGCACACGCTCGAACTGTTCCTTCCTCCCAGCCACCAGGACGCCTTCATCCTGCTGCCCAGCACAGTTTGTTTCATGACAAAGCCCTCCATCATCACCTGCCGTGCCCAGGCACCACCAGTGACTGAAGCAGATGTGACCCCATCTTTCACTGTTGGGCAAGTCAGCGCTCAAACTGGTGCCTCCAGGAGCTGGAAACGTGACCCCGGCAGGGTCCCCATGTACAGGTGTAAGTTAGAGGAGCCCCCCGGGATGCCCATTGTACAGCCTGTGCTGCTGGAAACACTAAGCAGAGCCCAGAAGGTCCCTCTCGGCACATGCAGTTGTCACTGCCACCCCCACACCACCCACGAGTTGCACTGATCGGCTTTTCCTAATGACACGGCTTTGCCCAAAGCATGTGTCATCACCTACAATTTCAATAACGACACATTGAGATCTTTATCACAAATATTCATTTTCAACTAGTTTCGCCTTCGAATTCTCAACGAGTGATGCCACCAAAAACAAGGCAAGAAAACACTGTTATTTATTTATACTGTGGCAAACCCCCAGACCCCGCGGGCAGCCGCCGCACAGCCCTGCGGATCCACGGATGGGGACGGATCCTGCCCCAGAAACCTCGTGCATGGATACGGGCAAACGCTGAGTTCAATAACAACCAGCAAGGGGGAAGTGGGAGGGGTGGGAATTCTGGTGACAGGCATTTAAATAGACCGGCTGCGAGAGCTGCCTGAGGGTTTCGCTTCAGTTATATTTATGTAGGGTTTTTTTTATAGAGATAAACACAATTGCAGCAGCCCCCCTGAGCGAGTGGGAGCATTGCTGTTAGCGAGGCCGGGATCAGGCCCGTTCTCTCCCGATGCTCCTCTTGGGGCAGCTCCGGAGCAGGATTTAATACAACAGCCAGTTTCTCAGTGTATTCTGCTCAGACACCCCTTGAGCAACTGGTGCTATGGAAGGAGCTGAGACGATGCACGTAGGAGGCAATTAACAGCCTGCTGGGTGATTAGGGACATGCTTTGTTCCCGCTGGGCTCTGCCCCGATGCCCACGCAGCTCCATGGCTCCTGCCCAGGTCCTGCCCCACAGGCAGCCCCAGGGCAGTTTGGAAGCCAAAGAGCGATCCTCCACTAGCCCTGGGAGAGCGACAGATGGACTCCAGAGGGTTACTGATGCACGGCAAGGTGGCAACGTGCAGTGACACGGCGCCTCTGCAAACCAGCCGTGCCAAATTTTCTCCAGCACAAGCCTGTGACCGGCCGGGTTCCCAATGGCAGCAGCAACACAAATGACAGGGTCGGGGTTATGTGGGCACAAAGGGGACATTGGGTGCTGTGCCCCCCGGGCAGCACCACCCCAGTCCACGCCTGCTGAGCAGCTGCTGATTTGATAAGCCTTTGCGGGATGGTTTATACACTTGGAACAGGTTGGCATGGAAACAACATAAATATTTTCAACAGGTTGTCACCAGCGTGTCACCAGAGGTGGTTATTGCCGATCCCCGCTGCCATTTCAACAAGAAAGCCCAAAGAGGTGAGAATTCAGGAAAACCATTGCGGGAGCATCAGCGGGCACAGGGCTGCGGGAGCAAACGGTCGGCAGCAAACCAGCAGTGAGGAGGAGGAGGAGGAGGTCTCACAAGGCCAAAACCCCGTTATGACATCTAAGGAAAAAGTACAGCCCATTTCCCCAGTGGTGGCTTAAGAAGGGAGGAAAGCCTCCCATCCCCGGCCCGAGGCTCGGTAGCCCCCAGCACACCCTCCCCAACAGATGCGTTCCCTCACTCCCCGCAGCAGTCCCACCTCCCGAACGGATCCTGCTTATCCTAGGCTCAAAGCCTTTGGTGGGGGGAACCACTGAACGCAAAAGCTGCGAGAACGCCAACCCTTATTCAAAGTCTTTAAGTAAATCTGAAGTCTCCATTCTGAAGTAACTTCACATCCCAGTGTAAAGGCACTTCTAAAACACAGCCATAGGTGTAATGTAAAGGTCTCAGACAACCAGCCGGGGCTGCTGGGGCAGCTCCTGGCCCCAGTCGCCCCTCAAGATGCTGCCCCAAGCTCCCGGCAGGGACAGAGACAGGCGCCGAGCACCCCCCGTGCTGTGGCTGGCATCGCTGGTGCTGCGGGGCTCAGCGGGCAGCACTCCCAGCCCAGTGTCTACAGGGCGTGCAAGCAACTAGAGAGGGTTTCCACCCCAGTTCCACTATGGCTGGGCCAAACCGGCACAAGAGCACACCACCGCCTCCCAGCAGCGGGGCTGCCGAGCTGCTGCAGGAAAGCCCGGTTATCAGCAGGAAGAAGGGAAGGGCAAGCCAGAAGATTTAGCAGCTTTTAAAAGCAGACAACCTCAGCTGTGGAGAGCTTTACTTCATCAACAGCCACAACCCCTTTCTCCACAAACCACCTTACCTTTCCAAAGTCACCTCTTGGAGATGCAAGCTATGGCCAGGACCAGCTCCTCTATGTTGCACACCCCAGCTGGTAGCTCCCATCCCACCACAACCATTTCAAGCCAGACCCCCTCAAATTTGAGCTCTTCCCTGTGCTGCCAAGAGCCTCAGAAGAGATTGGGAGTTAACTGGAACCAGCTGCTTCCATCTTCCTCCTCTTCTTACCTACCAGCTGGTTTGATCTACTGCAGGCAACGAGAAGTGACCCAGGGGGACAGAAACAAGCAGGAGCACTGGTGGGAGTAAATAATTCTCTCCTATGGCAAAACGTGTTTTTATTAGGCCCCAGAGAGAAAGCAGACACCGAGCAGGTTATCCCAAAAGCGCAGCTCCAGGCACAGCTGAAGAAGGTTTGCTGCTGAGCCACGGAACACCGGGTCAGAAGCTCCCTTCCCATCCCAGAGACCCACCAGACCTGCTCCTTGGGCTGGCAGAGGCACGGGGGCCACCCGAGCTTCCCGAACATCGGGCGAGCACTCCTCAGCCACACCTACGCTAATAAAACAGGTGTAGCTTTTATAATGAGATACGTAACACTTTGTGAAGATCCTAATGAGGACAGGGCATCTCGGGTACATCTAACTCGGGCTGCGTGAGGTCAGCAATTATAAAATTAATCTCACTGGGCTATAAACGATGTCACCTGCCATATAACTAAAATTTTGTTATGCTAGCCAGCCTGTTGCAATGCTGGTAAGGTTAGCAGGGACCTGAGTGTGCCTGTGACAAGCTCCTAATGACGCTGGTGGAACTAGCTCAGGAGACAGCCAGTAGGTGAGTTGGCTCCTGGGGTGGCCCAGTGGCTGGTGAGCACGTGGCATGGGCTCTGCCATGCCGTGGTGCTTCAGAGAAAACCCGACTGAGCTGAGAACACAAACTATGCCAAGGTTTGGAATGGAAGTCATTATTATTTGTAGCCCTGCTGAGAAGGACTTGTGGGTACTGGTGGGTAAAAAGCTGGACATGAGCCGGCAATGTGCGCTGGGAGCCCAGAAACCCGTCCACATCCTGGGCTGCATCCCCAGCAGCGTGGGCAGCAGGGCGAGGGGGGGATTCTGCCCCTCTGCTCCACTCTGGGGAGACCTCAGCTGGAGTGCTGCCTCCAGCTCTGGGGCCTCCAACACAAGAAGGACGTGGACCTGTTGGAGGGGGTCCAGAGGAGGCTACAAAGATGATCAGAGGCTGCAGCCCCTCTGCTGTGAGGACAGGCTGAGAGAGTTGGGGCTGTTCAGCCTGGAGAAGAGAAGGCTCCAGGGAGACCTTAGAGCCCCTTCCAGTCCCTAAAGGGGCTACAGGAGAGATGGGGAGGGACTCTGGATCAGGGAGGGGAGTGATAGGATGAGGGGGAATGGTTTTAAACTGAAAGAGGGGAGATTTAGATGAGACATTAGGAAGGAATGCTTGAGTGTGAGGGTGGTGAGCCCCTGTCCCAGGTTGCCCAGAGAAGCTGTGGCTGCCCCATCCCTGGAGGTGTTCAAGGCCAGGCTGGATGGGGCTTGGAGCAACCTGGTCTGGTGGGAGGTGTCCCTGCACAGGGCAGGGGGGTGAAACTGGATGGTCTTCAAGGTCCCTTCCAACCCAAACCATTCTATGATTCTATTCACTTAACTTTTCTGGAATTTCAAATCATAGTTCTGGAATTATTCTGATCCCACTTTAGAGACTCATTTTCTTAAAGCGTAGTTAGATAAAAAACCCTAGTGCAATGGTTTCAGCTGTTCCACTGAAGTGTGCGCTGTAGCAGATGGGAGCCCCTCTGAACCTCCGTGGGCGCCAGCTCCGGCAAGCTTTGCCGTGAGCCCACGGTGTCACTGCTGGGGTCCCTCCTGTGGACTGCCAGGTCTCTCCGTGTAACATCACCCCAGTACACGTTTCTGCTCTGTAATTCTGCACGACGCACTGTCCCTCTTCCCCCCTTTAAGATACAAATGCACAAACTTGCTCCAGGGTGCGTTCCAGCACACATTGTTTGGAAGATCCCAGCATCCCAAGCCACGCGGGAGCTGGTAATGACCGACCAGCCTATCGAATCAAAGAATCATTTTGGTTGGAAGAGACCTTTAAGATCATCAAGTCCGACCATTAACCTCACACTGCCAAGTTATCACTAAACCATGTCCCTCAGCACCACATCTACCCCTCTTTTAAATACCCCCTGGGATGATGGCTACACAACTCCCCTGGGCAGCCCATTCCAACACTTGACAACCCTTTTGGTTGACAACCCTTTTTCCTTATATCCAATATTCTACCATCTACCCCGGCTGGTTTGGGCCAGCTGCAAACATCGGCCACTGTTTTCTGTTACTTTTGCCATATTGCTGCTGAAGGTACTGGAGAGCACCAAGCCAAGCATAGCTGCCTGGAAAACACAAAAAATATCCCAATTAAACAAGGATTGGGTGTTGACAATTATTTTAATGTACCAATCATTTTTAAATTCACTCAATGTCAGCTTCGCTAAGTGACATTAACACAGATTTTTCACCCTTGGTCAAACACCAAACCTCATCGAACCCAGGCTTTGTTTGGGGTTTCTTTTCCAAGAAATCCCAAAGTTACCCCCCACCTTTAACTGGGGACGTCCGGCAGTGACGGGGACTGGTGGCACATACCCGACTGTGCACGGGTTCGATGGCACAAACCTGGCCCTTGGCAGCTGGGTGCTGCCCCAGTGGCCTTCCCGTCCCCGCCACGGCCGCAAAAAGCGGTAAACTGGATGTCCCGTCAGCTGCTGGGAAGCTTTAAACCCTCATGGACTGCGAGCCAGACCAACCTCCTCCTAATTTTACTTAGGGCTGATTTTAGAAAACGATGTATTTATTTGTGCTGCCCTGTTTAATAACCCAAAGTATGAGCAGAATGTTAGTTTTGTAATCTCCCCCAGTCTTTCTCAAATACAGTAATAAAAAATAGTGGTTGGGAGAATCTCTTATTTAATATACCTGGGATGAAAATTATCCGGTTCTGGTTATCTAGAGATGGCCATCCGCAAGATTTCGAGATCAGGGCATAAGCAATTTTCTCTAGCCGCTCTAATACGCACAGAACGCAACTGAAATTATACACACACACGCACATTTTTAAACATGAATATTTACTAACATAAATAAACAGTGTTTTATAACAAAAGGCACGGATTTTCAACTATAAACAATGGAAAAATATTTACAATTTGCACATACATAATCAAACAGCAAGTGCACAATTGGTCACTTCAGATCTTCTTTTCTATATTTTGAGATTTCCTTCCTTCCAAGCAGGTAATTGAATCAGTTCTGCAACGTCCACATTTCCCCCCCCGCCCCCGCAAAAAACTGCTACCAATGCCAGGTAAGAGACTTTATTAAAATGAGTAATTTAGCAGCACAAGTTTTCAAATGGAGACAGTGTTGCTAACTTCTTCATATTGGATAATAAAATAAGGGTAGCTCTGATCATCATTAAAAATGACAAAAATCTGAGGCTCAAAGTAATTGTCCACACAAGAGTCATAGAGGTCGCTGGTAATGCTGCCGGGGTTCACTGGGGGAGGTCTCCTCATGGTGTGGTTGCCCACCGTGTACCTTCCTGTCAGGACTTTGGCCAGGAACATGTAATGAACTCCTTTGGGTGACCTTTTGGAAAAATTATGGGAATAGCTTGCCTTTCTGGCAAAGTAACTGCCCTGTCCAAACATGGTGGCATGCTTCCCGCAGACGCGCGGGTCGAAGTTGTGCTTGCAGATTCCATCCACCACGTCCTGGGAGGTGCCATGGAACAAATGCCTTTCGTTCATTATCCTGTCAAGCCCGGTCATTTTTTTTGACATATATTCCTTTTTCCTGGAATAGAAAACGGAAAGTGTAGATGAGTATTCACTGCAGATCTGCAAGGGAAAAGCAGTTTTCATTACAGCTCTTAAAGTATCAGAATTATCCTCTGGAATAGTAGAGCTGTAAGAGGAGGTATGAAAACATTTCTGTACGGATAGCAGAGAGGGCTTTCCACTTTCAAATAAAGCTTTTGCTTGAAATAAGTGTGTTTTAAAGGTCCTGAGCTGACACTGCCGGAGGCAGAGCTCTCTCACCTGCACAGCAGCAAAGGCAAAGCAGCTGGACAAGCGCCTGCTTATCTTTGCCTGCATTCCACCTTGGATGCGGAAGGAAATCTTCCCCAGAGTGAAAACAAGGGCTGTGCAAAAATTAAACCCCACCACAGCCTCAGAAGAGGCCCCGGAGAGAAATTACTGGGACAGGGTGGGTGAAGATGCTCTGGACCAGCATTAAGTCAGTCTCTGCTCCCACAGCCCATCCCTCAACTTCTCCTGAGATTCTGCATTTCTCGAGAAGGGGGAGAGAATCCACAAATCTAATTTCATCTCCGTTACAAAGCGGTCAATGGATGGTAACTTTCAGACGCAGCATCTTTGGTTTGAATGGGACCGACTGACACAGGAGTTGTCTTTGCGAGACCACAGCACGACCCTGGGTCACCGTGTTCTGGGGAACCAAGGCACTGATGGCTATCTTCAACACGGAAATTATCTGATCAAAACAATTCCTCCTAGTTCGGCTTGAAAGTGAACCGAAAGATTTTTCAACTAGATATTTTAGATTTATCTTGACATTTCTGTGAAGATATATTTTACAGAAATTATCAGTAGACGGTATATTAAACCACTCACACGGGAAATTCCAGGGTAAGATATTTTTCAGCATTTTTCAGATAAAGTCGTTCAACTGAAAATGCTCCTTTTCTTCAGAAAAATCGGGACTTTATTATTCTACTTCATGATCAATTTCTATTTTGCAGCCCAAATTACATATTTTAAGGTATTTTTCCACTATTGTAAAAGAATGGCATTTGCATTATCTTACCTTTTGTATTTCTCCCAAAGAAACTGATTCTGGACTCTCAGAATTTTCAAAATTTTATATTTGGTCTCTGGCACAGTCTTGTGAAATAGGTTATAAATGGTTCTATAGCTTTTATCTTCCTTCAGAACAGGCACTTGGATGAAGTCCTGAGATGGATCCATACTAATCCAGGTTTCAGGATAGAAGTTTGGAGAGGTAACAGCAGCGGGAGATAAGACGTGTGAGGAAGCTGGTTCGGCCGATGGGGAGGGTACTGGAGAGTTGCCACCTAAGGTCCTAGACGGGGAAGGAGGAAAAGGTTGTGCTTAAACATTCACAAACAGAAGAGCTTTGAATCACATTTATTTCATCGCCAACATATCTTAAGCAATTGCTGCTCTTCAGTTCTGTCACAATTTACGTATCTTTAATGCTTGTTTAAAACAAACATGCCAGCTATTGCTGCTATTTTAATAACTCCTCCGTCCACAGAAACCAATACAAGCTTGGCTTTCAGGGATGCTGCTCCACCTAGGGAAATCGTACTGCTTGGTGGTGTTTAAAAGCCTGCCATCATCATCATTATTGACATTCTGGGGTGGGGTTATAAACTACAGACAGGCAGAACGCTACTAAATACAATTATTTTGTACGCTGGCTATAAAGTATTAGTGAATTTAACATAGCAAATAGGACATACAGAATAAGAAAACATTAATACTGTGGCAACATTTGACCTAATTTCCTTAGAGTACAATATAAGGAGTAGAAACGCATACTTTCTTGTACAGTATGAATAAGGAATAACCCCAACTAATAACATTTTATAGGCAAAACTCGCCGTTACTTCACTGCCTTATGTAGAAGAGGAGATGCTATGTTTCCAGTACTACCCAGCATTGTGCTGAGGAAGGCTCTCTTCTTTCCATTTGCACAGGCCAGATGTAGATTTGCATTTGCAGTTGCTTATTTCCATGTGACAGCCCAGCCCCTCCTGTTAGGAATGCTGCCACGGACGGAGTCAGGAAGGGGCGAAGGAAAGTCCGTAACGGCCGTGGCAAGAAAGCAGCAGGGATGCCAGAAAAAAGAACAGACACCAGTAAAATCCAGTTAAGGACACCAACTTTGGTGTGGCAAGACTTAGTTCTCAATAAATACCTGCACCTCTGTGGAATTTTTCACACTCTTGAAGCTGCTAAATTTAGATAGCGAGTGTGGCATTTGTGGCTTACGTTCACCTGATTATAATCTGAACGAGCAAGCCTTAGCCAGCTGAATAATCCTTACTTATTGGAGTCTCCCTCTTACGTCAAGGAAAATACTTGGAACGTGTAAAGCTTGCAGGCTCGGGCTCTGGTTTTCACAGCTCTTCAGCTCCTGCAAGCTGGTGAGGCTCCCTTTCAGTTGCAAAAATATAGGGAACTATCTCAACATTTCACCAGATGAGTATTTTACCCAAGTATTTTTATAGAAAAGCTGCTATTGACTCCAGGACCCTCCCACAGTGAATGCACGTGGGTAAGGTGCACTCAGAAGACGGAGGTACCCACATCTGGCTGGAAAGACCCAAGGTGAATCTTGTCTCTAAACCCCACAAATGACCTTAAATTAAATTTCATTAAATTTAAGTTTAATGAACATTAAAGTTCATTAAATTTCTCAGGTCACTTGTGTTCTGATAATGTGTCACTGCCAAAGCACAAGGAGGAAACCTGTTCTGCCTAGGAGGAAATGGGGAAAGTGAATCCTTTGTCTATTCGTCTCCGGCAAGCTGAGGTTTGACAACATCCAAGGCCAAATCCTGCCTCCCTGCACATACGTAGCTGGATTTCGCACAGACGAGCGACAGGCAAACTAGGTTTGTAAAAAGAAAGTTTACTGGGGAGCAAACAAATTCTCCAAGCTTTGCGAAAAGCAAAGCCATTTTCTCCCGAGTGACTCTTCAGGAATGAATCTTCTTTTGTTCCCGCGTGACGCTGCCTGAAGGGCTGCGGACCTGTGACATCTGCGCCCGGCCGGTCAGCTCTTGAGGCACACCAAAACACAGTCACACAGCAGCTGCCCATTGTCCCTGCTCCTTAGCCTGCATTTCTCTGCAGAGCCAACATAATTACCTCGAGAAATAAGAATTCTACTGCTATTCACGTCGTACCTACCGAAATGTCAATTAAGGCTGCCTTTCAGAATACTTAATGCTAGTGATATATATGAGCCTGAAAGAACCACGTGGGATTTTTTTGTGTGACCCAGAAATAATTTCATGTGATTTCCTAATTGCAGGTTGAGTCTTTCAGGTTTAGAAAAAAAAAAAATTGGGGGGAAAAAAGGTCTATTTTTACATTGACACATTTGATTCGGATCAGAGAGACAGTAAAGTGTAACAGCACTCACACTTTTCAGAGCAGAGATACTCCTTAAAAATGTGTTCATGTGGCTTTCACCTGCTCTTCAAAGCTAAAAAGGGACCTCACTTTATTTGTATGGATTTGACTCAACTCAAAATTCTTCTCACTGTTTATTAATAGTTTAACAGAAACCCGGAAGACAGATTTTTCTAAGAATGATTATTAAAATAGCAGTCTGCGATATTACAGTGTCCATTTAATAATATTTTTTTCCCCCTCCTAAAATCAACAGGTAAAATATATTACTGTCGAACCTCATTCATTCACACTTGGACTGGAAGACCAAGCACAGATTAACAATAAGTTATGGATTAATAAGTAAGACATCCAACACAATAAAAATAACTGCAATCCTCTGGTGTACTTTGCTCATTTCTTCTGATTAGCGTAAATTATTTGTAAGCATTTATTATACAAGGGAAGCCATTAAAAAGTCAACATTTGTCAACCACCATCACCCACTTCCCACGGTTTCTATTCAAGTATTCTTTCCCAATTTTATACCAAATTTAAGGTATAATTGTGGGGGGGCACAAATAAAACATCTCAGGTAGCGTTGTGTGGTAAGTGGAGGCAAATACTGACTTCTTCAGGATAGCTCCCACAAATATTTAAAATACCCTTTTGTTCTCTGCTAAGAATTGGTGGATTTCTAAGTAAGCATTCCGAGGTGTTTAGGCAAAGAAAATAAACAGAACAACAGACATTTCAGAGCTTATTTTATAGATCTGGTAGATGGCACAAATACTCAGGGTCAAGCCCTCATGAGTGTAGAACCCTCAAGAGTCCACTAAAATTAGTGGGAATTGCATAATTTTAGCATATCTCGAAATTATAGACTTACACTGTAGTAAAAAAGTCACTGGTAGCAAAACATCAGGAGAATACCCAAAATCCTTATTTGTCATTACGATGATAATCAGAATTGCTATAAACAGCAAGTCCATGCTCGGTCTTTTTACCCACATCCTCCCTCTTTAATAATTCGGGTTTCCTTCCTGTAAAACTATCTAAAAATGTTTTTAACAACCACGTGTTTTGAGGCTCTGACCAAATTCATGTTCACCTCGCAATTAGAAGCAGTAACGACTCTGCAAGATAATGAGCATTCTAGCCCTACTGCAGCAGTTAAAGCTCCTTTGAAGGGCCCAGCATGCCAAGCTGCCAGTCAGACTAACGACTTCCACCCCTTTGCTAACAGGACAATGTGTTCCTAACTGCTGAACTCTGACAATCATATTTCCAGCTGTGCTGGTGAGATCACAAAAATGGCATTTTTATGAGATGTAATCAAAAATGACTACAATGCAACACCTTCCTCACTCTGCCTTTGATGGGCGAGCGTGTTCACTCCCAGTTGAGACGACAATAAAAAACAAGGCATGCGTTAATTGTGCTTGAAAATTATAAAGTGTTTTTGAATGCTCATTTTTACGGGACCTAGAACTGGTAGCCCGGCAATCACTATAGCCGGTGAGATGCTGAAAGCTGGACGATACTTTGGCAAACTTGAAGGACATCTGTGCTTCTGATGTTCTGCAATCCACAAGGTACATTCTAACCTTTAAATAACAAACAGAGCCCAGCGGTAAGGACTTCCTCAGATGATATTTATCTTGAAAAATGACAAGCGAGAGCTGGCAATATGACTGACATTTTGTATTATTTCTTCTGATTTTTCTACCCAGTGATGCCTATTTCCTTGCCACATCATAAGGAATGCAATTCTCACGGACAGAACAACATGAAGAACAAATGCAAAGTTTCTATTTTGCTGCGATACGTACTGTAAAAACGGCATCAGCACAACGCATGAGCGAAGAAGGGGTCTCCTCTTGATTTCTCTTCTGAAACATGCATTTTGCTGGAATCCATCTTTGATGTTTAAGATATACTGATTGTGCCAGGTAACAAACCGAACCTCTTTCAGACCCCGGCAGCTGGCTTCTTCTATCAATCTTACAACAGGCTGTTTCAAGAAAATTAAAACAAAAACATACATGTGAAAAATGACATCCTTAAAAATTAATATTTTTGCCAGAGACCTCAAAGAATCCCTCTCTCTATTCCCTTCCCCTCTCCTCTCTTTCCCCTGCTCTGAGGCACAAGTACAAGTAGATCACTAAAAAATGTTCCCTTACCTGTTTGTAAGATGTGCCACAAGGCAGGTTTCACAGCTTCCCTCTGTAATTGGTGCTGGTGCTATTGTATTTTCACATGTCCAGTGCCATTCCCAATATCTAACCTAAAACTCCCTTGACACAAATTAATTATAGCCTTTGCTCACTGAATGTGAAAAGCAGAAGTGCGCTGCAGAACAATCTTTTATATATAAATATATTCTTCATAACTTTTTTTTTTCCCTTTTCTACTCTAGAGAAACCCAGTTCTTTTCTCCTCCCAGGCCAAACATCCTAAACTTCTTGGCTTTGTGGTGCCTTCTTCCAGACTCTGTCCAGTTCTTGCATTACTTTTTTTTTTTCATTTGGAAAACCCCAAACTATATACAGTGCTCTGCCTTAAGCTTCCCACCACATGAAAAAAGCCTGACGCATGAAAAAAGATGAACGTGATCTGGTTTACACTGGTGGAAGTATTTCTGCTACTGCCAAAATTGTAAAACACTGATGAGGTTTTATTCAAAATATGATGTACAGCTCCGGTCAGCCAAAGATGAGCTCTTAACTACCACAGGTATTTACAAGGCTTGCTGGAGAGCTTACTTGAAGAAACAGAAATATTCTGGTTTTGTCTAGCACAATCCTGGTTGACAGTGGATGTGACTGCTGTGCCTATCACTGAGGTGAAAACCTGGCATGGAAAAACGTCGCTGTTAAAGACCAAAGGGCAGCGGTGACACTGGAATGAGTGTGAATAAGCCATGGATGAACAGCTTTAAAGTAGATGTTTAGGAAGGGGTCCCTAAGGAGCAGGGCTGGCAGCTGTGGGCCCGTCTGGCTGCAGCACTGTGCATTGCAGCCTCCCAGGCAGCAAGGAGCCGGATCCAGCAGCTCTGGAGGCTCACATCCTGCCTTGCGGTATCTTTGGGAATGGGTAAATAAATTAAAAACTGCAAAGATAAATGGTAGTGGCGTTTAAAAGGCTGCAGAAAGCTGTCCCCCCATCTTAAAATTGGATTTATAAGGATTAGAAAGGACTTTCTTGGTACTGACATGGGCCAATTTACTTTCAAATTTGACAATTCGATCAGCTGCTGTCTCTCTGATGTTTCCAGGGAAAATTCAAGGTGCAGTCCAGCAGAGCAGAGTTCTCCTTTTATTGCCTTTTCAGTTCAACACCGACCTTCTTGATCATCTTCCTCAGCAGTAAGTCTAAGTAACTTTCCTGAATCATAGCATGGTTAGAGCTGGAAGGGACCTTAAAGACCATCTAGTTCCAACCCCTGCCATGGGCAGGGATGCCTCCCACTAGACCAGGTTGTTTGAAGAGGAAACAGACTAAAAACGTATATGTAGTTTATAGTATCTACTGTACACAGAGTTTTGGGTTACAAGACAAAAGCAGGATTCTGTGACATGTGAAATACCTCCGAGTATTCTCTCCAGCCAAAGTGGTCCCTGCAGAAGTATTTCCAGACGGTGTAGTAGTTGGAGCTGGAGCTGGGGCAGGAAGGTGTGGACAGCCGCCGCATTTGGTCAAACTCAACTGTTTCATATAATTTCATAACATTCAAATCCACCCAAAACTCATGTCCCCTGGAAAGAACAAGAAAAACAAGGAATTCTCACCTTTTGTAATCCATTAAAAAGAGCATTCAGAGGTACCAAAACAGGCAGTCAGAACTACAACAGTTGGCATAGTCCTCCTGAGCGAGACCCTTGGTCTGGCTGTCCTCATGTCACCCGGTGACCAAGAGGATGTCCCCTGAGCTTGAAGTAGGCACAACACAAGAGCAAGTGCAAAGAACTGTGAGGGCAAAGGAACTCTTCAATGGTTTCCATGGACAGTGGTGGAAAAAACACGGGCTTTAGCACAGCAAGACAAAAACCCAAACCCAGCAGTCTTCCTAGTCCAGTGGTATTTATTCAGTATGCATGAACGGTACAAAAATCAATATACATATCCTTGACATTTTGAGCATACTAAGTAAATACAACACACAACCAGACTGATGAAGCAGCCACATACTATTCAAAAGGTTATTCTTGTGAAAGTTAGTGCTTTGGGGAAGAAAAGAAAATGTAAATGGCTCCAGATGAGGAGCATCTGCTGCCAATCCACCAGAGAGTTCGAGTATCTTTCACCACGTGCAGCAGAAGAGAACTAGGAAAATATGAAAAGGAAACATAATTTCACAATTATGGAGCCTACACCGAGGAATATTGCCTTTTTTTTGGAGTAGCTATATTGCTGCTACAAAAATCAACGCCAGTATGCAACTCCACGTAAAGTGACTGGTGCTTTCAAAAGGACCTAACGACAACAGGGCGCTACAAATTAAGAACCAGAGTACACCCTTTATCGAAAGGAGAAAATAGAAGTGCATTTCCTCTACACTTTACAAAGCCACATTTAACAGTGACTGTGAAATGCCTCAGCAAACAGCTTCTAATGCTGCTTCATTAGTCAATGTTGAGAGAGAGGCATCAAATTAAAGAACGTTCTCAAGTAGAGCACGGAGATCTAAAGCTCTGCTGATCACAGGACAATCGCTGGTTTATTAGCAATCAAGAACTTAAGAAATTTATGGAAATTGGAAAAAATGACAGTAATATTCATTCCCTTAAAAAAACATTTTTTTACAACCAGGATTAACATATTTCCAAAATACTGCTGTTTACATAATTAGTTTTCTACTTTTATAATCTCTTTACAAATTGTCAGCTTACTGGTATTCATTAACAGTTACTAATCTTTGGCAACTGGAAATGCAGCTTTTGAGACTATATAAAATATTTTCTTTGAATTCTTAAGAGTAAACATAAATCAAGCTGATACTTGAAAACTACAGTTTATTTTCAAAACTTTGGCACACTAATACCATAGAGATCACAGCGCTGTGTATGAAATTTGCCATATGCAGTGACAGCCATTCTAAACATCTCTATGATTTTATGAATACAGATTTGCTTGAGAATGGCTGCAGTTTTGCTAGCTATTTCACACTCTTACAGGTACAGTTGCTGAAGAATTTCCTTATGCTACTTTCACAGAAAACTACTGAAGAGTTCTCACTTTAAAAAATGACGATCAGCTGGAATGATCCTTCATTTCCCAATAGGAGGTACAGGTGCGTAGCTGTTCTTAGTGTTTATCATCATCAATTAATTGCACTTGGGTCTGTGAAGTGCTAAGCACTGCTTGAAGTATTAAGTGCTAATTAAGTATTATTCCCTGACATAGACAAAAGGATGATGTATCTGTTCCTACAGGCTCACCATAGGGAGATCTGACCCACTGCTCTTTGGGTAAATTTAGATTGCTCTCTTTGTTTTCATTCAATAGGCTTTCATATAGACTTAAAGACACAGAATAGTCCCAAAAGGCAAATAAAATACCTTAAAAATGCAACTCCGTGAGCTACTTTTAAAATTATTTGGACACAAAAGCATTCTTTTTGCAGCCCCTCCAGCCCAAGCCCCAGTCAGCACGGGTTTTGTCCGACCCATTTTGGGGACCATTCCCCCCAAGGGCAGCTGTCCCTGTCCCTGCCTACAGCAGGGATAACTCCAGCCAGCTTTCTGCCCTTTTACGCCGAGAACTTCCTACCCAAAAAAGAACATCTTGCCAGCTCCCTGCACATGCATCTCTAAAAACTGTCATAGAGCCCCACTAATTAAGATGAAAATATTGTCAAGACGATGTTATCGCACCAAATCTGTCGAAGGTTTAACAGTGTGTTCCCTACTTGCGTCAACAGCATACAAAATCATTACGGTTAGAAGACGAGTACAGGAGGAACCCAGCTATTCTGCGTAGGAGGTGTCTTCTAATAACCCGTGTCTTCCCACTGGCGCTGCAGCCCACCGCGAGGAGCTGGATATACTAATTAAAGCTGACATTCCGCATCAGGGGCTGGTGCGGGGCACCCACGCGACTCCAGGAAACGCATATAACAATAGCCCGGCAAGACAAACGTCAGAGAGACGACAGATCTAGCCGGAAGGAAAACTAGCATGAACCAAAATAAATGACCAGTACCAAGGGACTGAAATTAAATGTAGAGCTTGAAAAAATACACACACTTTCCGGAGTGAAAAAAATAATAACAGATCACCCCACCTTCCTGGTATGTAGTCATTTTGTTCCATAACAACAGGCTATAATCTACTTTATTTGAAAACAATGTGTGAAATCATGAGGAAACCATCTCTCTGAAATACCAAGCTGTGTTATTATTTATAGTATTTGCAGGCAGCACCATGAACATGATTTTTTTGAGTTAATTTAATCATTAATATATTTTTACTGCTGTTTTAGGGACATTTGCTTTTTCTTATCAAAACCTAGTCTTACAATTCCGAATTTCGGTGCCTATTAAATGTGTTATTTTTGAGAAAAGTGTGTTTAGCAATTTATACTGTTTATATTACCCTTTTGGGGTGAGGAGTTGACTCACTTGGGGTTATGTTGCACTTACAAACCCAAGTCCTGAATCAAGACCCCCAGATACCATGCTGCATATTGTATGAAACAAATACCCCAAAAGGTATTTCTCAATGCAAAACCTCACAATTTGAGCATTAATTCTCACTTTGATCTCTTTTCAAGTCAAATACCGTAACCTGGTTCTCCCTACTCCAAAGATCTGTAACCTCCAAGAAAGTGCAAAGAAATGGAAAACCTTTTCTTCATGAGTAGATTATTTTCTCTTAAGGGTGGTAAAGCCCAAAGGATTATTTAATTTTATTATAACTTTGTATGTTGCGTGTGTTACACTGGAAACAGATAATGCAAAAATGTTTGCAGTCGTTCTATGCTAAAGCAGTGCAAAGTAAAGAGGATCTGAAAATCAACATGCACTCTAAACACGATAAAGATTATCCATTAGCATGCTAAACTCTACTTTTAAAAGTAATCACACGTACAGGTTAATATCCTAAAAAGTTAAAGGTCTGTGAAATTTTTAAGACTGGAAAACAAATTCCACAGGCACTCGAAACATGGCTGGCTTCCAATACGTGACTTGGGTATTTCTAATATGGGCTCAACTGGGTTAAAATACAGTTTCCAACAGCCCCACAGCTCTGCAGCACAGCGGGGAGAGTCACAGGGCTGCAACAGGGGGAAACCTGTGGAAGGAAAAACACTTTCCGAGATGAACACAGTATGAGACTGCTTTGCCTCGTGCTTTTCACGCAGAGCAAGCAGATCTTCAGGATGAACTCCTAAAACTCGAGGTTAACAGTGCATATGCAAAAAAGGGTATTTGTGTGCAGACATGTTCTAATGCAAAACCGGCGGGGAACGGTCGGGTTTTTACACATCTCTCTTCTAGCAGTGCTATAACAACATCAAAACTTCACATACAATTCCAGTAAAACAAATTGCAGTAAGTTTTTTCCTACGACAAACAAAATCCGTGCACAGCTAAGCGTGCATCCATGTATCTCCTCAGACTCTGTTTAAGATTTATAAGGCTGACAGCTAATGACAGCTTACAGTGAAAACAGCTTCTCTGAAAGCTAAATATTTTTCTGCGAAACCTGTATAGAATGTGCCAAATTATTTCTCAGTACTGAAAAATGTAATGACTGTCTGCTGTTTGGAATTTTTTACATTTTTGTAGCTCACTGCTTCTGCCTCTTCTGGATCAGATTCCCTTCCTCTGTAAGCAAATGGAGAAGGACAGGATGGTCATCGCTCATTGACTTATGCTGACAATTCCCTGTAACAAGAGTGCAGGCATCAAGCACCGAAACAGCTGATTGCCAGCCCTTCACACACTCTTCTTGAAAGCTGAAGTACGATACAACACGATAAGTGTTCTTGTTTTCCCATTCCTAAATAGAACTGCTCAGTCTGTCTGACTGCAAAGGTGACAGCATTTCTAAACAACCCACATTTGGTGCGTGCTCGTGCCACAGAGCAGAGCTCAGCTCCCGCACACCTACCACTGCCTTTACCTTGGTCAATACAACTCCATCACTCCTCCATTCAAGATCCTAGAATCACAGAACGCTTAGACTTGGAAGAGACCTTAAAGACGACCATCCAGTTCCAACCCCCTGCCCTGGGCAGGGACACCTCCCACCAGACCAGGTTGCTCCAAGCCCCATCCAGCCTGGCCTTGAACACCTCCAGGGATGGGGCAGCCACAGCTTCTCTGGGCAACCTGGGCCAGGGGCTCACCACCCTCACACTCAAGCATTCCTTCCTAACGTCTCATCTAAATCTCCCCTCTTTCATTTTAAAACCATTCCCCCTCGTCCTATTCCTGTAGCCCCTTTAGGGACTGGAAGGGGCTCTAAGGTCTCCCCGGAGCCTTCTCTTCTCCAGGCTGAACAATCCCAACTCTCTCAGCCTGTCCTCACAGCAGAGGGGCTCCAGCCCTCGGAGCATCTTGGGCTCCTCTGGACTTGGTCCAACAGGTCTATGTCTTTCTTGTGTTGGGGGTCCCAGAGCTGGAGGCAGCACTGCAGGAGGGTCTCACCAGAGCAGAGGGGCAGAATCCTCCCCTTGCCCTGCTGGCCACACTGCTGGGGATGCAGCCCAGGATGTGGTTGGCTTTCTGGGCTGTGAGCGCACATTGCCGGCTCATGTTGAGCTTCTCATCAACCACCACCCCCAAGTCCTTCTCAGGGCTGCACTCCATCCATTCTCCACTCAGCCTGTGTTTGTGCTTGGGATTGCCCTGACCCAGGTGCAGGACCTTGCACTTGGGCTTGTTGAACTTCATGAGGTTTGCATGGGCCCACCTCTCAAGTCTGTCCAGGTCCCTCTGGATGGCATCCCTACCCTCCACGGGACATGGGCTCTGGGCAGTTGCTACCTGGGTTTACTTAAAGTTTTTCTCAGAGTAAGAGCTGCACCTCAGAACCCCCAAAAAGCTCTAATTATTTCATGAAGCAAAAATGGGGTCAAGATATTTCTTGGTATGGTATCCTCTATCCATTCCCCTTAGCTGCGAATAGTCAGAGGTTCAGCAATTTCAGGACATAACATAGCAGAATTTTCATGAAACTCAAACTTCTGTTAAATTAGGGATGCTTTAAAAACGGTATTTTTATTTTTCAAGTTGGTAAAGTGATCAGAATGCTACTTCCTATTAATTTTAATGGAAAATTAAGTGACCAAAATAGCTGAACCCCCTGATATCTACACAACTGTTTTATTTTTTCCCTGAATACTTTCACTGAAAACTTTTAAACTCCACACACGTTTTCTACCTAACAATAAATTATTTGGAATAACAGTGCATTATTGTATACAGCTGAAAATTTTAGACAAATTTAAGTGACTGCATCTGAAAAATACACTATGTGCCCAAAAGCCTACCTGATTTAATTTTTTTCCCTATTTATAACATTGGGAATACAGAAAGATACTCTTTCGCAAAAAAAGTTGATTCACATAAAATATGTGTAAATGTAAAGAATGAGTGCTGGAGTAATATTCTTTAACAGCGTATTTCTCTATTCTTTAACAGTGTATTTCTCTATTCAGAAGTATTGACTTTTTCAAATTACAACATTTACTGGCTTTTAAGCTCTGAAATCCTAAAATATATTTAGCAAAGTTGTTTAATAATAGCTCTTCAGTTAAAGCACTTCCTCTGTATATTAAAAAGCCTATGACCAGCTTACATAATGCAAAGCCATGAAAAAAAATGAATTGCGATTACAGCAAGTAATTGCGTGATTACATTCCTGGCTTTAGCTTTAAGACACCGATGATGAAAGCAAAGGCGACAACTGCACTTCTCAGCTGCCTGAGGCCTAAATATAGGTGACAGACCCCAAATTTAGGGTTCAAAACCAGTAAGAATGCAAGATGCTCAAGGTTACAACTGAAACGTTCTTTACCATAACATCACTTTATCTCCAGTACAGCATAATGATTTACTACTACTGAGGTACAACGTACGCTATCTAAAGTAAAGGGTACCCTCCACAATGAAGAGAATATGGAAAACATAGACTGGGAGAAGGAAAACCCAACAATAACGCAGCAAGGCACACATTGCCTTGTTTTGTGCCCCAGGAGAGGGTGAAAGAGCACGTACCACATCCCGGGCACACGATTGCCAGGCTAACCACCACTGGGAGATGCTCACATGCACTGGTGATGAAACACTCCGTACTATGGTGATGACAGAGGCAGAACAAACACACACAAACCCAGCAATTAAAATCCTTTCTCGTGCGCAGGGGTGAAACAGAGCCATCCCAACACTTCCTCCCAAAATGAGCTCCATGAATGGTGTCCATTGCTCTTCATACTTTCCTTGGGCAGTTTGTGTTAAGGGAAAGGAGAGTTTTGTAGCTAACATGATAAAAAAAATAACCTAGTGTTGTTAGCCATGAACTTTGAAGTCTCTATCTGGAAATATCCGTCTGGGGAAGAGCGAAAAGGAGGTGATGAATGCTAGAGTTTGTCAGAGGTTTGGGAAAGCAGGGAATGTATTCAAATACCTTGGTGGGGCACAGCGCTACTCCCACTGCCTCTCCGCATCACGCAGCAGGAACAGCCTTCAGCACAGCTTGAAACCAGTAATAAAAACAATGCTATCTTCTTCTACAGAAAAATATATTAAATGTCTCTGCAAACACCACAAAACTTTGCCTCATCTTGCTTCTAAGGTAGAAAATTACATCCCCATTTTTCCCTGGAAAAAACGGATGCAGAGAGACTAAAACAGGTTCTCCAAAGTCACAAAGAGAAACTGTGACAGAGGTGGGAACAGAGATTTCTTAAGAACGTCTCTTCACCAACTAACCAAATAAAGGTCTCTGTTTATAAAATAAAGCAGTTCAATGGAATTATTTGCACTGAAAGAATAAGCATATGGGACTCTCATTTTCACAGCACACAACCCCAAATTTGGTGTGGTACAACAGCACAGTTCAAAATAAAATTCCACAAGCGCTCTCAACCTGGTTCCTTGAATAAGTTACATTTTCTCTGTACCCTAACTATAAAAAAAAACAAAACCCAAACCAAATACCACCACAAAGACATTATCTCTTCAGGGCACTGAAATGAGTAGGTTACAACATTGTTAAGCAAGTTACAACATTGAAATCTTTTGTGAGATGAATGTGGCCTGTGAAAATAAGGCTATTTGGGCTCACTCTTCCTTGCATCCTTCTGAAGAACTTCAGCCTAATGCATGAACCTTCTGTGCTCTTTCGGTTCAATAAGACAAACGTTCTTTAGATGTTAATGTACAAATAGATGACTAGGAGAAATATTTTTTTGTAAATGCTGTGAAAATGCACGTGGTTTCGAACTCTTCTAAGTTCAGTTATATGTCATGAGTCTTACCGCAAACAGGGTCCAAAAAAAAAAGAAACCTAGTGATCAACAAAGGTCTGTACAGGAAATGAAACTCAGTTCCCATCAGAACAGCTGTGATACAAAGCAAGACTGAGAGTTAAACACCACTTAGATGATGAAACTGTTGATTTTCTCCCTATGACTAAACCAGTTCCTCTCTGCAATAGCCACAACCTGAAAGCCACCCAGGGGAACAAATGAGCTTAAAAGATCCAAACAGGTACAAAACCCTTTTGTACTTAAGGTTGAAAGATTAGTCAAATCGAACTCAGCTACTGTAGGAGATACAAGTCGGGCATCGACACCTTCTGGTGACCCCAAATCAGCAAAATTTCATCTTATTTGTAGCACACAGTTGTCTGAAGTTGCAGGTTGTAGTCCAGCTTTGGGTGAGGGACCAAACATTTAAACTCCACTGTATGAAACTGAACTTCACTTAAAGTATATCCTCTTAATAAGATCTTTCTTTTAAACAAAGGTACTGCAATAGGAATGTCAGATCTTAGACAACAGCAGCCAAAATTCGCTCCCATCGAAACCAATACCGATTCCATAGGAAGTAACAGCACGGGCCCAGGTAAGGCTCACAAAGGGATGTTCTTCAAACAGCTCTTCACAACACAGTGATAAAAATGCAGCCAAATCCTAATTGCTATAGGGAGCGTGAAAGGAAAACAGGAACCTTCCCTCACAGAAGCAATACTTTTCATCAGGGCAAGAACAAAAACAAGGCAGTAAACACAATCCCACTGTCTTGATCTTATCAGTCTCTCATCAATCTTAAACTGAAAAGAAGGGCAGCTGGTGACAGGGCAGGAAATTAGTTTCATGTTTTACTTAATTTGTTCCCTCATCGTGTCACACTGCTTCTCTCTACTGCGACTGTAAGCCATGCCAGAGGTGTACAGTAAGAAAGATTCAGAAAAGAGAAAGGTGATACAAAAAGATTTAGCTCTACACTTAAAGGCTCCATCAGGGACGAAAAAAAAAATTAAAGAAAATAATCTATCAATATAGTAGCTTTACTGCTTTTCCTATAATTTATTTTTTAAAAAGTTGGAAAGGCAGGTTTTCTTGTCTTTGGGGATGCTTGAAAAGTAATGTTCTGTAATGTTCTGGCCTGACTCACATATTTGTAAATCTGAGACAACTATTGGAATACTGGTCCAGATACATATACAGCTTAGATGAAAGTCTGGCCCCAGATCTTTTCTGGCAGGGGAAAGAAACAAATAAAATCTCCACCAAGCTGTCTGACACACAGATACCATCTCTGGATCAGGAAGACATTGAGGCACAACTGCTGAAAGACCGGAGACTGTACTGAGAAGTATGTTTGTTCTGTTCCGCTCTTCCCAAGAAACCCACCACTGGCTATTTTTGGACATGAGGTACGGGGTTAAAATGGACCTTTGGTGTGAAGAACTGCTAAGTTCCAAAAATCTGTAGCAATAAGGATGTTAAATACATACAAATCTTCCAAGGATTGCTGCATGTACCATATTTCATAATTCAAATCCAAGTTACATCTTCTATTTGCAGTGGAGGATAAACATGGATGTCCTTGCCTGAGGTGGACTACTGGTTTCAAAGGTCCCCTAACCACGCCGGTCAGGGATATATTTTGCAGAGAGTTTTGTTTGTTAGCTTTAATTTTTATATCAGTAGATGTTCTAGAGACAGCACAAGCCCCGCTCCGAGTGGCAACCGACCTGATACAGGACAGGGCTTCAAATCACGAGAGAGACATTTGCTTTCACAAAGCTGTGATATGAACACTTTCCAAAGCGCTTAGATGGAGCCCCATTTTCAAAGCCCCCTTTTTCAAAAACATTCTGCACAGAGAGGCCTGCTTCTTTTTTTTTTTTTTTTCTTTTTTAGAATTCTATCCAATTTCAGGACTTAAAATACCTCTGAGACTTATGATAAATAATGAAACTGCACCAGTTTAATCAATGCTTTACATAAGATGGTCATATACAAGGCTAACGCTCACTAGCAATCACCAATTCTGGATGTTTCAGTTTTTGAATGTTCCATCCAGGGTTTTGTGTCACGCCCTTCACATCCAGCTTCCCAAAAAAGGACTCCTTTATACATTTGACTACAAGTACCAAATTTTGCAATTATTACTCAGCTCAAATCTTTACTGATTTCAACAAATACATGTACCGACTAGGAAGGAACTTCACGATCGCTGCTCTTGCTAAGCAAATAATTGTAACAGACTCTTTCTGTTCCTCTCCCGTATGGAACCAGGCAGGGCAGACAATGCCACGCTGCTGTGCCGGCTGGAGTACCTGCAAGCAACTCTTCTGAGCAATCTGTTTCACCAGTTATAAATCTTTGTTTCAGAAAGGGCTGTTTTATTACCGTAAGTACACAGGGAACAGACTGACCTCAACCTGAAGCCAGGTGACAGCTGTTTCCAAAACTGTAATCCATTTATTGACGTGAAACAAGAAAAGGGATATATGAGTGGTTGCTGATTCCTACGGCAGCTCAACATAACACTTCTAACTTCCCTAGATTTGTATAGCTAGAAGCCAATTAGTTTTATTTCATATGTAAATGATACTATAAAGTGGAGCAAATAGGAATTCACCGAAGCACATTATTATAAAGCACAAGGCAAACACTTCTAAAATCACTTCACATGCTTTTTATTTAGAGTTTGTCTTGCATTCCTTCTAGCAAGGAATTAAAAGAAGTTCAAAACCATTCAGCTGTGTACATTCAAGAAACACCACACACAAAATCGCCAGGCACAGTGAAATTCAGCTGTTTTCTCATCTCCGGTGTTATCAATAACACATGAGTTATCTCATACACTGTGGCAGCTGTGCAGATCAGAAAGATAACTTCTGAAATTTAACTATTCAATTGGTCAGACAACCTGCAGTAAGTCCCTGAATGACTGAAATGCTTCCACTGTGCTCTATATGATTTTAAATCACATAAACATACACTGACAGCATCAGAGAAACAAGTTATCCCATGAACACAAGAACAAAGGAAAACTAGTTTCCTTTACATTTATTTTTGTATTTACCTTTTATGTTTACCTTCCCAGATACCTCCATATGCCTATCGGGAAAACACACAGTATTTACTGTGACTTCATCCAAGAACCATCCATGTATGCTAAGCAATTAGCTCCCAGGCAGGATATGTACCATTGGAGGTCCACCTGCTCTTCCCTGACTGGAGCCATTTCATTTTGGCTTTTCTCTTCTAGCTAGAAGCAGCCATTTCATAAAATTTATAGAAATTACAGAAAGCAACTATGAGCAGGTGTTGTTTCCCGTGAGTTGGAATATGCCGGGGTACACACAGTTAAACAGATGCTGCAGTTCCCATGGCACACAGGGATGTCTCTTTGCCAAGGGAAAAGGTGGAATTTTCAGCCAAGGAAGGGGAACTGATAGGTCAGGAACTGCAGAGTTGTTTTAAACAAATCCTCATGTAATCAGTAATGATGTTGCTTATTTTGAAAAGCAACACATGCATGACTGGACAGGTGTGTGTGTGCGTGGGGAAAACCTGCTCAGTTCTGCAGCCAAGTATTTCCCCTTACTAAAGAGCATCTGAAAATATCCCAGCTTGGGTACTCTCAGGCTGGAAAGCAGTACTTGGCAGGGCTCTCAAACACTTAGCTGCAAGCTGGAACTTCTCCAGGGCCTCCTCACATGTATGAGGAAAACCAAGTGCTTCTAAGTATTTTAACCTGCTTAAGTTCATATCCCCCCATTTGTTTAGAAAGCTCGGTATTTGGCTCTAAATACTTGATCGACTTAAAGCAAAAATATAAACAATTTATGAAAAAGTTTTATATTCAGTTTGAGGTCAAACTGCAACAAGTATCTGAGGCCGTTGTATTACAAAGAAGTAACTAAACAAGGTTTAACACTTCTCCTACTTTAAGATCATGTTCCTTTAGGTGAAAGACAACAACTGAATGTATATTTTGCATTACTCATCTCAATAACACTGAGATGAAGAAAGAGCTATATAAATAGCTACTTGAAGAACATCATATTTGAATTTGGAGCTTATTTTCTAATTGAGCCAGCAGACCAACACTTTCTTGCATGGCCCAACTTTCTTGGAGCAGCACACAATGGCAATATTATGCATGCAGACTGTTAACGATTACTTACTATGCCGTATAAACTGTGTTTAAAACAAAGGAGAATAAACAGCTACCACCCACTGGTTGTCAGGCTGGCTTCTGCAGGGCCTTTCTTGGACATGCAAACTGCTGAACGGACATTTCCCTGTTGTACACAATCTGTATAGATAGGCCTGTAAAGCTAGTCTGACCACAAGAGATTAATAGCTTTAGCCAAATAATGCGGTAACCATGTGAACGATGAGCTGTTCTAGCATGTTTGCGAGCCTCTCAGCAAGGTTCGACACGCTGCTATCTGCATCTTGTTGCCAGGAGACACAACATCGCCCAGGAACACGAGGGAAGGCAGGTTGCAGTGACCACCAGTGAACTCCATGAAGAGTCACACTGAGTCCAAGCAGCCCACAGCTAAAGGTTTAGCAGGTTCTTCTGATACAAGATGACATTGCGAAAGAAGAAACTGGTGATGATACACAGTAAAACCCCACAGCATTTACCCCATGATTCAAAATCTAACTCAAATTGTGCTAAGACTAAGTTTTAAGGTATGTCAGATTCAACGTTTGAAATCAGAAGCTCTAGTCTTAAAGCTTCACTCCTAGGTTCACTCCTAGGTTCTCACTGATACTTATCCACAAACACAAAGCTCTTCCAAGGGAAGAGATATATACAAGAGTTACAGAAGCTGCTAATTTGTCACTCCATGGTAATCGTGTGTTATAAATTTACAACGGACATCCTACTTTGCACTGGGGCATGATTTTCTAGCACTGACTGAAGCAAAGACCTTCACAAAGTCTTTTAATAGAAGTAAGAAGAGTACAGGCTATCGAATCAGCAGCTCGAAACAGCATTTAGTTAGAAAATACCAATGTTTAAAGTAATTTTAATCTCAGTAGACCACTTTTACCTGAAGAAAACAGTTAGGCAGACCCTCGCTGGGCAGCCAGCTCAGCGAGATGAAGTCTAGTTTGTATTCAAAGAATCCGCCTCCGCTTTGAGAGCAGAGTTTCGCGCCGACGCAGAACCCGCAGCAGAGCTCTGACCCAGCACACCTGGACTTTCCGAGACCACGCTGCTCCTCCGACCTCACTCACGCTAAGAGAACGTCATGTGTCTGGCAGCACACCCGCTAAGGTTCAGACAGACAGAAACTCTGTGTACCGAGAGACCAAAATACCCACCAGACTGGAAACCTGCAAAGTAAGTGCAAAGGCGGACAAAGCTATTCAGCCAATTTTACAGGCTGGAGATGACTAAGCAATTATGAAGCATTGTTTCTTTTAAAATTAATCATGCCATCATTTACAACACGTAGATCATGTGTGTAGCGATGGATTCTGTGATACAGGCTTCAAAAAAGAAAACTTGCCCATTTGCTCAGAACTCAAATTACTTGCACAGGCTTGTCTGATTTTTACATTTGATGCTTTGTTTTCAGAAATCATTTCAAATGCTTGGGAAAATTTGAAGTTTCTCTGTTGTAACATACAGCACATTTTATCTGCTATGCAGTTTCAAGATTTTTTTATTATTATTTTTTTTAAACAGACTGGCATATATTTTCAAGACAGTTCTATAAAATATGATTACTCCCTATTATATATAATTCTTATTTCCTACTTCACTTTCATTTACACTGTGGAGTATCTATATTCTGGTACTGCCTTCAGTAAAAAGGATGAATCTGTAATCTGATGGAGACTGAGTTTTAGTGCCTAATCCAACATCCAGTTAGGTGAAAGTAAAGACTACGTTCACATAGACTTTAAGCCTTGGATTGGGTCTCTGGTGCCTAATGAGAAATCTCAGCATATTAAATGAAAATTAAAACATTAAGGAGGAAGGGATGTACTTCTTCAGGAAGTGGAAGGAAGAAGAGACAGTGAGAACAAATCCACAAGGACTCAGATGGCAAAGGCAATTTGGAGTTTTTACTACACAACTACAGAAACGTTGCTCTGAACTGCCCATGACAAGAATGAGTTGCAGCAGGCTCACAGATTATGGCAGGGCAGATAAGATAAGAGAAATTTGCATTGTATGCTTCCTCCAGAAAAAAAAAAACAAAACACAAACCCCAAAAAAACCCAGTCTACACCCTGTGCTCATACAAATATGGACTATATAGACCCGATGAACTTGTAAACATCAGCACTCCCCACTACTACTCAAAATGGAGCCTGCATTATAAAAGTTGAAGAAGTTCTGTTTTAGATCTCAGGGTGCAGGATCAAGCCTAAATCAATAACATAACCAGGGAAACTTAAAAGCTGCTTTCTAAGTTCAGAGAATGAATAGATAAATACTATTATGTATAGAGGAAACAATAACTTCTAATGAATAGTTTAACACGTCTAGATGACAATTTAAATAGATGATCAGCATTTCTGAAGCTATCACTCAGGTTGTTCATAGTGAATTTAGCTGAAACATCACCATATATTAGCAACTATATGAAATTTCTGGTCAAAGGGCTTAACAAAGCACCTATCTGATTTTAGTTGCTTAGAATGTAATTATGAAAGCTGTGCTTGAAGTGCATACAGTCAGTCTGGATTCACAGCAACAGAAAGCAACAGCTGTATCATTCTTGTTTCAATACCTGCAAAGGCTCATTCATGCTGCCACTTTCTCTAATATAGAGAAAAGACTAATTAGGAACTTCAAGAACAAGTACAACGTTACACAACAGCCTCTGTCAACTCTTTGAATTTCTACAGAACCAAAGTTTTTTTTTTTTATTTCATGCACTTCAAAGTCCTTCAGCTTCAAAGAATACTTTCCAAATGATAAACAGTAGTTTTAATAGGTGTGCAAGAATTTTCTGTGGTGGCAAACATCATGTGGCTTGTAAAACACTTGTATACAAAACATCAGGAAAAAAGAACGCACATTCTGTTGTAACCTGTAATTCTGTTTCTGGACCACTGCTCGATTAAGCATGCTTGCTATAAAGGGAGTAAATTCAGTTACCTACCGATATTTCACTTTGATCCTATCATTGTCAGGGTTGCAGTAGAGTCTTTCCAGATGCTCCTGCGAATCATTGGTCACACTTTGCCAACTCTGGGTTGCTGTCCTTCTCACCTGCCAATGGTAAGGCAAGACTGTATGATGTTTGGGACAATCATTGCCATAAACACAAGTGCCTTGGAGAAAATCCACACAGATTTCTATTCCGTCTTCCTGATGAGTGTGATACTGCAGCTGGTTCAAGAGCTCAAATACCAGGTCAAGAGAAGCTTCTTCGCTTTTATCCTGGAATATTCCGGCACTGAATTTATTGCTTGGGTTCAAGTTGTACTGCATTGGACAGCTATTCTCGTGGAATAGGCCAGATGTGTAGCTTTCCAGAATCTTGTCTGGGAACAAAGGACAAGCTGCACCACCACCAGCAGTTGGGTGCAAAGGATGATCCTGGAATGATTCATTACTATTATCAGCAGCAGTTCCAGGAGCAGTTTCTGGTGAGAAGCCCTGTTTGCCTGACTGGATGTCCTGCTCCGGATGCCCAGAAGAAGGACGAGCTACTGGCAACTGACTCTGCACCTCTGGAGCTGTTGGCATCAGCACAGTCACGTTACTTTCTGGTTGGGGGCAAGAAGTACCAACATCCAGAGACTTTTTCACAGCAGGTTCACATAAATCACTGTGACCGCCACCTTGGCCTCGGGGCAAAAAGACCCTATCCAAGGTCCCAGCTCCCAGCAAACTGGTAAAGATTGGCCTCAAAGCCCGAAGAGTTTCTGTGTCCAGTCTCTTCTGCACTTGCTGCTTCTTCTTGAAGCAAGGCTTCACGGGTGGTATCTTTTCAGACAGTCTTATCTGAGGAGGAAAGTCCTCTGAAGGAGGGCACTTCATTCCTGGGCAGCGAGCCTGCTGCACAACACACGCTGGCTTTGGTTCGGTGTCCATCAGACACAGACTTTGCTCTTTCCAAATCACTTTCAAATGTCCCAGAGCCTCACAAGAATCAATCTAGGGCAGAAAGGAAAACAAGACAGTTAATCTCTCTAATTGCTCATGGTTGACACGAACAAGATCACCCCTGGAGAGGATTTCGAGCCAGCAACAGCTAACTCCTCCCCTCTCTGTGACTGTGGGTAGCCCCTAGGCACGTAAAGCATGAAACCAGCTAAACTCAGGCTAATTAATCCCAAACACACACTCATCATCTTCTCACACATGAAATCTCAGAGACACTCAGGCACGCACGCACAGTCCCCGGGGGGGGGGCAGGAAAGGGGGATGGTCTGATGCCCTCCTCCTTGTGATGATGTTTGTTATTAAACAACACCTTAGTTCATTACATTCCACAAACCTGAACACTGCATTGTTCATTTTTATGCATCCCTCACACACAGACCTGAGAACAGAAGCGTTAGCAGACGTACAGCCCTGAACGTTCCCACCACACTGCAACGACATTCACGCACCATTTCTTGTCCCATCAGATAAAGGGGCAGACGTACCCATTCCCATTCCGTTCACATAGATCTTCCCTCATACCATCTCACACATCCACCCAGCAGCATTGCCAGAGACCTGCTGCCTTCAGTTAAATGAAGAGCCAACTTCATACTGACTTCAGCAGGGGGCAGGATTTAATGTTTGGTTTTTTAGACACAGGAATTCAAGTGCTTACACCCTGTTCCTCCCGCTAGGCATCTGACAGTGACAGTCTGGGCCACATCCAGACACTCCCACCTCACACACAGCCATCCTCACATGCCCACACACTCCCGCACTGACTCAGACGTACAGGCTGCACTCCCTCACCCTGCTCTGACACACTGAGCTCGTTTGCCTCTCGCTAGGCGAGTCAACAAGAATTAAAACCAGGCAGCGAAGAAAACAAAGGGGTGCTAGTTACTCAGGAACAGGGAAAAAAAAATATTTTCAAGATGATTTTTTTTTTTCCTGAAGTACAAACAAATGCTGTGTCTCATACGTCACCAGAAAGTGAGCTCTACACCTTTTAATCAGGGATCTTGCAATATTTGATTACATTTAATTAAACCCTCTTCAATCTCCTTGCACGTAGCCTCAAAGCTTAGAGTGGAGCACATTAAGAATTATTTCCTCGATAAATGCATTCCAAGTAAAGTAACTTCTCATTAACAAAACAAAATCCCAGTAAACAGATAAAATTTGGCAATAATTTCTTACTACTGATGATTTGCTCTGGAAAATTTCTCACTCAGTCTTCCTTATTTTGGAACATTCATTTATAAGGCTTTTGCATTACCCTGGGAAACAGCACGCCAGGATTGCCAGGAAAAAGAAAAGAAGTTGTGTACCTCTCTGGTTTCCCAGTCTTAGATCAAATTTAAAGCAACTGGTGTATTTGTTTCCTGGTTAAAAAAACCTCCAAAATTATTAGTATCTCTGTTATTCTTCCACAGACATACCAGGTAATTCTCTTTCTAAACCACCAAGGGTACCTTAAACCTCCAAGTAACTTCAAAGGTTTAAGAATCCTCAGCTCCAAAAGGAATCCGATGCTTCAATTCATCGTGCCCAGGTTTAACAGCCCTGTGACATGCAAGAGGATCTGCCAGGGTTCAGGGAGTCCTGCTGTGCCGAGAAGCTAAATAAGTAACTTATGGTCATTTTTCAGCCATATCTTTAATGCTATTTCAATATTGGCGTTGCTCACTCGATTATCATTTAAGTTTCGCTGCTATTTTTAAAGAACTGCCTTACTGTATAGAGTTGAATCCCTCCACAACTCTAAACATAGAAAGCAGTGGGCATGAAGAATATCAGAATTCGCTGGCATTTCTATTTCAGCACTTTAACAGCCCAAAACAGCCGCTATTATTTAGAAACAACATCAACAATCACCAAGAGCAGTGCTATATTTGCACAACACATTTCAACGGAGGAAGCTCTCTCGGTGGGAGATTTCGGTCCCTAAGTACCAGCCTTCTCACGCGAACCACACCTCCTTTTCCTTTGCTGAAGAAAACAAGCCTACTCGTCCTAAAATATTTTTTTTTTAAATAAAATTAGAAAATAAAAGCAACAGCCCAAAGAACAAACCCTGACAACAACAGGAGCGAGCAGACCCCGACACAGACCGCCGGGCAACCTTCCCCCCTGCTGAAACCTACCGGCTTTTGCTTCCCTTCAGTGAGATTCCTGCGTTTTGTCCCAATTTAAGAACGCCACCAAAACAAGATTAGCCTTCTGGTAGGGAAAAAATAAAAATGGAAAAAAAAAAAAAATTGTCTGCTGCAGCCGCCCGCTGGCACGCCGGTATTTCCACCTTAAAAATGCAGAAACGCCGGCGTCGCGGGTCCCGGGCTGTTTCTCGAGTTGCCTTCGGGGTTACCAAGAGACGGCGGGGAGGGAGAGGAAGGCAGGCGGAGAGGGGAAGGCAGGAGAGCGCAGGGAGGGAGACCGGAGCCGAGCCCCGTCGCGGCGGCGGCAGCTCCGCCGGGCTCACCGCCACCCCGCCCGCCCAGCGCTGCCCCTCAGGCCGCCCATCCCATCCCGCCCCGCCGCTCCCTCTGCTCCTCACATCTTCTCCCGGCTGTTTTAAATATCACTTCCTCAGAGCGCCTGGCGGCAGCTGCGCGGCCCGGGGCGGAGCCGGGCTCCCCGCCGCCCCTGCCAGGAACCGGCCCGCCCCGCCGCGCCGCCCCCCGCCGGCGGCAGACAAAGGCGGCGGGGCTGGAGCCAGCCCCGTCCCGCGGCCCTGGCGGCCGCTCGCCTCTTTAAAGCCGCCGTGTCGACACCGCAGCAAACTGAAAGTGTGACTCGATCATTCCCAACAGCAGAGGGACGAGAAACCCCTTCGCGTTCGATTCACCACGCGTTAAGCATTTCGTTTCGCCCCGATGCCTCACCGAAGAGGGTTCCCTCAGGCAGAAAGCCCCGGGGCCAGCCCAGCCCCAGCGTGCCGGCACACAAGGGCCGGAACGCACCAGCGCCTCGGCCCGCGGGGCTCAGGCGGCACCAGAACGGACGGTCCGCACTAAAGCCAGAGACAGCACCCTCAGTTTCCAAACGGCGCTGAATTTCACGGCGTAACTCCCTCGGAGATCGCTAACTAATGACTAAGAAGCGAACCAGAAGCCCATCCTGGAACAAAGTCACGGTGACTCAGTTTCTGCACCCGCACGGCATAAGCTTGGCCCCCGTCCCGGCCGCCAGGATCCGGCCGGTGCTCGCTGCTGCCCCGGATGCGCTCGGGAAAAGAACGCACAAAGTGCAGCAAATACAATGAATTACACTAAGTTACTACTTATTCACACGGCGTGTTCTATCGCTGGACTTCGTTAAGAGCATAGTGAACTTTCTGCTGCCCAAAAGCCACAAGCGTGCTGTCCCCTCCTGGCTGCAGGCTGTGTGTGTGACAGCCGGGGACGATGTCCCCTCCTGGCTGCAGGCTGTGTGTGTGACAGCTAGGGACACGTCCCCGGCGAGCCGCACGGCCGGACTGCTGCACCCCACTGCCACAGGACACGTCAACTCACACTGACGCCACACCACCAAAATTAAGTGCATCCGCATCGCTAACTTGTCCAGATAAAATAACTTACAAAGAGATAAATAACTTCAGAAGCTAAATTTTATGCTGATGGAAGACCCATTGTATTATTTGTGTTATTGTTTTCTTTTTAAATAAAGCCAGTCTTTCATTCTTTATGCTCAGTGATTTTATGAAATTATGTATACAGAAAATACAGGCATCTGGAAAGAAACTGTCTTTTCAAGATGGCACGAGCTTTGCAGTGTGTTTTGAAAATGCAGCACAGCTGCGTTTATAATGCAGGGAGAACATGCCATTTCTGCAAAAATATTACCAAAACTGAGCTTTGTATAGTTGGAGCTGACTTCTTACAGAATGACACAATAGAGGCTGAGTAAAGAAGGCATCCATATCTACAGGAGCTGAAAACAAATTATCATCTGTAAATTAATTGAACTCTTGAGTGTCTGAAACATCAGACAGGCACAGCCTTACACTGTCTGGACTCAACCAAACAAGAGCTTTACCAAGCGCGGTGACTGGCAATGTGTCATATCCTCAATTACTGAGAAACAACTGGTATACACACTTGCATTTATCTTCTATTACCAGAACAGAAATTATCTGTTTGGAATTGCTTATTTCATGCATGAGATATAAATAAGTAGCACATATGGCTGAACGACACACCAAGGTACGCACAACTCCCACTGCAGTGGGATTGTAAGGACGTAACTGAGGAAAGACGGAGGCCTGGAATAACCATCTTTCTCAAAACAAATGTATAATTAAAGGAAATACATCACGGCACACCAGCAGATCATACACCCATTTCTGAGGCTACCCCACACAAATATATAAAGAAACTATGACCACCATGAAAGTATGATCTCATTTTTAAATACACGTTTAAATCTTAGGCAAGAGAAAGAAAGCTTTAATTATTTCTTTCAGATGGTAAACTGCATCAGAGTGAATGCAGTAATTTACAATTCTGACTTGCAAATAATGGAATAATCAGTACGCACACTTCACTTACTTGCTGATGAAAGAAAGGAAACGTCTTCGACTTAAATGTTCATGCTAAAAAAAAAAAGTTCTCAGGCTCCAACACATTTTTTTCTAGTGACAGAAACAAGACCTCCTTTTCTACCTCTACGGTGGTGGGTAGCAGTGGATGGGGGGAACCCTCTCATTAAAGATTAAGAATCCTTGCAGATGCAGTTTTGAGGGTGTTGTGGGTTGACATTTTTGGGAGCAAAACCAATGCAGTATATAGACCAACATCTTTCAAAACCCTCTTCTCCTGCTTCTTTGTATCCAGGAAAAGAAGTTAATGAGGCTAAAAATACTTCCCTGCCTTCAGGATAACTTTCTAAACTGCGTTATCTACTTCAGCCAACTGTCCAAAACTTTTAACATGTTTACATTTTCACTTTCTCAATTATGGAGCGGGTGAACATTGAAACAACTGACAAGAAATGGCAGGACGTTATGTGGTGTTACGCAAGCACATACCTTTCCATAGTATCTAAGGTGGCCTTTCCAGAAAATAAGGTGGCCTTTCCAGAAAAAAATACTTCAAGGTCATCGTGCTAACCATCAGTACTGCAAGATTACTTTTCATTGACAGTATGATAATTAATTTAATTGACAGTATGATAATCACAAAACCACTGCTATCATTCCAAGTTCTTGCTACTCAACACAGAAGTTGCATGATTAAAACTCATGCTTACAGAACGTTGTATTGGTGGGAAGTTAACTTATCTGGAGACTACATGTAACACTGTTCTTAGGTGGTCTTTGTTGATTACAAGGCATCAAAAATTCCTCCTGTGAGGAGTCTAAGTGCTACTGTTCCCAAAGTGCTTATACTCTGTATATCTACAATAATCTACCTCGCTTTACACAGCAAATCAAAAGAAAGAACCTGACTTCAGTAATACAAGAGTTTCCTTCAAAAACTTCTCTATCATTTCTCCAATTTGATCAATTACTACATAACATTTTACATTTTTTTAAAATTGCTTTTTAGCTCTGGATCTTCCACTACATACAAGTAAAGAAATCAGTACATATTATTACTACATAAAATACTGAAATATACAGTTCCAGGCTTTTTTACTTAATATTATCATTCTTATGTAATATAATTATATTAATATTTTCTTAATTGTCTGCTATAACAATTAAGCAAAAACACAAAATGAGACCTGTCCAAGGCTAAGCAACAAGTCCATGGTGACTGGAAGAGGACACAGGTCCCTTGACTCACACAACAGCACTTGACACATCGGATCAACCACGTAGCACTTCAAAGTCAAAGAGAACATACTATCTTTGCTATATAGCAGCAGACATGAATGCCAAAAATAAGAAAAAGGAATGAAAGTTGTTATTCTTAAGCTACTGAATCATTGTTTGCAGTTCAAAACAGACTACACAGTTATACTGCCTTTATTTTAGTAAAAATGCTGAACTTCTGACTTTGATTTAGCAGTGTCAATCAATCTATTAATGTTTTACAGCACTGAACAAAAGATGTACGTTTATTACAGAAATCAATATGAAACTTGGGAGTTCATTTATGTAGCTAATTTTTACTGTAAGGCTTTAAAATTTACTAAAGAGATGGTTCTTTTCCACACCAATGCTCGATGACAAATGCTAATCACTTTCAAATAACGTTTCAAGCCTTGTTCTGCCATCAAGTCAGTTAGGTAAGTATCAAGGGAAAAGAAATGTCAAATGATGCAGACATTTTTTTAAAAAGTTAACAGAGGGAAAAAGAGAACCTCTGATCAGTTCACCCTGTTATCAAGAGGTACTAACTCTTCTGTACCTATTAGACTTTTTTAATCGTCCTTTTTCCATAATAGGATATTTCAACCTATTATATATAGATTTCTTTTTTCTCCCTTACAAGTTGCATAAATAAACTATTTATAAATTTTATTCTCTGTGCTTATTTCTATCCTCCCTCTTACTACTAAGACTGGTAATTTTTTGGGGGGTTGATTTTTTTTTAGAAGTGAAAAAAGTGCTTGCTGTGTTTATATGAAGGTGAAATAATTCAAGCCAGTTTCACTAATGAAGAGAGAGGAGGGCAGCAAAGGTTTAGTCAACACCTGTATTCGGGTAGCCTTTTCTGGAGTGACACCTAGTGGGCCACATCTCGCTTTGGTCTGAAAATTTGGAGGGCAGAAATGTCAAGATCCAAACATGCTGAGATGAAATTTTGTATTAAAATCTCCCTCCACTGGAAATGATCAACATTGACTCAACTTTGGTGAGGCTGGCACGCGTAACTTAGGTCAGGAGGAGGAAAATGCTCCATGCTGGAGCCTGGGAAAGAAGCTGGGAGCCTACTTTGCTGGGGGGCACAGAGGGGGGCCTCTGTGTTGTGTGTCTATGTTTTTAAAAATGGCTGATTTCCACACACTGTCAGAATGAAGAATTGCTTCTGAAAATGCCATTATAGTCAGAGCAAGATGATGGGTAAGTAAATAACTATAGTAATTACTATTCCTTACCAGATAGAGCCAGGAATCTTAGATAACTAAGCAGTACTGCCTACTGACTGGTAGGTGCATTTGGCTCTTTGGAGGACAGCAATGACCTAAAACCACAGTGTTTTTAAGGAAAATATAAACACAAATTATTCTTCTGGTACTAACTACAAGCAAGTAAAAAAAATAAACCCTTATCTTTACACATGATAATCTAGAACTGGTATGAATGGAAGAAGGCGGCTATAGTCCTTAAAATAAAAATCTTCTTGATAGTTAAACAACATATTCACTGTGTAGTGGTGATTTTTTAGTAAAACCCCATATTCTTCTCTTTTACACTGCTCAAAAGAAAAGTATCAAAACTAGAGTAGTTCCAGTTCATCATTATTAGTAAATGAAACCTTTTGAATCCAGACACAATTTTTACAATTGCAGCCAGCAGTAACAAAAAATAGTAATTTCCTTGGTCTCAAATTCACCTTCTTTTAGTATCTTGTACTAGTAGTTAAAGGTTTTTAAAGCACACCATTATGTTTCTCTCATTTAGTAAAACCTGTAGGTTTGACAAAACACGTTTCTCAGAAAAGAAAATCATATACTACACATCTGCGTATCACCACACTTCTAGTTGTTTTGCTGACTATCAGATAATCTTATCTCTGTAAGCGATTTATGATTCACGTATTCACACAGGGAATGCATGATTCAAAAGCGGGCCCTTTTCCGGGAAAATTTGTTAGAGTTAATCATTTATGCAGAGATATCTTACTATTCTAAGAACTGCAGTCTCAGAGGAACGGACCTAGAACTGTGGCCTACACATGCAGAACACTTTAATGCTTTTAGCATACCAGTACAGTAACGTTATACAACTTTAGCTGAAGCGTTACTAAGAGTTCCCATCCACCTTATGAAACAAGTAATTTTATCACAAAATAGAAACAGAAGAAAAAAAAAAAGTATCAGTCATACTCAAGTCAGCAGTCTCTCAAGAAGTCTTCTAGATGGAGTTTTCTTCTGCAGCTGTCCTATCGAATGTTGTACCAGTTGGAGAGGAAAATTAATGATGCTTCAAAACTAAAAAAGTAAATAAAAAAATCCTAAAACCTTATTTTTAAAATGCACGTAGCGAGCATTTGCAGGGTGTCAGGCACAAACTAGGAACAGGTAAAGTATTTCACTAAAAAAACCCAGAAGTCTAAATAGCATTCTGTGACTGGAGTCTGAAGACAGCCTTTCATCAGTGTGATCAGGACTTCTGGAAACAGTGCCTCTTGCTCAAAATTAAACTTCCTGACTTGCTCACCCACAAAGTATCATGCATCCATTCATGTATCTCTTACAGACCAGGGAGATGCTATAGGACATTAAACTGATTAAAGCATCCATTCAGTTTTGAAGTTGATTTAGATGCATGAGTTAATACATAAAATAACAGTAAATATGCCCACAATGGGGACACACTCATTTGGTTTATATGGGGTTTTGTTGAACTGCTGCACCCTCTTGTGGAAGTCTCTTAAATCAGTATAAGCCATGTAGATTTAGTTAAGGCCAAGACAACACTTAGGATGCATCCTTAACTAATACAAGCAATACAAACTGATTCATATTACACCATGTAACTTTTGAGATTTTTTTGAAGGTTAATTCTAAAACGCTCATCATTCTGTAACACAAGGATCCCACCATAGCGTAAGTAGTGATGTGTGGATGGCAGTGCTTTGGTTTTACTCCTTTACACCGTGGTTTTACTCCTTTACACCGTGGTTTTACTCCTTTACACTGACTCCTATTTAAACTAAACAAAATGGAAATGTTCCTTTATAATAAATACAGTGTTGACCAACTAAAATTTAAACAGTTCTAAAATTAACTGCTACTTCTATCTAGCACACAGGTAGTTTAGTATCTACATATAAATAATGTCCAATCTTCAACCAAAAATTCCAACAAATTATAAAGGGCCACCTGGAAGGTAACAGTACCATAATATTTTACATTTCAAAACAGCTAAGAGCTGCTGACTAGAGCAAACCTTCATTAGAGCTTTAGTTATGCAATAAAACACTGATTCTACAAAGAACTGCAACACCCTTGAAAAGTTAAAGGTATGAATGAAGATCTCAGTAGACATCTCTTGGAAAGGTCAAGTCTTATAATACAAAAGGGAGAAGTATTATAAATTTGACTGCCCTTTCTCCGCATGATTCAAACAGCAAGGAGGAATACAGTTGCATTTGCATCTTAAATTAAAAATAAAATAAATTAACGGAAGAAATTAACACCAAATTCAACAAAACATTTTTCTTCTAAAGATGCAGGAGATGAAGAACAAAAATCTGAAGCTGAGGAAATACTGTTAATGTTCAAATCCTCAAACTTAATGGTGCCTCCTGAAAATGGCAATAATAATGGACATTATTTGCCAACATATCATGCACATCCAAGGAGCTAGGCATGGTTCCAGATCAGCTGTAGCAACACAGTAAAGTTCTAACCCTGATTAATGATACAAAACGATCTGGAAGGAAATGGGATGAGTCCTTCATTTTGCCTAATACATATGTACTCAACCAACTAGAAGAGACGCACACGTTGCTTTAGAAATCCTGCATGTCTTCCTTTGGTACTGCATGGCATACAGTCTGTCTCAGTGTTGATTCCCAAAGCCTCCCTGCTGTGGATATTGTGAGCAGCTGGATGGATAGTCTGCAGAACACATAAATGAAACCACAGTGTTAGGGAATATCACGCAGAAAACAGAAAAATGATTGCTATATTCAGCAGATGACCTTTCTCTGAAATAGCCTTAAGTGACCATAAGTAGGAGAGATGCTCTGCTCTGTGTTTTAGAATGAGTATATGCCTTTGAAAGATTATTTCTTTATGGATGAATTATTGTGTGGGAATACACTATAAATGTTTTATTTCTAGAATTCAGCAATCTGTGTGTTGCTGAATTCAGTATTCCAAAAGGATATAGGATACTGCCTTGCTATATTAATTCTGTTCATGAAGATTTTTTTGCTTTTAAATTTCCTAGGGTTTTTTAAATTAGGAAAAAAAACATCACTTGGAAGAATTTCCTCTAACACACAGGTCCAGGTTGAGTGTAGCCACGACTGGCTAGCTAGAAAGCACAAAGCTAATTCTGTTTTCCGTGGATGGATTTATCTCCAACCTATACCAATACGGCATGAAATAAATGAACCTGAATCAATTCTATCCAGAGCTAGCTCAAGTCTGCACTATGCACAAGATCACCGCAGGTGTGTGGCTACACTGCTGCTACGAGAGTTCTACAGCTGTGCTGCAGAAGTTTTGAATAGCTTTCCCATAACACTGCCTTTACATTAAACTCAATAGGTCCAACCTGGAGAAGAACTAGACCACCGCAGATACCTGAGTGGCTGTCCGTAGTTATTCTGGCTCTTGTCCTTCTCATTAGGTCTCGCTCCATACTAGACTCGCTGGATCCAATGTTGCTGCTGCAAAGTGCGCCTACACATACCTGGACCTGCTTCCCTGCGACAGACAGATAACCTCTGAAGGCCAGGCTGGGTGAGATCGCTGTCCCAGCTAGGAAGCGATGGACTGCTACAGCCAGCCTGACTCTTATAGAATCCTCAGTATTAGTATTAATCGGATTTCCTCGTATCTCCAGACTTTTTATTCAGTATACCTCAATCACTACCTAAAGTTCTAAAGCTGCCTGGATATAATTCCTATGTACTTCACTCTGCACAAAACATTACAGTGAAATGGGTATTACCATGATGAGCTCAAATGTTTGCAATGTGCAAGGCTAGTCTGTGTTACATATGATTACAAATAAATATTCAGAGGATGAAGTAGTCACAAATAGACCATTTTATTCACTCACCCAAACATTCTTCACATGATACTTCAGTATCTAGTTTCTAGTTCACCCTTCTTACTTTAGATATTAGCATTTTAGGAGTCATCAGCACATGGATGGGCAACTCTTCTGACTACACATTATAGGCTAACATTTTCCTATGGCTAAGATCCAGAAGACATTTGTTGAACTCAAGGGTGCAGGAATGGGAAACCCTAGAGATAACTCACAGGTGGAAAGTGACACCAACCACCATGAGCTCCTCCTACGCTGCTAAATGAGCAGTAGCGGGTGGGTGGGTGCCAGGATGACACATTTCAGACTCAGAAATCCCATCTGGCTGACTTCCTCCCCCTAACAGGGATTCAGACTGCTGAACTGGACTAGCATAATCCCGCTGCAGATCACCTGATATATCCCCAGTGTGGGGACTACATGTGAACCATTTATAATCTGCTTGCTGTTAAAGAGACACAAGCTGACTATCCCACATTTAAACGATTGTTTCTGATTGCCTGGCACCCTTTGTGCCTGAATAAATAATCACAGCAGCAACTAAATGAATAGTTCCAGACTTTGCTATGTAGACAGCAACAAACCTGGGCCCTACACCAGTGCTTCACTGCCTCAAGTCACACCCTTACCTCATTCTGCCATCCTCCTGCCTACCAATTGTTTTCACAGACACAAAACACAATGTGGTAGGTCTGCTTATATCAAAGGCTCATTCATTCAACTTCCTCAGCCTCCCCTAGCGCAGCCCTCGTGCTGAAGCATTAATGACACAGCTCCCAGGCTTACTCTACCCTGTATTTCTCCACCACAACATAGAAGGCCAGTATGACCTGTAAGAAAACTTACAGCGCCTCCATGTTAGGTGGCACACTCAGAGCTGCATGTCTAGAAGAGTCCTCCTGAGCGAGTGAAAGTTAAGAGCTCCCCAGTGGCCTCCACAAAACAAATGGCCTGACTGCCATCCTCGGATGACAGCTGGCTGGATCCAGACCCTGATGTTTGAGAAACAGATGCCCCGAATCTTGAATATTAGGTTCACTCTTACCTGTACAGTTTAGTTATTTTCCAAATATTGCATTTGATATTGCTTTTCAAACGTGTGGTCAGTTCACGCTCTATCTGGGATAAATGCTGAGCAAGCCAGCCCCCTGAAAATCTATTAATAGACATTATTTCATTCATTTCATCTACATGCAGAGAACCTACCAACCAAAACTCTGAAAATGCTAAAGGAGGAAACTGGAGCAGATGAGACCATTTCAAGACACCAAAAATGGGTCACATATGCTACACTGAGCTCCCTTCAGACACAGCAAGTGTCACAGAAATCCAGCAATTTCAGCTTTTAGAAATTAAAGGTGAGCATAGCAATCCATTATTTCAGTGCAGTGTTCTCAGCAGGTAAAAGAGAACAGCTCATGAAGCAACAGCACTGGATAATGCACTCTACTTTGTTCACCTCAGTGATTATTGCAATTATCTTCCCTTTTCCTAACACAGAGAAGAATAACTCAGACATTCTCCTCCCCTTAGAGAGTCACAGATTCTTCCCAAATTCACACACCTACTAAGAAAGCTACCCTCTCAAAACTGTGTCTGGAAACAACACTGGTTCAAGACAGTGCCATTCCTTACCAGCCCCCAGACTGCCCCTCCAGCTGTGCTCTTTTGGGGGCTACATTCTAAAACAGCTCAAGGAACTGATTTGGCTGAAAAATGATACAGCCAGATTATGTCTCCAATTTTAAACCTCAGACATCACAGAATGCTTCAAAAAAAGCAGAGCACACAGAATTTAAAAGCTTCTCACCCACCTATTTCACACAAAGATAGCAGAAGCTGCTCAGTTTATGAGCGTCATGCATGTTTATTCAAAGAAGGTTTTTCTTTTGTATTTCAACAATCCCCATTCAGCTGATCCAAAACTCAGAACACTAATCCCTTACTGCATGATAAATTTGAAAACATCCAAGTAAACACGGGGATTTCAGAATATTAGAAGAGTTCAATTTTGAACAAAGAGGGGTTTTTCAGTCTTAACTACAGTTAAGTTTTTGCTCTGCTCTAATTTAAATCTTGGACATAGTTTTAATCCACTGACTCTGGAACGAATGCCATTGAGAAAGTTAGTTTGAATTTAGATTTAGATGTGAATGTGAAAACCCAGCAGTTTTCAAAACTATGGAATTTATTTCTCAACTAACAAGTGTTGGGAAGGAGAGGGGAGTTTCCTCCACATAAGAGGAAACACGGAAAGAAATCTGTCCAGATTTCTTCTAACTAGAATGAGGAGAATACACAATTTTCCCTGAGAATTGCAATAGACAGCTGCAAGATTAAGTTGTAGTCACAAACTTTTTAGACTGTATCTACACTACTAGGAAGCGTTCTCGATTTTTTTTCAGCGAATTACTTAAGTTAAAACCAACAGAGTAAAGAGAAGTCTTCCAGATATGTGAAATGGTTCAGCTAGAACAATTACATAAGGGCAAAAGGAAGTGATCACCCCCAGAGGACTTGGCAGTGAAAGTTACCAAAGCAAATAATAGATACTGCTTCTGTGCTGAACAAAAATCCTTTTAGAGAAGCAAACAAAACCAGAATGGTTGGTAAGTAGGCAGCAAAATTAATGGCTGCAAGGTCAGCCAAGTTTATGCTTTAGCTTTGGATGTAGATTTACAATATAGTTGCATATGGAATATAAAATGGTATTTTCATATGAGTCTGGCTGTGGTATGAGTTAAACTAAAATCCATATAGCACTAGCATATAGATAATGAACTGAAAAAGACACGAGACTGCACAGAGGCTTCAACTCCACAGTAAAACATCAAATCCAGGGTAATCACTGACACAAGGCCAAAGGCACAAAATCCTTTTCAGACTAACTTAAAAAGAGGAAAACATACACACCCCCAAGTATAACAGAACAGACACCGCTGGTACTATTGAGAAAAACATGCACAAGCATCTGGAGACAACATCAAAGGAATTAGACTCTCCTTTTCCGAAAGACAGCTGGACTCATTGCTGTCTTACATTCTATAACCGGCTGAAATAAACAATTTTAAAATATCAGGTATCTCAAATGTATCTCTGAAGATTTAGTCTGACAAACGAGTGTTACAAAAGCAAAGAACAGAGAGGGTGTATCAAAGTCCACATTGAGAACATTTGTTTTGTTATAGAGATATGAAGGGTGTACACTGTAATTCCACACAGCACACAATGTTCTACATTACTTCTATGAACATGAATTGTACAAGAACACAGAAATCAGCTATAATCGCCACTGGGGTGACATGTATTTTAATCACAAATGTTATTTTCTGTGGGACTCGGAGAAGATTCTTGCCAGTTAGTATTTCTTTTTGATACCACTGGTACTGTTGGAATGCGATAGAGATCGCTACCCTGAAAAAAACATGTTTCTGTCCGAAGGTTTTTAAGAATTCCTCTGTTAAACAAGATGTCAGATACTACAGTAGCTAACAACAGAGCAATTCACTTAGCCATAAGAAATACTGGAATGTCCTAATATTAACACTAGATGACAACAAAAATAGTCCTATTTAGTCCATTCACACACAATGTATTAATCCCAAGAGAGTTTTTCCCCCACAGGTTTTGCAAGCTAAAAACCAGTTATCAAGAGCCTTTGAATTAGGTTAGGAGGACTGTAAATACGATCAAGCTGTAAGTGCTTGTAATCTTTTCAGCAGAACAATGCCAAGAAAAAACTGTAGCTCAAAGCAACACAGAATTTTCAGTACAGTTAAGAAGTCTTACTTGCAGAAACAATCTTTGCGTGTTCCCAAGAGTTTAGGTAGGCATAGCTGGGCAAGTGTAATCAGAATCTGACAGAAAGGTCACTGTATGCAACATGAAGAAACACAGCAAATGTCGTTTGAAAGAACTGCTACACAAGATTCTGTAATATATTCATTTGATGGAATGCATAAATAAAAAGAGGGAGAGAGACAGAAATAAAGAGATAGTCAGAAAGTTATTAACCAATGACCCGTAATGATCAAGGTGTTCAAAACTCTTGGCTGTATAAGTACAGCTACACAACCTCTGGCATCCACCTGAGGAATGCCCAACTCCTCCCACCCCACACGCAGTCCAGACATTGGTTACATCCATGGTATTCCTGCACTGACCTGCTGGAGACACACGGGACAAAAGGAACCATTATCTGGCCAGAACAACTCCATATCACCATTGGAGCTACAATGACTCACAGCTCTTCAGACCTAGGGCACCTATTCCAGGCGCTGTACGGTGACAGAAAGAGCCACCACAACAGCTTTCTGGTTCTGTTCTTGACCCACCTGAGGTCGCTCCCTATCTGTGCCGACTTACAAGAATTTCCCCTTCTGCACATTACAGATTCTTTCAGGATTTCAACACCTAAAGGAAGAGACGGCACAAATTAACCAACTGAAAAACCCCTAGTAATAAATTATGGACTTATTAGGATTTTGCTTTGGTTCGTTTTTTTGTAAGATAGTCATATTAATGACAACCATTCTTAGACGTTGGGACATTAAGATTCCTATTATTATCACAGAAGATGACAAAACTTTGCTGAAGAGCAGACTTATTTACTGTTAATCACCTGCTTTGGAGATTCTATTTTTCAATCCAACACACGTGTGTTTTGGAGTCTCCACTTCAGCCAGATAAGTGGCAACAATAAAACAGACCAAAAAAATCCTGCTAGGAAATGCCACTGCCCTCATTTAAAATTTTAAGATTGGTCCAGCTTACAGATTTAGAGAAAAAGAGAGAGCAGTAAAGATAATCCTTGTATTTCAAGAATATTTACTGCTGCTTCTGTGTTTTAGGAAGAAATTTGGTAAGAAACACACTTCATAAGTTACAAAATAACAGCATTAATATTTCCATTACCAGGAGAACTTTTGCTTTTGTGTCACAGAGCCACTGTTCCTCTGATTTTGATGCCTGATGTTCCCAACAGCTTCTGAATGAGGATTCAGACAAGATGCAGTCAGCACAATGCAAACTTAGGCACTTAAACAAAAACTTGAATTGTTCTGACAGAAATCAGTGGCCCAATTTACTTTTGGGGAAGCAACTATGACATACTTAAAGTAAGTATGAAGCTTCAGTGACAGCTGCGTTGTATGCAGTGTTCTGCTTAAAGCTACAGTTTGCCAGTGCCAGGATTTTTAAAAAAGCAAAGCGCTCATTTGTTTTTTCAAGGAAATCTTTCATCGTTTCACTGCCTAAAACAACGTCATACTTCATCCTAATGGAGAGACAGATGGTCAGCAGGAAGATTTTGTTCCAAAACGACAGCATCCTTCTTACGTAAACCCAAACCAAGAACAAAAAGTTAGGTTTAATTACATTCTGCCACAAAACAAAACAAGTTTACCCAGATGAGAGCAAGGAAGAAGTCTGTGCAAAAACAGAGTCAATGACTACATCTGAATCTTCAAACAAACTTCAACTTAATCTTTCTCATGACTTCCAACTACTTTATACAATTCTAACAATATTCTTTAATAGGAAAATTCTTACGATTGGTAACATTGATCAAACAGTGACGTTACCTACTTCACACCTATTTTTAACACGTTTTACAAAGAAACCAACACTATCTCCGCTCCTGGGTGAGTACCATCCCCAGTTCAGAATGCCATATAGTGGGCGAGCAGCATTTCCCAACAGTGGAAGCCAGAAACAGCTGAAGCCATTTCAGGACAGATTGATGTAACCCAGAGATGCAGGGCATAAGAAACAGAGACATCAGAAAGAAGTACCCATGTGTTTCATGTAACAGATACTCATCAAAAAGAAATAAATCAGTGGAATTCAGACATGTTTGCAAGTCCAGTGAAATACAGACGTGCGTCTTTAGGTGGAACATCTATCACTGGTGTGTGACTTGTAGCATCACTCCTGACCGCGGGCAGGTACCACTGCCCACGCGATGAGGAGCATGGGATGGATGAGGGGTAAGGCTGGCTCCCCAGCTGCACACAGGCATGGCTGCCATCGATCAGTACTCACAGGTGCTTCTGCTGGTACTCAGAGCTCCTGCGCTCCATCAGATCAGCTGATGTGTCGGCTAACCCAGCTTGGGAATCCCTGCTGTAGGCATATTTCCAAGCCAAGAAGGAAGGTCTCGCTAGCAGAAGCGTAACTCCCATAGTTGCCTGTAGATAACATATGAGCAATATCATTCTGCTACCACGCTATGTTCAATACACACTGTATCACGAAAATCCACTCAGTTTGGTCATGTAAATTTATTACAAGGTCAAACAGCAGAGTCTTACTGCACTGAAACTTTTCATAAAACTCTATAACAAATTATCACTTTTGATCATATAAATTTAACTTCATTTCCAGCTAGCATTTCCTCTTTGCATGTACCTCATATCTTTTCTTGCAAGCAAAGAATATTAGTAAACAGGGGGGAAATAGGTGGGAAGAATTACTTTAATTAAATTTTAAAAAGATACACACTTTGTTAAATGAAGGTTCCTCAAATATGTTAGAAATATTAAGGAAAAAACGCTGTCCCAAGAGACAACGAGTGCTAGTGTCACCCCAGGCCATCGGTACAATCTCCCTAAAGCTGTATTACGCAGGCGAGCCCTCCACACTCTCAAGCAAGACACAACTGTCAATCCCCAAAATTTCTGCGGGCTCCCCCGTGCTATTATCACAAACTGCGGTGGGCCATTAACAAAATCTGTGTGGACCACTGCCCGTGGCTCCCCAAGGTGGTGTGTGTGGGAGAGACCATCAGGGAGCACTTCCAAAAGTTTAAACAATAAATAAATGCTTTTCAGAAGCATAAGTAGATTTGAACGTGTCAAAAAAAAAAAGAACAACATGCCAGCAATTGTACCAATTCTATGGGGGCTGGCGTTTAGTTTTGGGTTTTTTTTTCCAGATAAGAAAAATACAAAAGTAGAAGCACGGGTTCCTTGCGGTGCTTCGCTGCTTCCCCAAATCAGGCCGTTACCGGCAGACCCGGCGGGACCGCGGCCTCCGCCGCCTCCCGAGTACTCACTTGCCTCAGCTACCGGGGCCCGCGGGCTGCGGCCTCCCGGGTGCCGGGCCGCGCCGCCGCCCGGCCTCCTCCGGCAGCCCGAGGCGGGGCGGGGCGGGGAGAGGAGCGGGCAGGCCCCGCACCGAGGCGACCGCGGGGGACGGGTGGGGGAGGGACGGCCATGACGGTTGTAACGGTCACAACGACCAGAGGAGGCGGCACCTTCCCGTCCCCCGGAAGTCCTGTGGGACGGGCCCGCCCCCGCCCCGCTGGCGGGGTCCGACCCGGAAGCAGTCGTGGAGCGCTGACGGTGCCAGGGCCCGCGTCCCGCCATGGCTCCCAAGGGCGGCCCCGGCGGGCGACAGCAGTCGGAGGAGGACCTGCTCCTGCAGGACTTCAGCCGCAACCTCTCCGCCAAGTCCTCCGCGCTCTTCTTCGGAAACGCCTTCATTGTCTCCGCCATCCCCATCTGTGAGCGGCGGCGGGGGGTTCCGGGGGGGGGCAGCGAGGGACCCTGGAGGCGGGGGCGTCAGGCCCTGAGGGGGGACGGCAGGCCCTGAGGGAGCCAAGGGGCTCCCCACAGCCCGCCTCGGGCTCCTGGCCCGCTGCTGGGTGCTGGTGGGGGTCCCCGGGCTGCCGGGGCTCGCCTTGGCCCCGGCCTGGACGGCTTTGAGGGGTCCCCAGGCGAGATTATCTTGGCTATGTCCGTGCCGGGTGAGACCCGGCTTCAAAGCTGGTCCCGCTTGGAGCAGCGGGCGGGGTGGTCGGTCTGTGGTTCGTAAAGATGGACGAGGTGGAGCACTGACGTGTCAGCATCAGCGCTGGGTGAAGCTGGCAGGCTGCTGCGCTGGGCTGCTGCTCAGCCACGTTTGGCATGGTCTCATAAGGCTCCTTTCAGCCAAAAGCAAAGCAGATTTTTGTGTTCGAAAGTATTTTTTAATGCAGTTTAGAAACTCCCCAGTGATTTTGCAGAAGCTATGCTTGGTCTGTAGAGCCAGTCTTGAATTACAGAGCTCATAAGCTGTGAGGGACTCCTGTAGGGACGTTTTTCTTGGAGAAAGAAACCACTCAAAATGTCTTTTTTTTTTTTTTTTTCTTTTAAGGGCTTTACTGGAGGATATGGCATATGGATCTTGTTCAGTCTGCAGTCCTGTATAGTGTAATGACCCTCATCAGTACCTATCTAGTAGCTTTTGCATATAAGAATGTCAAGTTTGTTCTCAAACACAAGTAAGTTTGGTGGCTATTTGAAGTAGAATTTGTTATTTAATAATTAAAAAAACACCAATGTTTACAACTTTTTTTTTTAATGAATAAGAATGTCTGAAATGTTACTCTCAAAACCATTTTACATGGAAGTATCTCCTAATTGTTTTCTGTCATCTCGCTTGTAATTATGGAATAGACTAATCAGCTAAGAGTATGATGAAATAGCAAAACTACCTTCATTCTCGGTGGGTGTTGCCACAAACTATATTTGACTAATACTTTTAGTAATTTGATTATTACTTGTTGTCCCTTCAACTTTTCAAAACTGTTCAGTGTCTTGGATGAGTTTTATTCTTTGCTGTAAACACAACTTCCTATAACCCCAGGGATTTTTGTTTTCATTTTTCAACTTCAATGGTGTTTCTTACAGAGTAGCACAGAAAAGAGAAGATGCTGTTTCCAAAGAAGTTACTCGTAAGCTGTCTGAGGCAGACAATAGGAAGATGTCTCGTAAGGAGAAGGATGAAAGGTAATTCTCTTTGTTCTTTTCTTTCTCTTCTTTTTTTGTAATACTGCCTGGTATCTTTAATGCACTAGGTAGGGTATTAGGGACTGTTGCTTGGACACTTTTTGTTTTCTGTATGTGCATCTAACAGATACAAGCTCACAAAAAGTGTCATTTATAAAGCGTTAGGTTTGATGTGCCTGGTAGGAAAACAAACATAAGTCACTCAAGGGTACGAGTGCATAATATATGCAGGGATTTGTCTTTAACTAGTGAGTTGACTGGTAGTTCTTGCTGTGTTCTGTCTTTTAGAAGCTGGCTAAAACATGAGCAGCAGTATGTGGTTTACTACACCTCTGCCTGTCAGTCACTTCACAATGGTGGGTGTGCCAGGATGGGCATTTATTTAGATATGTTTGAAATAATGTCTCTACTTCGCCCTAGAATTCTGTGGAAGAAAAATGAAGTGGCAGACTATGAAGCAACGACTTTCTCCATCTTCTACAACAACACTCTCTTTCTGGTCTTGGTCATCATTGCTTCATTTTTTGTGCTGAAGAACTTCAACCCCACTGTGTATCCTTTATTACTACGCTTGAAACAACCAGAGTCCTCTTCCTACTTGTTGCCATTAGTAGCTATATTTGTCATGTGGGTTGTGAGGTTATTCTTTTGGTATGTGCAGTTCATTGTAGTACCTCAGACTTTAACATAAAAATAGAGAATACAAAACAAAATCTCCCAATTACGTAAAAGTTTAACGTCTGACAGCAGATGTTTTGAGGGCATTGCTTGGACAATACACAGAAACTCTTATGGCTTTGCCATTTCAATTATAATTGTGGAATGGGGAGGCAGCTCATACTCTTACAGAACGTCTATCAGTGTGAGTTGACATGTTCTCTTACCTTACAGGATTGTTTAGTTTCAGTAACTTCAGAAGTAAAGTTAAGTAAATAAGTACTGCCCATCAGGGCTGCATATGTTAATGAAAGCTCTGCAGTATTTAACAGTATTTATAACTACTTTTAAGAGAAAAGGCTAAACTTTATGGGTGTCTTAATTTTGAAGTTAAGTACATTTCAACATCCTGCTAACAATCTTGATTGGAAGCTGTATTTCAGGTTACAGTGTTGCAATTTTAAAACTCTTACAGAGGAAGACCATTTCAATCCCTTGTTTCTCATAAAACTTCTACTAAATGTTCTGTACAAAAATAGTGGTTTCTTCACAAGTATATGTCCTTAACCTTTTCCCTACAGCAACTATATTCTTTCTATAAGTGCTTCATCTGGACTGATTGCCCTGCTCTCCACAGGATCCAAGTAGACAAAAAACCCACACCAATTTATTTCTGTGAGAGGGTTCAACTGCCATACAAAAGTTTAAGGGTGGAATGGGAATCCTTTTTTTTTTTTTTATAGTCTGACTGCTTGAGGGAATGTGGAGGGAGGGTCTGAATCCAAAACGAGTGAATTATATTTACTTTTGATATCTTTACATGGTATTATTCAATAACTGAATTAATTTTTTTTTTTACTTAGCAATGAAAGGAAATTGTATGCGAGAAGTTACCAAACAAGCTTTCTGAAGCACTGCATAGGTGTGACGGTACTACAGACTATTAGCCAAGCACACCGCAGTGGGCTGCTACGCTGCAGCACAAATGGTCGTACTTAAAACCTGTAATGGCATTCTCCTGTAAGTTTGGTGACTGGGTTAAGAGCTGAACTCCCTGATCATAAAAAGTGACAATCTGCCATTTATCATTGTAACTTGAAAAGTTGTAATAAAAAGGAGGCTTTTTTGTCATTTAATTCATTGTATTTCCATTCTTCATTTAAAAGAAAAAAAAGGATATTTTCATGGGCAAGCAGCATGTGTCCGTTTGTGAACTCTTTCTGCTTAGAGAAAGAGAGGAGTCTTCTACAAGTCACCATATGTATTGTTTTCATTAAAAATACTCACTTTTCAGTAACTTGGAGTCAGGACAAATGCTAGAAAAATGCTTTTGAAGTGGTTTGAATGTACTGGGGTTTTTGTTTTTTTCATTCATCTCTAAAGTTATAAATAAAAAAAAAAAAACACCTGCCAGTTTTCCTTGCACAGCTTAGCGAAAATGCTTTAGCTAACTTATTATAATGGGTTTATCAGACAATCCTTTTCCTTTTTTTCATGCTATCAGTAAAGCAACTGTTATATTAAATGCTAAACTCTACTACTATTAATGGACTTAAATTGTAGAAGTTACAGATATTGCCATTACAGAGTTGGAATCCTAAATGGGGAAGAAAGAGAAAGCTTAATGTAACAATTACTTTGCTAATCTCTACTTCAATAAGATTTGTATTTATGTAAAATGAAGATTCTGAAGTGCAGGAAACTGTTTCTGGCTTGCCTTAGAGAATGCTGAGTTTGTAACATCTGTATTCCTGACAAATGCAACTATTACCTAATTACCCAGTGCCTGCTGACTACGGCAGTACTTCTCTCTCCAGCATCCCTCGGGACTGGGGTTTGGATGAGGGTCCTCAATCTCAACACACCACTAATTTACTTTTACTTTGTTTCCCAGTAAAGGTAATACTATTCACGTGCTTACATTGTGAAAAATTCCAGTGGGTTTGGTGCACTTTAGAGCTGCCATTGAAATTAGTTTTCTGGTCAGTCATTTAACACTCTTCAAATTAACTTATTGTTTTCCCTCAAAATATGTGGATTTTTCTTTATCGCTTCTGCCTGCTCATTCACTACTGAAAGGAGACTTTCCATATTGGTGGTGCCTGGCTTGCATTATTTTACTTTACTTGGCTTGTCACTTACAAAGGGTGTAATTTGTAAGTATTTAGTCTAAGTATTCAGCACGTGTAAAACAAATTTCTAACAAACTTCTATAAATGGTCAGAATCAACCATGAGGCTAAGTTGGCTGCTCTGTAAGCAAGGGGACTTGAACGTGGCTGTTTTGTTGGTCACTGGTGATTTGCTCAGCTCCTACCAAAAGTACACAGTACTTAAACTCGGGCATGTGAACAGAGAACCCTAATGCACTCATTTTACTTGTCAGCAGTGGTAGGGATAAGAGTGCCCTATCGGGTGTTTTAGAAAGTGGCAGGCGTATTTTCCAGGAAATCTGCCATCTAGAGAAAAGTCGTTTGAAGCAGCGCTTTCTTCTGCTATTATTGTCAGTTCGCCAAGTCTTTTATCAACAGCTTTTCGTCTTACCTTAGTTTTTCTGGTATTGACAGTTGCTGAGGCCTGGAGCATAGTGTGTGTCGGAATTTTTCTGGGGAGAGAACATTGCAGTGTTGACAACCTGAAACAAAAGCGGGTGGGTGGGTGAGTTGTTTTCTACAGAAAGCCTGGTCTTTTCTGTGAGCTACTTCACAGAAAAGCACTGGGGAATTTTGTGGGTTATTTTTTTTTTATTATTATTATTATTTTTGTTTGCTTTTGAGGTTGGTTGTTTTTTCTCTTGCAATCCCCACTACAAGCTGCGCCTAATTTCTTCACTGTGATGCTGAAAGCTCAGCCTAAAGTTAGGCTGCCGCTTGGCATCCCATTGCCCTCAGAGCATTTAGCAAGTTTTCAAATAAAAGAAAAAAAAATTTGGGACTTAGTATATTTTTAATATATCGTTGGATTCCCATGTATCTGAGAAGGGTAAGAGAAAACATTAAATTGTACCCGCAGAGGTAAGGAAAGGAGCTGGTCTGCTACTGGGGAAAGAATTATCCTGTTAAAACAATCAAGATGTTAACTGTATAATGATCAAAGCCTTTGTGCTGCCCATGAATCAGATTTTAAAATACATAAATAGTTAATTTTCACAGCTAATAGTGCAAAGTTAGGGGACGTGGCCCAGGGCAGAGAACACAATACCAAGAAGGTGAGAAGTGGCTGTCTCCACCTCGGCTAGCTGTTCCCAACCAGGTGCAGCTGGAGATTAATGTTTCCCTGTGGAACGATACACATCCATTTTCAACATGAACCACTGCTGTTTCAAAATCAGCCTCGCTGTTAGTAACGGGTCTCTTAAGTATAAAATTAGATGCACAAAATGCTTTTATTGTGTCCAAGCAGAAGTCAAAGTCAGACTGCAGTTCTGGATATACAGCAGCTAAATTCATTTACACATACCATAGCTCACTGGATTAAATACAGGAGAAGACAACTCAAGTATCGGTATCTGTCCACATGGCCCGCGGGAGGGCTGCACACGCTCTCCAGATACCTTGGAGTTAAGGGGACTAAAATACAAGGGTCCTACAAATACTGTACATCGCTGTACCCCTAGGAAGTATGTGCCCAAAGTCTGCCATTCGGTACGAGTGAGAAATATCTTACTGAAATCATAGGTGCGTTTTTACAAAGCAAATTCATGGTAAAATATGACGCAGTTCTTAAGATGGGCAAATTAATATATAAGTGCTTACTACCAACTCCTGAAGAGAGATGAAATGCTCACAAAAAAAAAAACCCTACCTGTTTAAAGTGTGTCTTAAAAATACTATGCATTTACTTATGCCCGATTCCAGAACAAGTTAAAGCAAATGTAGCCCTCCAAAGTAAGTACTTGATGTTTTCTGGTATTTTTCAGCAGCTATATATTATATATATATATATATTTATAAGTATCTGTATCCTTAAAAGCTCATGAATATTGAAATTTGCAATAGCTATGTCTACAAGCAGGCAAAAGTAGAGGCAGGTTTCTACAGATGCAAAACCCAATATTTTATCATGGTTTTCTTGGTTTAAGGTTGATGTAGAATTAGAATTTTGCAAACAGCTGTTGTTTTTATTCACCTGACATGCACACTTGGGTTTTCGAACTGTGCTCCTCTGGCTTGTACTCAGAAATACTTCCCAGGAGCACTCCACTGCTGAACTAATTGTATAGTTAGGAGTTGAGCTATCTAATTTCTAACTAATTCTCTGACTTACATTCTTTATTCAACTACAAACGAAATCTAAAGCATATATTCAGCATAAAAAAGAAAACGGAAAATTTGAGCTTGCCCCTTCTATCTGTTAACCTGAAGAAACTTTATAGTTGGGATTTCCCAAATGTGGTTTTATTAAAACCTGAAGTTGTATCTGGCTTTTCTTCATTGAAAAAATAGATCTGTACATCCTTCTTTAATTACCAAGTACCTGAAGGTTATAAATTATTTTTTGCTTTACACGGGTTTTTCACAGCACAAGCATGAGGTGCTAAGAGTAAAGTAAAAATTAATGAATTCAGTCGAAGGTAAGAAAATACAGGATTATTCTCGGTTAGAAGAGAGATCAACTGTGCTTTTAAATTTCACTGCAGATTAGTAGCAACAGCACACATCTCCAAGGATCCAGTGACAGTAGACACCGAGCAGCAAGCTGCTGAATGATTCTCATGACCGGATACTAATTCGGGGCTGTACTTCTGTACAGAGCACTTTGAAACCATGCAGTCCAGGTAACTCATGCATTGCATTATGATCTGTAGTCCTTCTTGCTGTAGGGCTTATTTCCCAGGATATTATCTATTTCGTTTACAATATGGGATGTCATCTTTGGAAGGACCTAGAGGTAAAAGAAAACCGACGTTTAATCAAGCTTCCATTAAAGGTTTTTCCAATTTCAAATCTAGATTTTAATCAAACAACATTTCCTCTGGCTTTTTGTGTGACAGATATTTAAACATTCACCTAATTCTTTTCTCCCCTAAAGGAAAAACTACTGTAGCATCTTTACCCAGTGAGAGAATCACAGAAGTGCTCCTAAACTTCTGCACAATATTGCTCAGCTGCAGTGGAAAGTGAGCTGGTGGCAAGAACAACAGAGGAAGCTCTTGTTGTGAAAAGCAACAGAGAATAATTAAAGGTGGGTGCAAGTGACATGTGCCCTGTGGGAGACTTGGCGCAGAACCTATCACAACATGCCCCGGAATCAAGTCACTTGCTTTTTCAAGTAAGTTTTTAGATAAATAGTAGAATAATGCATTAAACCTGCTGATGCCACCCTCTTGTTGCTGGATATGGCTATAGCTACCACAAATGGTGGTAAGTCATGGTGATGCACTGTAGGTTTACCTAATTAACACGCATAACTAGAAGGGGAAGATATCTGAAACAAAATGCAAAGTATTAAAACTATATTAAGAGAAGGATGGCGCTAATGTCAAGGTATGTTGGTGTTACCCACAAAGGGAGCTGGGCAGTGGCCAACCCCCCCAGCTCTGTTGAGGTGCCACCACCACTTGCACTTGCCTGTATGGCTCCGAGGTTCTCTATCAGCTGCTCTGGGTTGGAAGATCCTAGAAGAACAGAGCTCACTCCCTCGTTTCTCAGGCACCATGCTGGGAATTAAAGGCACAAGATGGTCAGGGACACGGGCTTCACAACACACCATAACTCCAGATCCTAAAGTTTGTCAGGGTTCCTATTTCTATTTGAAAAATAATGACAACATTACTTGTCAACCTTCACTTTATTCCTCCAGCACTACCAGGAAGATGCACAGGCCAGTTAACAATACTGATACTCAAACAAAGGATGGGAGCACTATCAGAGTACCTGTAGCTTCAGGAGTTTCTACAAGGTTTCACCTGCCCACATCCCTCAACAACCCAAAAGGCACGAACTTGCGGTCTGTGTTTCAGAGTGTTGCCCTTCACACTACAAGGATGTGAGCCAGTTGATGCACATGCGGCACCACGGCACCAGCAATGGCCAAAAGGCACTGGCACAGTGGTCCCGTCCCCCACCCCATCACTTACCGACGGCCAGCTGAGGCAGTGTGCACCCCAGGCGTTCGGCGATGGGCGACAGGTCTTTCAGCTTCACCTGCTGCTTTCTGCCTTCCTCGCTTATGATTTTCTCTTTCAGCCACTGGTAGCACTGCAGGTGAATTACATTGCAATCACCTGTTAGCTTTCATCTCCAAAACTGAAATATTTAAGGCAATTATAAACAGCTCTTAAAAAGTCACAGCCAACCCAGGAGGTAACAGGGGCTGAATAACGCAATGCTTTGCTACCCAAAGCAGTTACGACAGGACTGGGATGTCTCCTGTGAGAGCCTACATCTGTATCTCTCTGGCTTTACGCAACTGATGGGCTCAGTCTAGAACATGGAACCTCCTCAGTTTTATTTTTGGACCACTGGATCCCATTGCAGAGCAAAAGAAGTGAAATATTAGTCAACTTGAGGAGATTTTGACAAACAGAACCCCAAAAAATTTCTGAGAGAACATCTGATCATGTTCAAGATTTACTGTTACCATTCAAGATTAGAAAATTAATTAAAGGAAGCTGAGATTTCAATTCTCCCAGCTCCAGAATTGAAACTTGATTCTGCTTCACTCTCATCAATTTTAATTTGGATCCCTCTCTGCAATGCTAGCTGCTTAGCTAGCTTTTACCAAATATTAATTTTATTTTGGAAAAAAAAATAAATCACAAATGCAATGAAATACCACATTCAAAAATGCTGCCCTTTGTAAGCAAGTCAGCGTAGACTGCATCTTTCCTTCAAAAAGCAGCAAGCTGAGCAAAAACCAGCAAGGGGACTTGGATCAGTCTGCTGGCACCTGTCAGATGGTGTTGGCTTTTGCCCATCAGCTGATACATAGCCTCAAATATAATTTTGACTGGGTTTTTCTCCAAATCCACGACATTTTAATGCTGTGCTGTTTTTCAAATCATTAAATAATATTCCTGCCACAGGCACAATACGGGCGGACACGCCATAACACCCAATAAGAGTGGGTGGGAGACGCCATAACACCAAATCAGGATAACTGTGGGAGGAACCAAGGGCTGTGGTGACCACAACGCTGCGCCTGGTGAAGAGTTTTTGAAGTCACAGCAGCCGTATTGATCAGCTGGGAGCATTGAAAGCAACAGAAACCCTGGGCTTGTGCCTTCTCATTGATGATGGCCCAGCAATGTAAGGGAGGTGACGGCATCCTTCCGCAGAGCCTGGCTCCGGTGGCGTGCTGCCCCACTGCCCGCTTGCAGCCATCAGCTCACTGCGGTGCAGAACCTGAAGCATCTTTATAACCCAGATTCTCCCGCTCTTTGGAGAGTGGTTGCCAGAGAAACCGAGCTGATCCATCAATACAGCAGCACTCAGGCCAGCCTTCTCATGAGGGAACTGTTTTCCCTTTGTTATTTTCCTGCCCTCACAAAAACAGCACATCTAGTTTTCTCAAACATGCAACAAAAAAAAAAATATACCTTTAGTGCAGCCCTTGAGCTTTCAGGGACCCCGTTGCCGTATTTCCCTGAGATGATCCCACAGGCTAGTGGAGACCACGTCATTGCTCCGACCCCTGCAGAGAAAGCAGAAAAGGAGATTTTAGGGGACTGGGAGAAATCAGAGTTGTATCAAAAATAGGACTTTCAGTTAAAAAAATAAAAGCAAAACAATTGCTGCTCATTTCTATTGCCGCTGGCAGTGATGTTCACTTAACGATGCATCAACAGCATCTTCCTGGAAGACACCGACTAGTTTATTCATCCAAAACCTTCTTGTGAGAGCCTCCAGCCCTGTCCTAGATCCTGCTGCAGCAAAGTACCTGAACTCCTGCTTCTCAGCCCAAGCATCTCCTTCACCCGTGCTGTCCTGAGTCTCAAAGAGTAAGAAGCAGCCATGGCAATTAGCACCTATTTTTATTAGGGGCACAGTAAGCTCGTTTTCGTCTTAGGTCATTAGATAGTTGCTTGTCTTCTCCCCTTCAGATCCAGCGGAGGAGAGCACTGTTCCCATCTAGAGCCCAGGTTAGCAAATGAAATAGCTGAAAGGCACAGCAGTCTCAGTCTTACCTATTTTATGATATAATTCCGGCAGCTGAACCTCCACTTTCTCTCTTTGGAAAAGATGGTATTCAGCTTGTTCACACACGGGTGGAATCATGTTAAACTGCCTGGCTACGGAGTAGGCTTCCTGGAGAAAAGAAATTAATAGATAAAATACTTCATGAAGTAAAACATAACGTACCAGCCAACACTCCTTGAGTGTACAGGAGCCAATAAACTCAAGTTTTGCTGTCCCTTAGCAAGGCCACACATCCCTGAGAATGCTCCTGTGTTGCCCCTGTACCTGCTGCAGCAGGCCACGTGCCCACCTTCTGCCTCCTCCAGCCCAAAGCTGCTTCAGCGCCAGCGCAGCAACAAGCCAAACAGCTTCCCAGCTGGGATGGTGGGTGCTGAGCTTGTTTGTCCTGTTCTGACCCCACCACAAGAAGTAGGGACCAGCAGGATGCTCCTTGGCACCTCTTCGAATCACAGAATGGTTTGGGTGGGAAGGCACCTTTAAAGGCCATGTAGTCCAACCTCCCCTGCCATGAGCAGGGACATCTTCAACTACATCAGGTTGCGCAGAGCCACGTCCAACCTGGGCTTGAGCACCTCCAGGGATGGGGCATCTACCATCTCTCTGGGCAACAACAAATGCTTCTGGCAAAGCATTAAGGATGAGCCGTCAGGACACTGGCTCCCCCAGTCTGGGGTTTTGCAGACAAAGCCAGCTAAGAGGTCCCTTCGGCTGAGCAGGGATATTTCCCATCTGCACCTCGGGATGGGACATGCACAGAGCAGTGGGGGCTGTTACCATCACAGCAGCAGCACTGATGGTCCCGTGGGTCACGGAGCTGCTGCCAGGAGCCACATCTTAAACCGGGCATCAGTGGCCATGGGTACAGACATCAAACAGGAGCTTTGCCAGAAGTCTTAAAGTCAGCCAAAAAAAGCCAAAATGAAACAACCTCCAATTAAACAAGACAAGACCCCCCAAACCCACTAGATCAGCCCATCTCCTCCCACTTAACATTGGGCTCATTCCAGAACAGGGTTTAAAATTATTTTAGGTGAAAATATGCTGGATGGAGTAAAACGCAAACATCCCCAGCCCAGACCCACGCTCGTGGTTCAGCTGATTACCAAGTGCCAACACTTTCCTAAAAATCGACTTTACCATGATCTCCATAGCGCTCCAGCGGGATGTTCCCCAGTACATCGCCATGCCTTGATTTATGACGTGTGTCATCGCTCGGACAATTTCTAAAGAAGGAAAAAAAGAAAAAAAAAACAAACTATATGAGAACTGCAGAGAAGCCCATTTTTCAGCACCAAATCCTCCCAAAGACACTTAGAAATGCCAAGTACACCGACAAGCCTGAGCAGCTTTGCATTAAACGCTGCTTCTGCTGTGTCCTCTTGCTCGAGCGTGGATGAAAAAGCGTTGACGGTGCGAACATAAAGACTTCTAACCTGCAGTTGTTTAAAAACTTCTTTTACCAACTGGCGGTTGCCTACCTCCGCCTTACAATATTTCCTTTAAAATTTAACACAAGAGGGCAGCACAGTCGAAAAATAAACTAAAAGATAAATTAAATTTATTTTAAAATTTGTTTACTAAAAGCGTATATGTGATCCTGCTTCTTTTTACTAGGAATATTAGGATACCGGGGACAAAGTTGGATGTCTGAAGCCGGCCCAACCACGGGAGGAGCAGGCGGCACCTCCGCAAAACCCGGCACAGCTCCTTAGCACACCGGTCCCCGTGTCCTCCTTTTCCTTTGTGAACAGGGAAGCCTGCAAGGGTACTCGTGCTGGGGCAGAATCTTTAATTTCCATCCATCGGAACCTCTGCCGAGCAGCCCTGCCTTCTTGGGGGGTGGGGTGGGGTGGGGGGTGGAATCCCATCATAAACTTCAGTTTGCAAGAAAAGGAAAAAAAAAAAAATTGTCTGTCCCTCATGGTTGCCCAGAAGGTTACAGTGCCTGGTAGGATGCCTCACTAATAATAATTATATTAATAATTATAATATAATTAATAATCATAATTAATAATAAAATAGCCCCTGCTTACTGTTTGCAACTCATTTTTAAGCCTGATTTCTCCCTGGAAGTAGCCTGCTGGGTACACAGCGTGGCAGGGGGGCCCAGGCAGCGCCTGTCACATCCCTGCTCCAGAGGAGCCGGGGACCGAGCGGGGTTCCCCGGGCAGGAGGCGCCGGGGACTGTCAGAGTCCGCAGCCCTGGGGTCACAGTCCCAACTGCGGTAATAAATCGGAGCGACTAATAGTCTACGTCTATATGATGAATTTCTGACCCATCGAACTAAGGTGGAAAGTGTCTGGTTGGAGGCAGGGCTGCTCAGAGAAGCCCCGTGTGTTTATTACATCCCTCGGGGTGTCTGCTGTTGCTTGGACAATGACTCCAGGCATCACTGTCTCAAGATCGAGGGCCTTTGATATCATAAGGATTCTCGTACTATTTGGGGGGAGAGGGGGAAGAAGCTTGTCAGAGGGGAGATTACACTGCCAATCTTGATGTTATTGTGAGACTTCTTCTGCAGGCAGCGACAAGCAGCTAAAGATGATGAAGTCTCCATTTATAACCCCAGAGGGCTGTACAAGAGAGACCGTTCCTTTTGCGCTGGGCTTCTGCCTTCCTACCGAAAAGGGAAATTTCCTCTCCAGGAAAATGTTGGCTTGAGGAGTTTTCCCCAACCCCCACAATAAAAAGTAGAGTTCAAATGCCATATATTGTTTTCCCTTTTTTTTTTTTTTTTTTGCTTCGTTTTGGCCAAAGCCATACTCTTCTCTATTTCTAAGCATTTTATTCTCAGGCATGTATTAGTCCAACAAAATGTCCCGTTATCAAGCAGCCACCCTGCTCCCCGCAGGCGTGCTGTGCGTGACAAGCAGCTGTACGGCAATCCCTCCCTCCCTCCTCGGCAGCGCCGCCTTCTCACTGGGTCTAGTTTTCTATTTTTGCTGCACTACCATTTAGGAATTTTGATAAGCATTTCATCATACGCCTCTTACACATTTCAATCCATGGTTGTTTTCATTTCTCCCACCTCTACTCCTTTGAAGAAAAACTTAGGTCAACTCATAAAAAACATGCATTTTTTATATATATATATATATATCTTCTTGTTTACCCAAGCCTGCTCCCATGGGTATGATGATGGGATGGCTTGTGAAGACCACATGCCTGGACCGCTCGGTCTGCCAGCTGGGTGGCACAAGTGGCATCACTTAAGAAGTTTGTTTGTTTTTTTTTTTAAATATAAATGAATAGTTCAAAACCCAGCAAACAGCCTCCAGCAGCATAATAATTTTGAAGTAGCTTAAAGTTCCCTGATAGGAACAATGTCACCTTCCCTCCCTGCTTGCCAGGGCTGCGGATTGGGGCTGGCCGTGCAGTGGGCACCTGGTCCCCGGGCACAGTGACAACGGGGGGTCTCACCAGGGAACGTTCCTTCCCCACAGCCTGAGCTGCTCTGCTTGTCTGCTGGAAAAGCTGATGGGGATGAAAAAAAGCATCTGCTAGCACAGTTGGGGGATCAGATCTCCAGCCTGACTAACAAGGCATGAAACTCATAGAAATTCAGGAGAAGCACAAATCCTGCCCGTCACCCATCTCCCAAGGTGCCCCTCCGGGGGATGCCGTGTGATGGCAGAGCTGCCTGGGCAGCGGGGGCAGAATCACCCCATGAATGGGTGACCCCAGCAAGGACGGGTGATCCCAGCGAGGGCAGCCCCTCGTCCTGCCTGCCCTGTCAGAGCCAGGACCGGCTGAGGGGCGAGGAGGGACACTGCTGCCCTGGCCAGGGACCTGCCAGACCTGACTGTAGCCTTGTGCAAAGACCCTTCTGCAGAGTACTCATCTTCAGACTTTTCTTGAAGCTAATATTGCATTGCTTTTATGATGACAACCTTTTTTAACTTGCTCTGAGACTTTTAAGAAAGGTAAATACATTTCTGAGTTTTTGATCAAGCAAGCTTTGCCTGCTGCTTTGGGGACCAGAGTCACCTACAATAAAGAAGGCTCATCTTCTCCTATTAGGTCTCCTCTACCCGTGCCTCCGAAGGCAGCCTGAGCTGGGCCATGACCAGCCCAGGGGAGCGGGAAGTGATTCTGCTCTGCCTGGGGCAGGGAAGGGGCAGATGAGTGTTTCTATATGGCTGATCCATCGCTTGCTGATGCCCACAGACACACACAGCACAGCAGGCGGAGGACCCCACAAGTGACAGCAGAGAAACCTCACCTGCCTTCCATGTAGCAAGTCACAAAAACAACATGAACATTCAAAGTTTATCCTTTGAATAATTTGGTGGTACCACGCTCTTTGCTCATGCAGGGCCCCTCACATAGAATCACAGAGTGGTTTGGGTTGGGAGGAACCTTTAAAGGCCATCAAGCCCAACCCCCCTGCCATGGCAGGGACATCTTCAAATGGATCAGGTTGCTCAGAGCCCTGTGCAACCTGAGCTTGAATGTTTCCAGGGTTTGGGCATCCACCACCTCTCTGGGCAACCTGGGCCAGAGTCTCACCACCTTAATGCCACCCTCATGTTGGCATGAGTGGCACAAGCAGGGAACGTTTAAGGTTACCTACAAATCTCTCCCACAGGGACAAAAGCTGCACCCTCCCAAGGTCACTGCCGCACCATGACAACAACTGCAGAGCAGCTCATGGCTTTCCTGCCCTTCTCAAAAGCACCTGGAGACTTTCCAGCCATCTCCTTCCATCCACCCAAGTCCCCTGCAACTGCAACACGGGCAAGATGCTGCCTGCACAGAGTTAAGGAGCAGCTATTTGCTCATGGGAAAAGCACAGGCACGTAAGGAGATGGAGCGGGGATCGTATGTCTTGTGGAGGTAGCTCAGCACTTACTGTGCATGCCAGATAGTGCAGAACTGACAGATGGTTCAACAGATGCTCTGGGATAGAAGTGGCTTAGTAGGTGAACCATAAAAAAAGCATGAAGTACATAGAAAGAATCAACACCACACCATTCATAATAAAAATGTCCCTTTTTTCACCCTGCTCAAAATCCCACCATCCACCACAGTTTAGACCTTATTGCCAAGTTCCAGCACTGCTAGCAGTATCGGTAGCATCTTAAAGGCTGCAAACGCCTGAGATCAGCGGTGTGTCGCAGGCACAGGAAATATATTCCGCACTGCCTTGTTAGATGACAACTGACTGAGCAGAGAGGTCATTTCTCCCTCCAAGACACAACATGTCACGTTCCTTGACCTCATCAGCTACTAAAGAAATCCTCATTGGTCCCAAAATCCTGGGCCAGTTCCATGAACCCACAGCTGCCGACACTGGTCGGCCGGGGCAGCGACACTGCCTCCCACCCACGGCTTGTGCCGGGTCACGCAGCCCCACATTCGTTAAGAAAATAGGCGTCACAACCACTGAGAGACAAGCCAGGAGCTTGGGAGGGGCCTGTCAAGCTCCAGGTTTGTTTGATTTACATGTACTCATCCATGACAGCTTCTGCAGCCTGCAAGTTTTTCTTCTTGCTATTTTTTATTTAGCTGTGAAGCTAATCTTCTGCCACAGTGTGAACGGTTGTGTTAACTCTGATGGGAAAAGAGAAGGAACGGGAACTGGTGCCCATTAAATAGGGCACTGACCCCAAAACTTACTGATGAAGGTTCCTGGGCTATATGGCCATGTACCAAGCGTGAATATATGGTTATCAGCAATGAAACACAATTAAAGTGCACAGATAGTCACAGATCTTGCAAGTTCCTACACTCGTTCCCCCCGTCTGCATGTAAAAGGACCATTCTCCCCCAGGAGAGGGGAGCTGAGGCTGAGCCACCTTGGGCAGAGCATTGCTGCTCTCCGTGCCTAGGGGGACACGCTGTGTCCTAGGGGGCCACATCCATGCCCAGCCCCTCCGCCAAGCCCACCGGAAACTTGGCTTGTGCTGTTCAGGACAGTGAACCCTAAAGTTTGCTAGTTGCTTCTTGTTTCTGACCACGCACTAGATCGCACCCCTGGTTATAGCATGGGAAGAAGCACATGCTATCCGGGCAGCCCAGGGGACGGGGACAAGGATGGGGATGGCAGCGCTGGCACGCTCCCCTCTCTAGAGCTGTCCACACCAGGATTAGGGATATACAGGTTTCATTTGACAGAGATCAGCCTTAAACACAAATTCACTTTACCTGAAATCGGGAAAAGAAAATAAAGAAACAAACAACATTAAAGCCACCACTGGGACATAAAGGAAACTTCAATTTCCTTTCAAGAGATACAAATTCATTTCACTGAAGCATAACCATATAGGGCTCCAGGACATCACAAATCAGCTATTGTATATTTAAGCTGCCCCACCTGAATATTTAAGAAATAAACCATTTTTCATTTCCTACCATCATTGGTCTAAGCCTCTAAGCCAGGATCAGTCACGATAAAACCTTTAATTCGAGCTCCCACTAACCTTCCATAGGGGTATTATTGTCTGGCCGGTTGGCAAAGACGACGTCCACGTACTCCAGCTGCAGCCTCTGGAGAGAAGCCTTTAGCCCTGGAAACAGCAAAGCATGGTCAGAGCAAGGCAGGAGCGTGGCAGCACAGAGCTGACAGGGATAAACCATACTAGGAAAAATAGAGCTCGTTATATTTATATACATACCTACTATACATACACACAACTATATAGCATATGAGAAGGATACCGCATAAAGTTGTCCCACATCAGTGCAACCATATTAAGAAAACACCAGTTTGGCTGCTCACAGAGGGTCCGTCCGTCCCCCTTCCATGAGAATTTGTTTTATTTTTTAATGAGGCTGAGATTTGGACTGGAACAGACACCTGCTAGCAAGCACGTCCGTGGCCAGCCCATCAAGAGGCAGCTGCCAGGGACGGGCTTCAGTGCTCTGCTTCTGTTCAGAGTTAATTTAATAAAAGTCACATCACGGAGCTGTTCTGTGCAAGCCCAGGGCTCCTGTCCCACCCAATCAAGCCCTGCCCTGGGGGGAGACCTTCCAGAAACTCCAGCCCAGAGGGGAGGATGGTGGGACTCGGTTAGATATGTTACGATGAGCAGATAGAGCACCACGGAGGGCTCTGCCCTCTCTGCAGGGTGAGCAAGCCGTGCCCACTAATGCATGGCACAGGGCAGAAAGAGTTTCTGCAGAGCAGGACAAGGCTCCGTTTCACAGCTACAGTGCAGGACTACCCAGGCTTCAACAGCTTCTCCATGAGGATCTGATGGGAAATGGCATCAAAAGCCTACATACGTATATGTATATATTTATATACGTGCATGAGAGAGAGAAAAGAGGATTTCTAACACTTATTTTCTATGAATCTTCCCAGGAACAAAATGTTTTTATGAATGTTCATGAAGAATGAGCCAAAATAGAGCAGTCTGAAAATGTTCCCTGGATTTTGAGATGAAAAAAATGGCCATTTTTGCCAAATGTATTTTTAGAAAATAGCTAACATTGACCTTAACATTATTCACTATGTTTTCTTTGAAGTTATTTCAACTGCTGCCAGTATTTTTCTATCATTTCGTGAAGTAGCTCCACAAGAGACGGAAAATGGATGAGTTTGGACCTCCTGTGACATGGCTGCAACTTCCCAAAGCAACTGTGGGTCTAGTGCCACTAGCAGCCGGGACACCACCTGATGGGTTCAATGAATGAGAGTTCAAAAAAGTGGCTAAAAAACTTTCTCCAGCATTACCTTAACGTGAAAGTCACATCCTAACGTAGCTGAACTCCGCAAATGCTAAATAATGAAAACTTCCCAGGACGTACAAGCTGGTTACTATGAGGCAAAACCGACCGTGATCCAGGGATGCTCCTTATCTCTGCAAAATAGCTCCTTTGAGATGGAAGGTGACCAAGTCTGCACCCCAGGGAGGAGGCTTCCCGGCTCACCCAGTTCATCCCACATCACCTGTTTGGGACGGAATCAGCCAGGGTGTGGTGCGGCCGGCAGTGGCATCCCAGGCGAGGGGTGGATAATACCATTACTATGTTTGTATTTTCCATATAATCAATGTTTTAATGTATACAGAACAAACCCTGGTTGTCAAAGGTTGTGACGAATGGGCCATTGCAGATCCCGGTGATAAAACATGCAAATGGCAAAATGCAAGTTAAAGCTGCCGTTTCTGGCGGGCAAACCTGATTCGTTGCAGCGGGATGCTACCTTCTGATAAGCAAAGATCAAAGCATACCCCCGCCTGTTCTGCGGTGCGTACCCCCTGTGCCATCAAACTACTGACACCGGGGCTCACTGGTAATATAGACGAGCCTGATTTTTTTCTCTTTTAATTTGTCTCGGCAGCAAACATTAACTTAACCAACCACCACCGTAAACAATTAGGGCTTATCCCATAAATCAAAGAGGAGGGTAATTACCCCAGCATACACAGTGCAATAGGGAGAATTGCTTTTCATTGCCGCAGCCGTTGCGGTGTGCTGGGTTGTGAAGGGTGCTGCTCCCCTGCGTCACCGGGGCTGGCATCGGCATCGCCCAGCGAGGAGCAGCCGCTCCCCGGGGACCGGCACAGTCCTGAGCTCCCCCAAGGACCTTGGCACTGAGCGTATCATCTCCCAGGAACCCACAGAACACATTTTGCACATCCCTCGGCGGCAGCAGACACAAGTGGGTCAAACAGCAACAAGAGGCAGGCAGTGCGAAGCCCTCGGTGGAGAGCTGAAGCACAGGTACCAAGCCTGATGCTCCCCCTCTGCCCCGAAGGCTTCCCGCCCCCCCCAGGAACCAGGACACCCCCCATAATTCCCTTCCATGGCTTCACACAGCTTTTCTCTAAACCTGTGCTATTTTTATTCAGGATTTATGTGGAAGACAGACCCAGGCCTCTGTGCTTTGCTGGGTCTGGGACCCGCTCGGGATCTGCTGTTGGCCCAAGGGTCCTCCTGGGGGGTCTCAGGGTCCACTCCGGCCCCCATCAGGAGCCAGCCCAGGCTGGCACCTCTCGCTGGGACAAGGTTGTGGCTGACGCTGCTCATCCTTAATATGACAACAGTGTGTCTTTTTATGGGTGCTGCTCTATTTGCGTCCTGCATGTAAAATCCCTTGCAAATTATAATTATGGCCACAGTCACCATGCCTGGGTGCCTGACCCAACAGCCCTCCAGGCAGAGCCAGATCAGGTGAAACACACTTGTCTGTATGGAAAAACGTATGTGCTCTCACTCCCTCTCCTACAATAATGTGTCCAAGAGAACAAAAAAAAAAGCAAGCAGAAGGAAGATGAGGCACATGAATTAGACGCAGCAAACACCTGGGTGAATAAATCCCGGTGGATGAGGAAGGTCACTCAGCGGGATGCAGGACTGGATGCAAGGAGCTGGGCAAGGGAACGTACATGAAAGCAGAGCACCTGAGAAGAAGCAGCACCAAGAGCAAACCACAGCCCTTCTCATCCCTTCCTGCTCCGACAAGGAGCCCACACAGCCACGGACACGTCTGCCCACCACGCGCTGCTGCCGGGAAAGAGCCCGGGGGGGTGTGTATGTGTCCCCCCCACGTATCAGCACAGCAGCTCGAGGCCAGCCAAGCCTTTCTGCCACAGGGACCGCAGCTGATCCCGCTGCAGCAGTTGGGATCGGGGCTGTTCTTGAGGACAACAGCATAAAGCTGCTGGAAACCCGCGTGAGGCAGCCGGCGATGAAACCCCGGCGTGGGAAACCCTGACTGCTGCGGATGTGTGATAAAGCAACGCACGCACAGCCAGCCAAGGACAACACGCTGGCTTATTATAGCAAAAAACCCAAAAGGTTATTGCTGCATAGAGACGTGGAGAAGGCTTTTTGTGTGCAATGTGTTTGCTCACACTTTTTGAGGAAAGACAGAACAATCCTTCAGTGCATTTTGGACACGGCCAGACCACCCTACCCCACCAACATGTACCTTCAATGATGTGCTTTCTTGAAAGCCCTCTTTCCGTTTCAGCTCTGCAAAGCAAGAACAGGTACACAGCTGTTAGAGGTCTGAGGTGCTAACAATCCGGGAGCGCTAATTTTGTATTCTGGTTTAAATATCCCAAAAATGAAGTTACAACTCATACAACAGGGAGATCCCGCAGCTCTCTTGGGTTCCCAGCCTCAAAGACGACAGCATCTGGGACGAGTAAGACCATTGCTAATGTGGTAACAGCCTTGCTACGGATATTGCCTGGCCCTAAAGCTACCAGGTGACATTTCTAAGGGGTAAGGATGCTGGCAGGGCAGCGGTGGCTGCTGGGACCCGACAGCGCGGGGATGGGGCTGTGCCCCGGCCGACTGTGCACCACTGAGGCTCCACTGGCAGCATCTGCCGTTTCAGAAGATGGCAGCATCCAACCTGTCCTCCCAGCGCAAAGATGGCAGACAGCAAAGCCAACAAAGTGCTCCTCCCAACGCAGGCACAAAGGTACCGTGAAGGTTACCCCCAAAATCATTAAACACCCCATCTGCTGGGACTGGACCTCCTCCAGGCAGGTCACCTTGCCAAGGCAAGGCAACAAGGAACAAGACCCAAACAACCAGGGCCCATCATCCATATATAAACTAGATTCAGAGGCAACACATGGCTTCATAACTTTTCTTTCTGACTGTTTAATTTTGCCTGTCTCTCTCACACACCAGGCAGATCCTGACCCTGCTGCGAAGCAAGAGCACAACGAAGTGGGATAGCTACTATAGACCTACCATACCAAAATTCATGGCAGTGTCCTAGTTACATCCCAGCTTTCCCAGAGAAGTAGAGGACTGTGCTGCACCTCAGCTTCTCTACACCATTAAATAACTTCAGTGAAACGGGGGAAAAAATAATTACAGCCATTTGCACAAGATCTCTGATGAAAGTTTCTCCTCAGATATTCTGGTAGATTCAAAAAAATCCAGACTGATATTTTGTTCTGGGGCCAAAAACCAACGCACGATGGAAATGAGCTGAAGAAAGGTGCAGGGGCTGAAAAGCAGGGCTGGTTACCCCTTCCTGGTGCCGCAGCCCTGCTCAGGGCAGGGACACGGCCTCTGCCAGGCTCCGACTCCTTAAAAGAGTTAGCAAAATGAGGAGAAAGAAAACGATGGCAAGAAATCCCCCCTCTGAGATGCCAATTAATCTCCACCTGGTTTTACGGCTGTAAAAGGGAAAAGCACGCAGCAGCAAACACCACGACAAGTAACTGTGAGACTTACTTTCCACCCCAGTACAGTTTTGTTGTTATGACCAGGCTGGACCTCCTGCAAACAGAACAGAAAAATTACTACCGTTACAAGTAAAATTGATAATATGAGTAACCATGCAGGATGCTGCCCATCGACAAGCGTCCGTACCCTGGCTTCCCACAGCCGTGCTTGGTTTCGCCTCCCTGGGCTCAGAGCGAGCGTTCACACATCACTATAATCCTTTTTACAACAGGTCTAGAGGCCACTTCTCCTCCCACCCTCAGGTCTGCTGCGGGCAGGGAGCGACGGTAGCTGGTGTCTGGAAACCGAAGCTAATTCAAGTGAAGTCACCAAAAAAAGTGACACATTTTTCACTATGGAGTAAGCATTCTCCAGAGCCAAAGACTCTGGTGCTATTCCTTCTTGGTATCCAAGTCCAGTGTTTCTCATTACCATGCGGTATTCCAGAGTTATTAAAATCCCAAGAGTAATACATTCACTGAATTAATCTATAAATTCCAGTGTGGTACTAAATTAAAGATTTCTTTCACAAAGTACCTTGCTGATAAACTAACTGTATGTGTACAACACAATTTCTCCAGCTTTTGCTAGACTTTTTTTTTTTTCTTACACAGTACCCAGGGTATTTCTTATGAATTATCATCCCCCCTAACACAGGGGATACTGATTTTGATGAGAGCACTGCTGGGAACCACTCTTCACTTAAAGGCTGGATATGACACAAGCAAGAGATCTTTAAAAATTATGTAAATGCTCTTAAAACTAAACAACATGTGCTAACGTGGTGCATCATTTAAATTACATATCATCTCCTACTGGGCTACCCAAGATGAAGGCCCATCATAGCTTTGCATTCTTAATACATAGTCTTATGTACACAAATAAGGATGCCAGCACAGAAATCATCCGTCTCCATACACCGTGCGTGGAAAAGACGGTGGATATGCCCAGAAGTTGTGTTAACTGTGCTGCTCACAGAGACAATGGTCTCGTGCAAGGGTCGGGGCAGCACCGCAGGGTGATGATCGCAGCTGTTGTGCACTCCCAAAAAAAAACCAGAGAGCATTTTTATTTGGCACTTGAAAAAGTCTGGCTGCCGCAGGACCCCTGGCTGGCTGCTCTGGGCACGGCCCTCACACCTGCAAGCTCCTGCTCCTGGGCCAGCATCACCTAACATGCATCATTTTTAGAAACCAGAAGAATTTTCGTATGCCCAGGGGTCCCGCTCAGTTGGGGTGACAGGGAGCGGAACAGTACCTCCATCCCTTCTTCTTCAGGATGTTTCCTAGGATGACTTCAGCCCTGCAGGAGAGAGAGAGTCCTGTGTGAGGGGAGGCAGGAGGATGCTCAGCTCCCCCGGACGGTGCCACCCCGATGCCAGCTTGCAGCCCCGCTCTCAGCTGTGCAGCTCTCCCTTACCCTCCCCGGGTGACAGCAACCCAGCACAGCTGGGACGGGTCCCCTCCATCAGTACAAAGCACCTTGTGTGTCCCCCCACCCATGGGGATGGACCTGCACCCCCATGCCCTATGTCTGCTTAAACCTGCTCTGGGAAGGCAGAGCCACTTTGTCCCCACACCAGGAACGTGATGTCCCAGGCCACCTTTTACACTAAATACAAAGACGGATAAATCAGCTGAAGTCAACTATATTATGGATGGATATTTTTTTTTTTCCCCAGTCCCACGGCAACACTAAGAGCATTAGCTCCCCTGCAGCCAGAGCGGTTCCCCGTGCCGGGAGCTGCACTTGGGAGCTGTCACTGGCACAGGCCACCCGTCACCATTAAGATGCACACTGACTTTTCATTTATTCAGGACATTTTCCTCCCTGTGCTAACGGCAAGTGGCATGAGTGATACATTTCAAGGCTTCAGCTGAGTGCAAGGGGGATTGGGTTTGATTTTTTTTTTTATTTTTCTTTTTTTTTTTTAAGAGTGCTCCAAAAATAAAGGTTTTTCTGTGCCCCCTCAGGGAGAAGGGGGATTCCCAAGCACCAGCAGAGCCCTATCCATGCTGAGGGACTGTGACCCAAGGAGGAGCAGGGCCAGGCGGAGGGGCTCTGGGGAAGCGGAGCGGGACGCTGGGCACTCACTTGCCAGCTGCGTACACCTCGGCCGTGTCGAACAGGTTGACGCCGCTCTCGTAGGCGATGGTCATCAGCTGCTCAGCCACCTTGGGGAAGCAGAAACAGAAAGGTGAGGGGTGGCAGACTGCATCCCGAGCAGCCAGCAGCTCTTCCCACACCAGGAAAAGCCCCTGAAGGGGCTTCAGTGGGGCTGGGAGGGGTGTCAGCATCCCCCACCCAGGGGGTCAGACCCTTCATCAGGGCACCCAGGGGGTCGTGTGCTGGCCCAAGCAGCACCAAAACGGATTTACATCAGCTTCCCTTTGACTTATCCTGGGAGGAATTAATCTTTTCTCATAGGAACGTTCTAGGCTTTTCTAATAGGAAAGCAGCCAAGAATTTAATAGAGTTATAGAAGATCCTCTGCAAATCTGTGGAGTTTAATACAGAAAGGATATTTCCATGGAAAGAGTTTAATATTTTTTGGCCACCCGACAGGCTGTCCTGCAGCTCTCTGTCAGACTTCATGGGATATTTAAACAGCTGAAGGTCATTTCATGTGATCCCTATCAGAGCCCCAGGGGGTCCCGATGCTCCTGGGGGGGAATTCTGCACCCGGAGGGACATGGCAGTGCCAGGGGTGGGTGGATGCCCAGCCACTGTCCTTAGGGTGGGCATCCCCAAGGCCGGGTCTGCGTTTCAGTCCTCTTTTTCCATGCACAAACACTTGGCACTGACTTATTCTAAACAAGGAGAGCAGAAGAGCCAGCGAGCAAATTTATGACCGAAACAAGTCGTCTCGCTTCAGCCTGCAATGCCAAGAAACCGGAGTGATCTCAGTGATCCACCATTGTCAGAAGCAATACCACCAAAGAAGAAGAGAATTAAAAAAAAGGAAAAAAAAACCACAAACATTTTGAGTTCAGACTCCTGGGCCTTTTTCTTTCCGCAAAAGTTATTTTAGGGTTTCTGTCATGTACTAGACGGAGGGCTGCCGGGAGGTCACTCTCCCTTTGATGGCTAACATCTGCAGCGTGCCTGAGATGGAGGGAAACCCATGTGCTGCCCAGCACTCAGGAGGATTATTAACCAAGATTAAGAGCTATCTGGTACAGGCAAGAGTGCGTAGGGAACCCAAGCTCATTTTCATTTGTTTCATCTTATTATGGAAAAAAAATAAATCATCCGGCAGCTCCTTGTAAGCCGAGTCCCTGCCTGCATTTATGCTTGTTGCTGATTAGATACATGATGTAAAAATAGTTTCCAATTTCTGTTCCAGGAACAGTACTGCTGCCAACGGTAAGGAGGAAATATCGCTCCAAACAGCATGGAAGAGAAGATCGCTTTAAGGGATAGATGGGGGTTTTTTTATTAAAGTTGATCTCTGGAAATGTCAGATTCATTAAGGTTTTTTGTAGCATAAGCGCGTGCCTTCTATTGCTTTGCATAGTAACTCTCTGCCATTTCTTCGTACGGAAACAGGCTACCAGATTTTGGTAGCCATGGTTTCATTTAAAAATATCTCATATTGGTTTTTACTTTGTGCTGTATACTTACACCAAGCATTACTTACCTCGTCTGAGATTTGACCTCCAAAAGTGACCCACGTCCCTAGAAAGAACAAAACAGTCTGTTAATATGAAAGGGTTTTGCCAACAATAATTCACTCCACCAAAATTCAAGGTCCTTGGGATTAAATGGGTTTAAAATGGGGTTAACTGGTTTAGACGCTGCTGCGTCCCCGAGTGAGCAGGGCCAGGACCGGGGCAGGCACCGGGGGGAAACAGCAGGGTTGGGGTGGAGGTGCGGACCCAAGACTTGCCCATGAACCCACTCAGGGAAGCGCCAGCAAGATCCTGTGCTGCAAAAATACACAGTTTTATTGAAATCTGAAGCTCTTTGCAAAACCCGGTTCATTTTCCAAAGCTTCAATTTGACAAATTGGAAAAAATTTATGATGCTGCCGAAACATGTCATTTGGGGAATGAAACTCCTCCTAAGTTTATGCTTCAGCATTTAGCATCATACAAGTCAAAAATTAGGGGGGGGGAGGCAGGAAGAGACATATTTCTATTGACATGAAGCATTTAAAACTCATCCAAAGCACCTTTTTGCCAGGAACTTTTCCATCAAGGCCATGTCCGACAATAGCCGACGAGCAGCCCTTTCGCCAGCTGGCTCAAAGAGTAGCTGCAGTTGAGACTCAGCAGCAGACTCTGGTCTATTATTAGAAAAAACTTGGGGCGTTATTTCTTTATGACTACTGCTTCAAAAGAAAAACGTATATCCCATGGTGGAAACAATGTGTGGATTTCACTGGATATTCCTAAGATATAGGAATATTATTTTCTATATATATTCTGTACATGTACATATAAGGAATACATGTTTCCTATGCCACTGGAAGAAAGAGATGGCAGCGAGCTGGGGAAGTGCCAGGTCACATATGGGACACTGATCAGACGGCACGTCCTCAGCCCGGCAGACATTGCTCCTGCCCTACTTATCCGAGCTCACAAAGCACCCCATGGAAAGCGACACCGAGACACAGAACAGCAGGATGTGACGTGAGCCGTGCCTTTTGCCAGCTTGTCACGACGGCACTTTGATTTACAGAACAACTTTTCCCCGCGCTTTTCAAGACCGACACGCCAGCTAAGTACACAATCACGCATTACTCATTTAATGGATGGGTCAAGGCTCACGTGGCTCACAGAAAATCCTCCAGGATTTAAGATTCTGCCTTGTATTGTCCCTCCATAAGGAAGGCAGAGGGGTTCAGGCCCTGAGCTGGAAAATTGAGTGCGATTTGGGCAGGGCAGAGGAGAGACCACCCTGCCCGGGAGGGGTCAGGTTCTGATGCTGCTAAGGGGGTAAAAATATTAAGCAGTCCCTGCCTGCCTGCTTGACTTGCAAAGGGCCTGGTGCAATAGATATGTAAACGCTCCCACATCTTCGTTAAAAATGTATGGGTTAGCTCATTGCTCAGAGCGAGCGGGGAGGATGAACCTGGAGCAGGAGTCAGAAAGCGGAGAGCGTGCCGGCTGCTACCACTCCCGCCGCTTTGATCACTCCCTCCTTAAAAACACAACAGGAGCCAGATCACAGCGGGGGGGACCCAAGGGGCCTGGGATGGCTGAATGGCAAGATCATTGGGACCACACAGGTGGGGAATCCTTGGTGTATTTTTTTTTTTTTTTTTTTCCTCAGGAAGGCCAGTTTTTGCTCAGCAAAGCGATCTCTAAAGCATCAGATTTGGTTGGGACCATAACAAGTGACTTTAGGGTCCCAGCCAGAGAGTCCCCAGGCAGTTGGTGTGGGTGGTACCTACACCCAAAGCAGCTGGGCAGCTGCTGGGGCCGTGGCACAGCACAGCACCCGCTGCTCAACGCTGATTAAAAAATAAAAATAAAAAACACTCCAGAAAGCGCAAGGCGCACTTGGCATTTCAAACAACGACTGAGGATGATTCACAATCTCAGCCAAGGAGAGTATTTTGGAAGAAAAATATGCTAGAGAAAGATTTTTTTTTTTAATCATTACTTGTCCCCTTAACAAGTCATCTTCTTTCTCTTCTCCACCCCAATTCGCTGTTTATAAACGTGTGTGCGTGTGTCCCCCCCGACACAGCCTGGCAGTGGCAGGGAGACCTCCCACTCCTGCCCTTCGCCCATCACGTCTCGCACTGGAAAGCGATTTTCCAGCTGGATATCCTCACCTTCGACAAAGGAATTTCTGTATTAAAACTAGTTTTGGCTCCATTTCCATCACATCCCAGAGCCTAGCAAGGTGTGATTACTGCTGGGTTATTTGCTGATGCAAAACTCACCACTCGATAATGTCATTGCCAGCAGATGTGTCACCTCTGCAGGAAAAAAAAAAAAAAAAAGAGGGTTCCTGGATGAAAGCCATAGCTTCGCCTCCTGCCAGTACAATTTTATCCCTGGCTTGACGCTGGCGAGGATGATGCCATGTAGAGATTTGTCACGTGGGTCTGGTCTGGCGCTCGAGCAACCAGCAAATGCTCGGCTCTGCACGCTGCGAGCACCCAGGTGCGAATGGGACCCCTTCACCGCCATCCGCAGCCAGACGACCTTTGGGTTGGGTGAATCTTACACAACAGGTTTGCAAAAGCTTTTCCCCAGAGCAAAGCATCAGGGGGTAATGGCAGAAGCTGAGCCCTTTCTGCTCAGGAAACATCTATTTTTGTACCTGATCACAAGCGTGGGGTATCCCGCCGGTGGCTGGAGGAACTGCTTGTTTTGGAAGGTTTCTCCTGTGCTTTTGTACATTGGATTGGATTTGCGGGGTTTGGGATGGCTGGTTTCACCCTGCTACTCATTTCCTTGGAATCGCGGCTAATGACCTTGTTGGAGGCTGTCTCAACATTTTCTAAAAATCAACAGGCAGCCTCTACAGGCAGAATTTGCTCTGAATTAACTATAAGAAAAATGTGACCATATTTTTCCCCTGCATTGCAATCATGTTTCAGAGCCAGCATCACAGAAAGGGATATGTGTTTGCTCAGGGTTAGACTAATTAAAATTCCTCATCCAAAGCCTCACCTGGCATTAGATTGCCCAAAGGCAGAGGTGAAAGCCCAGCCTGGAGCCAGGCTCTGCTCCAGGATGCTGCAGGAGCTGGGTCTGGGGGAGCTCAGCCCCGCAGAGCCGTCCCAGCTCCAGTGGGAGAAGATGGAGGTTCAGCAACCCAGGAGTGATGCTCAGCCCCTTCCCAAATCTCTCTCCTTGTGAAACACGCCACTAACACAGCTGACCTCATCTGCTCACTTAACACTTCTCACATCACGAGCAACACCCAGCAAATTAATTAATTAGAGTGCGAGCTGGGAGAAGCAGGATGTAATTAAAGGCTATGCATTGACTTGCACTGCCTACCTTTGATTTCTCTCCTGCTTCACATTTTTCTCTGTTTTTTCATACTAGAGGATGAAGCACGCTCCCACCTTGCTAAGATTTTGGAAGGCTTTTAAGAAGATCGCTGAGTCTTCAGAAACTTTAGTAAAGCTTAAATTAGATTTTCATGCTGCAGAGAGTTTAGGGAAACACATTTGTCTTTTAGGGAACTGCGAAAGAGAAGCTATTTAGAAAAGTCACGCAAGCCGGCGCTCGAAGCGGACACCTGATGGATCTGCGGTGGGAGGGGAGGACGAGCTGCGCCGCAGAAGAAATACCCATGCATTTCCCTCGCCCGGAGCAGCCACTTGCTCCCTCCTCAGCCCCCACTCATCCCGCGCAGCTGCACACACAAAGGCTCAATATATTTAGATGCTGCTGCCGTTCCACATGCTTGAAATTAAAGAAAAGCTCTGCAAAATGTTTGTTGGTTGTTTTTTTTCCTGATGCTACTTCCTTCCCATAGCTTTTCTCCACCACAACAACATTAGCTCTTGGTGATCTCTAAGGATGATAAATAAAATCTCTGAACCAGATAAGAACACGACTCCTTTCAATGCCTGGGTCTATTTTAACCAGAAGAGCTCTTCTTAGCAGAATAGGCCTTATTTATATCACTTGTGATACAGGGTGACTTTCACATTTCACTCTATTTTAAAACCAAATCTCAAAGCGTTGTTGGAGAAAATGAGCTAACCCCTTGGGCACCTGCCCCGTGAGCACAACTGGCACCAGTGGGGAGCTGGAAGGGGATGCCCACCACCACATCAGGCACAAAATACAGGCAGAACCCTGGTCCTTGCCCACTCCTCCCTTCACCCACTCCCCCCTGAGGCAGCGGCACGGGAGGAAGCCCAGTACCCCCAGCCGCTGGTGCCCCCACCTCCCCATGCTGGCACCTCCGAGCCCAGACCCCCCTTTAACACAGGGCTGGAGGGGCCCTGGCAGAGCAGAGCATCCACCCCTGGGGGTCTCTGCGCATCCCTGCAGCCTTCGCCCTCCTGACGCCCCAGCCTTGCACTGCAGGAAGGGGCTGCAAGAAAAACAGCCTCCTCCTTTCTACAGTGTTTGGTTTTTTTAACATATACACATGCACTTTTAAGCATTCTTCACGTGAGCGGTTCAACTGTCATCAAAGAAATTACTCGCATGATTAAAGCCATCAGGAGGGGCCCAGTCCATCGCACACGCTCCTCGCTGGCAGTGGAAGGCCAGCGGCACCACACCAAAGCCGGCGGGAACCCCAGCATCCCTACAGGACCAGCACATATGTGCTGCAGTGCTTATAGATGCGCTTTGTGATGAAACATTGGTAAGATGAAACTTTGATAAGATATTCTTTAGTTTTCAAACCAGTATGGAACAGAAATAGCAAGGTGTGCACACTGAATAAAATAAAAATCTGCCCACGGCCCAGGCAGATTGCCATCCCCCGAGACTGGAGCTCTGAGACTTAACGCTCTTGGGGGCATTCACAGACATCTCAGATGTGGTCTCTGTGGGCTGTCCCTCGCGGGGATCAGGCTGCATTAGAAGGACTTTACTCCAGAAACCCTCATACAGTTCCATCCGGGGGTGATGGGTGGAAAGCATCGCCTCAGGCTGCGGGCAAGCGCCTGGGCTGATGCACAGAGCTGCTATCAACACACGTAATGGCCTCTGCTGTGAGCCATCTGCAGGACTGAGCGCAGGCTGAGGCTCCAAGGGAGCACAGGTTGGGGGTGTTTTTTATATACTGAAATCCAAGAGCAGCCGCCACCACTCCGGGGCAGCGTGTGGCTGCAGTGAGTGCAGCACCAGCGGAGGTTACTCACCCAGGCCCAGGCACGAGACTCTCAGTCCAGATTTTCCAAGGTTTCTAGAAGGAAAAGAAAATAATTAGAAAATATCGTTAACCCTGCAGGGACACACAATTTAAATAACCCGGTGCGAAATCAGTAGCTGGTGAAGACGAGACCCTGCTTTTGTGCAAATCATCCATTCTCCTCCAAAAGGGACATATTCTCCCTCTCTGGGGATGTCAGCTGCCCAGTTTGGAGGATGGATGCACTGCCACCATCCCTTGCCTCACTAGGCTGTGTGAGAAGCTCTGATCACTCATGGGGCTGGGAAGAAACCCAAATACATTCAGATGTATCTCACACCTGATGTCGCTTGGAGTGCCATGAATAAGGCACATGCATTCGCTTCACTTTCATCATCATTCAGTATTCATTGCAGTAACACAGACTAACATATTCACCTTGTTCAGCTTCACTTTTTGTCTTATTCACCCTCACGCTTCTCAAAACATTCCCATCCATCAGAGCAGACCCCTGGTCTGGTTACCGTGGGGGGTCCCAAGCTCATGGATTCCCCCCCAAACAAAACACCCCACGATTTCCCAGCCCGAGGGCAGGCAGCGGCTTCATCCCTAATGCTGGCTGCTTTTCCACATCAGCGAGATAAAGTTATCACCCTTCTCCCCACCTCCCAGAGCCAGGCTGGAGACAAGATAATTAGCCCCGAGGCCATGAAATGTGCCATACATTAAACCCCTACCCTAACTTAAACCTATCTCTGCAGTACAAAATACCCTTTTAATTATACCCTCCTGCTTTAACCTTTATGTTCCAGCTGGATCTGTGCAATTTTTTTGCCAGATCAAGGTATAATCTCAGGACCATCTATCTACCTTCCACTACAGAGCACCGTGAACAATCACTGCACTTTTTGCTATTCCTAATGAATTATTTAAAGCCAAATAATAATTTAGAAAAAAAAAAAAAAGCCTTGCTCACCCACAGCGACAGGGGTCAGACAAAACACTCGACATTAGCACAGGTCCTGCCCTGCTCTTTCACAGAATCACAGAACGGTCGGGGTTGAAAGGGACCTCTGGAGATCATCTAGTCCAACCCCCTGCCAGAGCAGGGTCACCCAGAGCAGGTTGCACAGGAAAAGTGCTCAGCTCTTTCTCTTTTTACATGTTTGATTTTGTGGCCATTTCAGGTATTTGCTCATATGGCACAATTTCCCATGTGGGAGAGCAACCAAAGGCGTCCCCAGGGGAGCCAGCCCAACTGGTGCAGGCAGCCCATGGGTGCCCACCCTCCCGCCCCTCCCTAGAGCCTCCTAACTCCACTGCTCTACCCAAAATTTAGCGCTGCTGACAGGAATTTAAATTTTTGGGAGAGACAGGAACTTGTCCTCGAGTAGCTATTTGAAATGCTGCAGCTGCATTTCCAGCACCACGAGCTCCCAGGCTCACAGCACGGCTGGGGCAGGCACTGACCTGATTTTTTGTTTCTTTTTTGGTTTTTTTTCCCTTTTTTATTAGTTTTTGGAGTGAAAGCACTGATGGACACCTGCATAACAAAACCCACAGAATAGCACAAATGATGCCAGTCGTCCCCTGCTCACCAGCATAAAGCATAACCCTCAGAAAGTTAAAAGGCAAATATCCATCAGCTGCCTGTGTGTTCCAGACAGAGCTGCAGCCATTCTGGCAGGAAAGAGGAGCCCGAGATTGGGATTTCCACCTTACTTCTGGAGTCAGCCCACCCACTACATAATGCTTTTTGGAGAAGTCAAATGCTCTTGGCTTTGGAGACCTCAGCACAAGAAGGACACGGACCTGTTGGGGCAAGTCCAGAGGAGGCCACAAAGATGATCAGAGGCTGGAGCCCCTCTGCTGTGAGGACAGGCTGAGAGAGTTGGGGCTGTTCAGCCTGGAGAAGAGAAGGCTCCGGGGAGACCTTAGGGCCCCTTCCAGTCCCTAAAGGGGCTCCAGGAGAGATGGGGAGGGACTCTGGATCAGGGAGGGGAGTGATAGGACGAGGGGGAATGGTTTTAAACTGAAAGAGGGGAGATTTAGATTAGATATTAGGAAGAAATTCTTGACTGTGAGGGTGGTGAGAACCTGTCCCATGTTGCCCAGAGGAGCTGTGGCTGCCCCATCCCTGGAGATGTTCAAGGCCAGGCTGGATGGGGCTTGGAGCAACCTGGTCTGGTGGGAGGTGTCCTTGCCCAGGGCAGGGGGGTGGAACTGGATGGTCTTTAAGGTCCCCTCCAACCCAAACCATTCTATGCTTCTATGATTTCCAAACAGTTTACGCTTATGTTGTAGAAGCGGGGGGTTTTTTAAGTCGTATTTCTCACCAAGCTATTCTTTGGTTTTCAAAGCCTGGCTCTGTCTCTGCACAGGCACACAGCTGCAAGGGCACAGCTTGGCCATGCAGCTGGACCCCTCTCTCTACATAGGTGTATATATACATCCACACACATATACGCTTTTCATACGTAAATACACATGCATACCCTGTATACACATGCATACCCTGTATACACACCCCAGGTGTTCGCATACATTGATGAGCACACCACTCCCCTCAGCAGTGGGGTCTGCCTCAGGGTCTCAGCCCAGGCACCACAAAGCCATGTCAGGGCTCATCCCTCTGCACCCCACGGATTTGGGGGGGGTAAAGCACACACACAGGAGCCAGGCTTTGCTCCAGAGAACGATAACCAGCTCCTTGCAGAGTCTGTTCCACTAACAAATCTGGGAAAAAATATTGTGTTTGAATTTCTAAAGCTGTCTTTGCCATTTACTTAGCACATGTGACCTGGGTACTTGGAAATTTTTATATCAGTAGTAAAGAGCCGACACTGAAAATGCCAAGTCTTTGCAGTGCAAGATCCCTCTCGCAAAATGAGCTCAGAAGCTGCTCGGCAGCATGGGAGGAGGTTCCCTGAGCCTGTGGTCCAGCCTGGAGAGCATCGCAACCCCCAGCTACTCCCATCGTTTCCAGCCCTCCTTTGCCTGCAAGCGCTTCACTCAACTGCACGCTCTAATTAACGGGCAGGCAGTGAGAAAGCGAAGCGGCCACACCAACACATATAGCCACAACACAGCTAAAAACTCAGCCCACTCGGCATGGTTCGCCTCCCAGCACGGACCTCGTGCTGCTTAAAAGCACGCAGCCACTGATTTGATTCCTGGTCCTAGGGCAGAGCAGCAATTTGTCTGAAACAGCAACAGTTCTTGAGAACTAGTTCTCCTCCAGCCCCCTAAAAACAACAAAAAAAACCCCACCAAGCAAAAAAAAAATAAATATGTACACATTTACATCTATTTTGCAGCTTTCAGGTGTAAGTATATGTGTAGATATATCACACACACACATATATATAGACACACGTGCCTGGAAGCTGCCATGTAAAAATCAATGGTTGGTTTCTAAGTAACTGGACAGTAAAAGCCCTTTGTGCTTCCATTGCACTGATTCCCAAGTCTGAGACAATTAACCAGCACAGTCCCCAGAGCTGAACCAGCAGCAGCCCAGGCAAAACCCCAAGAATGGCTGCGCTGGGACAGCAACCAGGACAGCAAGACAAGCAAAACCCGGCAAAAGCCCGAGGTGCCCCATCTGCATCAGCTGCTCTGGCCATGTGTGGGCTGAGCATCTCCCCGGGCAAAGCTGCGGGAGCGCCGGTGCCCGTGGGTACCGGGCAGAGCACTGCCGGATGGCTGCGGGTCCCTTCTGCGGGAATAGAGCCCTGCACAGGGGGATAACACAGGATGGGTGGGGAGGGGGGCAGAAAAATCAGCCAGGAGAGTGTTGGGGGGGTTCTGCCATCACTCTCCCGAGCAGTCGTGGACTCCTCGGGTTTTTCTGGGCTAGTGATAGCAATATTTTCAAGGCTAGAAATGATCTTTGTATACAAAATAATCGTATGAGTTGGCACTCAGCTATTGCTCGTGTGCTTTGCCTGGGGGGTGCTGAAGCTCCCAGCCCATGCTTTAGAGAAGTCATTGTCCCCGCATCCCAAGGTCCTTCTCGCAGGTCTTTCTCTAGGGAAAGGTGGTGTTTCATATGTTATTTTTTTTGTTAGTAATTGTCGGTCAGCTCATGGGCGTTATTGCCCTGGTCGCCCGTCTCTATTCGGCACTTGCTATCAGCAGGTGGAGAGGAGAGGGCACTGCCCCACAAGCACCCACAAGCGGTGGTACCCACCATCCCGCTTGCGCAGCAGCTGGCGCCAGCAGTGTTATTTGCTACCATTAAAGTCTTGAGTGTGTCAATCCATCTCTGAGCCCTGACCAGGCAGCCCAGCCCACCGCCCAGATACCCAGCGCCGCCGCAGCCGAGGGCTTATGCTGATGCTATTTAATCACTCTCTCAGAAGGAAAAAAGAGGTCCTTCCAAATTGGAACTCAGTGCTGCTGAGGACGTTGCAGGAGCCTCCAGTCTCTCAGGATTGCTTTGCCTAGCGTAGAAGCAGCCGATTAAAAATCAGCCTCTTATACACTGTTTGTTTTTTGGTTTTGTTTTTTTCTTCCTCATTAGCACAGCTATCTTGCTTCTCTTCTTGCTGATATTCAGCTTCCCTTGCACTTTACAGAGCTGGAACAACCGCACCGCTCCCCACAAACCACCGCCTGACCTCGCCGCACACAGAGAAGCACCAGGAGATTTATCTGCTGCTGTACCCGGCTGCCTGGGCACCGCCTGATCCAGGACCCTGTCCCTGCAGCTCCAGCAGCACCTTCCAAACTGCTTCCAGTTGCCAATCTGAAAATACCTTCATTTCCTTTATCCCAAACTTGCGCCGCAAGCAAGACCCAAAGTTATTTAATACCTCACTCCTGAATTATTTTAAAACCAAAGCTTGAAGCCAAGCACTACCTTGCTGCCCAAACCCAGGATGTGGCAGAGCAGAGCTGAAGGCACTGGAGAAGCCTGCTGAAGGGACGGGATGGGGAAAGGTACATGGGAATGGCGGCATTCCCTGTTGGATCTGGGTTTTTTTGCGGGCAGCCCCACTCACCATACCCACAGCAGGAGCTCTGCAAGCCTCACTGAAAGCACATGGGTCAACGAAACATTTAGTAAAGGACACTTATAGCCAAACACAATACATTGAAGAACATAGGGCACTCATTGATTTTTGGGAAGGGACACACCACACTGTTTCTGCTCTTTGTAGCTCTAATTTTAAGTGTTTACAGTTTCCTTCTCCAGGGAGCAGGTACCACCCTGTCCCAGTGCCGGGGCCAAACAGGGCAGGGGACAGCGAAGGGTGTGGGGACGCAAAGCGCCTGAGAGCCCAGCCTCACACACTAGTTTGACATAGCTCTTCTTTCCTGGCATAAACCAAAGGTGGCATTTTCCCTGCCCGTGCAGCCGGGAGTTTGAGCTAACACAACCGTCCCCGCAGCACCGGCGGCTTCGCCAGATTGCACTGGGTTAACGAGCGCGGGAGATGAATGCCTGATTCATTCAAAACACAGCTTGCAACTCAGAGATGTTGTTAAAAATACACTGAGGTACCAAAACAGCACGCGGGGAGGGACGACATTTCCCTTGACTAGGCTTTTCCAAGCAGAGGGCACATCCATTTCCCGAGGAAGCGCAGGTTCTTGGCCATGGGCAGCGATGCGGGAATGTCGCTCCAGGACGCCGGCATCTGTGGCAGCACCCAGGTACCAGCTGCTGCTGCTAAACACCAGCCAACACGACGCAGACCACCGGGCAGCACATGCAAATGGTGCAGGTGGGGAAAAGGCTGGGAAGGAGGCATTAGCCAGGGAACAGCACCTTCCTGCTGGAAAGGAGCGACTCAAGCAGCGGGACCCAAAGAGGCAGCACAGCCACAGGGCTGGTTACCAACCCCTCTGCCATTTGGCAGGTCTTCACCAAGAAAAAAAAATAAAAAAAATCAAGTTCTCACTATCTCTTGCTAGTGGAGGGAGTTGCACATGCAGCGGGCCTGCTCCTTCATCATCATCCTCAGGCTGAGAGCTGCAGTTCCCAGTGCTGTAGGGGTTTTGGCCAGGGTGAGCTTGGGTGTTTTGCCTGGTGGCCTGGCAGGCAGTGGCCCGGCTGAGCAGGCATCAGGTCCGCAGGTGAAGGGTTATTTCAGCCATGCAGAGACCTGGAAAAATCTGTGCTCAACTGCTGGCGCCTCTTCCCAGCCCACAGCAGAGAGCGGGGCCTCTGCCTGGGCAGCAATTACCCAGTCTCTCCGACTCGAGGGCATGAAGCGCTCTCAGATTCGCTTCAGTGACTAATTCCCACTTCCCTTGTTTCCAGCAGATGCACTGCTCCTTATCTGCAGCTCCAGCCCCAGCTGGATGCTGGGGACGAAGCAGGGGTCCCTGTGTGCCACCACAGCTGTTCATTTGTAAACGGCGAGGAAAAAAACAACCAACGAAAACCCAGCACACAGCTTAGCTTTTAAGCATGGGAGAAACTATATACAGAAACGATACTTTGGTTCTGGACCCAACTGCAATATTGAAGAAGCCCAAGTTAATTATTTTGCTAGAAACAAGTGGTTAAACAAGACGGGTGCTCACGGGCTGACACCTGTCCATGCAGGGATATGGAGACCAGCCACCACAAGCACCACCTGGATCCAGCCCTAGGTACACGCTCAGGGCTGAAAAAGCCCTCAGTTTCCCAAGGCTGGAGGGGGAAAAAAAAAAAAGAAAAAAAAATAAAAGCACATTTTGCTTGTTAGCTACTTTGCTGTGAGCAAAGACATGGGCAGAACCAAGGAAAATGCTAGAGAGATGTGTCAGATTTGAACAATGGGTAAGGAGAGCTTGTTGTCTGTCTGAGGAGCCAGGGTTTGACACAGATGAGAAAAGGCGAGGTGGCAACTTTTGACTTCAAGAGCTCTTTGGTTCAGCACCAGGAAGTCAAGAAGGGACACAAAGGAAAAAAAGAGGGGACTAACACATTCTACAGAAATACAGAGGGGTGATAAGAGCAGCGAGACACATCTGGGATAAAGCCCGACAGTAAAAATGCAGAGGAAAAAGAATTACAGTTTGTCAAGTCTCAGGAACAAAGGAGATCCATTTCCAGGGTATTTTTCCTTGTAACGTGGCTGTGTAGGAAGATTAGATTGCACCCAAAACATTAATTTTGGTTAAAAAGACAACAACCCAAGGTTTAAAATTGTGATTAATATTTGGCAGTGAAAAGTGAGAATAATTTGACTGTGCAGCAATTCTAAACCCATTTAGAAGGGCATTCGATGGGAATAACATCCTAGAACACTGTTGGCTACCTGCAAGTCTGAAACCATTCTCCTAATGACGAAGAAAGAAGACCTACAAGTCTGTCGGAAGGTTTTCCCCTCTTTGCCACTTTTGTTTTTAAAAGCCTTATTCAGGCTACCCTGCAACCTTCCAAACTGTCCCACGCGGCAGCAGCACCCCAGGGTACCACCTCATCAACATATATCTGCATATAACGGCATAATAGAAGTAAGTGTTAATCATACGGAATATCTCTATAAAAATAGACCTGGAACTTGCTGCTGACTGGGGTTTCACAGGCTCTCCCTGAGCTTGCAGAGATGGGCACTGTGGGGTTCAGGCTGAGTGTGAAAAGGGGCAAAAAGGACAAAGCCACCAAGAGCCTCATTCCTGGTTTCTATCACGTAAGAGCTCAGCTCATCTTGCAGAATCCAACCCAGACGCGATCTGGGTGCAGCCCAGGGTGCCCGGTGCCATTCGTCTGCCGCAGGGACAGCCCTCCCCAGCCATCTGCAGCGATTCAAGAGAGACAGGGAACTACTGGAGAGAGTCCAGCGTAGGGCAACAAAGATGATTGAGGGATTGGAGCTTATGAGGAAAGGCTGAGAGAGCTGGGACTCTTTAGCCTGGAGAAGAGAAGGCTGAGGGGAGACCTTATTAATGTTTAGAAGTATCTAAAGAGTGGGTTTAAGGAGGATGGAGCCAGACTCTTTTCAGTGGTTCCCAGTAACTGGATGAGGGGTAAAGGGCACAAGCTGGAACATAGCAAGTTCCAATCAAATATGAGAAAAAACTTCTTTACGGTGAGGGTGACAGAGCGCTGGAACAGGCTGCCCAGGGAGGCGGTGGAGTCCCCTTTGGAGACTTTCAACACCCACCTGGATGCAGTCCTGAGTGATGTGCTCTGGGCAGTCCTGCTTTAGCGGGGGAGTTGGACTAGATGATCTCTAGAGGTCCCTTCCAACTCTGAAATTCCGTGACTGCCCTGCTCACCAGAGACATCAGCTCCGCCTTTCAGGCATGCTCGGCTGTTCCCTCCTATTAGGAACTTTCTGCAGTATTTAACCAAAGCTTTTTATTTCCTCATTTCCACTCCATTACGCCGTTAGCAAAGCCTTTTCACCGGAACAGCTATTTGCAAGCCTCTTCCAGATCTCCTCTGCTTAAGCCAGCTTTTTAAGTAACACTAAACCATTTCTGGCTGAAAAGCCAGTCTTTCCCTGGGATGCTGCTGTCCCAATTAGCTCACAGGGTACGTGGGGGGTGGCCAATTATAATCCCATGGTTGTTAAGGGCTCACCTCACCCAAGCTGAGAAAAACCTTTTCAAGTGGGAATTGCACATAGGTAAGAAGCGCATAGCCCTTGCCTTAAACCAGTGGTGCCCAGTCCAGCCCCCACCTAAACCTTATTTAACACAGGTACAGCAGCGAGGATTCCAAAAGATCTGAAAAATTCCCAGGTGCTCATTTTGCCTCTTGCGCTCACCCAGTGCCTCCTTAATGGCTTTTATGGTAACTTCTAGTTTAATTATTTCCTCGGAAGGGGAAGTGCTGACAGTGCAGACAGAGCTGAACAAGACCAAAAGGAATATATAATTTTTATATATATCTTGCGGGCAGCAAGACCCGAGCGAGAGGCCGGGCAGCCCTGCCCCGTACCCTTCCACTGCTCTTCTGAGCCAGGTTCTGGGCAGCATGGTAAGGCTGAGCCGGCTGTCCCTGCAGCAAAGTCTCCCTCTCCAGCCTGGGCTAAGAGAAGAGTTTTAGGAGGGACGTGAACAGGGTGTGGGTGGGATGAGCCTGGAGCAGAGAGTTCCCAGGAGCAGCAGGCTCAGGGATCCCAGGGAGCCATGAGAAATGAAAGGGAATACAGGGAGCAACAGGGCTGGGGGGGGGGACAGGCTTGGCTCTGGCAGAAGGTATCCAGAGAGAGGATATGGGGAGAAAACCCACCATAGTGATGTTCTCTCAGGCTGAGAGAGTTGGGGTTGTTCAGCCTGGAGAAGAGAAGGCTCCAGGGAGACCTTAAAGCCCCTTCCAGTCCCTAGAGGGGCTACAGGAGAGATGGGGAGGGACTCTGGATCAGGGAGTGGAACGATAGGACAAGGAGGAACGGTTTTAAACTGAAAGAGGGGAGATTTAGATTAGACATGAGGAAGAAATTCTTGAGTGTGAGGGTGGTGAGACCCTGTCCCAGGTTGCCCAGAGAAGCTGTGGCTGCCCCATCCCTGGAGGTGTTCAAGGCCAGGCTGGATGGGGCTTGGAGCAACCTGGTCTGGTGGAAGGTGTCCCTGCCCAGGGCAGGGGGGTGGAACTAGGTGGTCTTTAAGGTCCCTTCCAACCCGAAATATTCTACGATTTTTATGACTAGCCACTGACAAGGCAACACGTAACAGCACAGCCCTGCACCCCTTGTGACACCCCAGACCTCACACACCTCCAGCGAGGCTCCTGGGTGTCAGAAGAAGGGAAGGTCCCTGTTTCATGGCCGAGCACCTTGCCCTCCCCCAGGATGGGCAGTAGCTGAACCCACTCAGACCAGGCTCTATGCACCCAGGCAGCTGCAGGACAGATCTTTAACTAAGTGCCTAACACAGCTCCTGCATTTGAAGCTCCATATTTGCATGGGTGCCAGGTGCCTCCCACAGCCATTGGGGTAGAGGGCCCCCCCCAAACTTATGTGTAGAGACACCCGTGTCCTCCCACAGTGCTGGCAGGGTCCCCATCCCCAGCAGAAAAGCATCACTGTGGACCACAGCCAGGTCTGCCCCAGGCACCGTGTGGGCAGTGGTGTGGCACACCAGTGCCCGGTCAGGTCTGGGGGATTTTCAGAGCTAACAGTCTCTTTAATTAAAAGAAAAGGGGGAGAAGGTGGGGGAGAAAACATGTCTACAAAGCAGCCCGTGCCATATGGCAGGAATGGTATTTGTCTCCTGTGGCACAGGGCAGAAAGCGATTGTAATTATTCACATTTGATTAATTCTAGTGTAGTGGAATCAGTAAGGGAGCTCATCAATGGCAGCAAACTGCAGCGCTGGAGGATGCTGTAGCACCAGGCTGCAGGGAACCACAAGCAGCCACCAAGCTTGGTCCCTGTAGCCCACCAGCACCAAGCATCCCTCAGCCACCACTGTCGGGTGCTTTCCCCATCACTCCAGAGCCACGTCCAGCAAGGGGGAAGGCCCCAAACCACACAGAGCCAGCTCCCCAGGTACATCAACAGGAGAAAGCACCTACCCCAGCACCCAGCCCTGGTGCAGGGCAAACCCACTTCCCCTTGCCCTTCTGCAAGCAGCCAGGAAGAATAATTCCCTTCTTTAAGACAACCTTCACCATTAACCTTCCAGCCCGATCGCAGCACACCACGCATACCATCACCTAGGTACCAGACGCTTCCCATTGCACATGGCTGGCAGAGCAGCAGCTTGAAGCCCATGACAAGCCCCCCAGACAAGGGCTGAGCCAGCCCCTTCCCGGTGGGAATTTATGCTCTGAGCCACCAGTGCTGCTTAAGCAACTCATTAACCTACAAGTGGTTCCTCCCATTGTTAAGGGACAAAGCAATTATAAGAAAATACATCCTGGTTATCCAGGTGGGAGATTTGCTTCATTGCTGCCCTTCATTGTTCAAAGGGGGGAGAGTTTGGGTTTGGCCACTTCCATTAACATGCACCCAAATCAGCCCAAACCTCCCCTTCCCGGCACTGGGCAGGGCTGCCACACCATCAGGTGTCTGAACCTGCATCGGCCTCTGCCTCCATAACCCCACTGGGTCCCTGTTGCAGAAGGGGAGGTGGCTCCTGCTCAGTCCAAAACCATCTGCCTCCACCCACGGGATAAACTTCAAGTGATGCCCGACACCAGGCTGAGCTGACCCGCTGCATCGTGCTTTAGCGAAGTTAAGGCTGATCCCAGCCAGGACCAGCTCTGGGTGCTGACGGTTCCCCCCACCCTTGTCGTGGTTTAGCCTCAGATGGCAACAAAGAACCACGTGCCGCTCGCACGTGCCTTCCTAACACAGGAAGGATCGTAAGAAAAGGCAAGACTCTTGGGTTGGGACAAAAGCAGTTTAACAGAACAGCAAAGGGAACAGGCAAACAACAACAACACGGACAGGGGAATATACAAACGCGATTACGGGACCGCCGCTCCCCGCCGCTCGCCGACCGGCCGGACCCGGGACGCCCCAGCCCGCTTTTAAGCAGCAAGTTCCTGCCCCCTCCCCCGGCAGCTCAGGGTGGGCGTGGCTCACATGGCATGGAATACCAGGAAAAGTTAACCCTATCCCCACCGGAACCAGGACACCCTGCATCCAGCCAGACTGGAACCACCTCCAAAACAGCCTCGTGTTTGATAGAGGCTAAAAACAAAGAGTTTAAGATTTTAAAGCAGTAAGTGACAGCTGGGCTGTTTGGAAGACAAAGCTGCTGAGCAGCTTTGCTTTAGTCCAAGGTGCGCTGAGCAAACCCTGCTTTAAGCTCATCTACTTCCTTTATTCCCGTCTGTACAACGGGATCAGGATAACCACCCTATCTGCCTGTCTATCCATACAACTATCTATCTGTCTGTCTGTCTATCCATCTATCCGTCTATCTATCTGTCAGGATGGAGAGAGAGAAAGGGTGAGAGTTTTTTTGTAAGGAAAAACTAAGTTTTAAATAAAATCTCTGCAATAACACATACAATGACTAAAACATTTTCGACTCCACACCCACAGAGGAATCATCAGGCTTAGAAGAGCTTGACAGAAATCAGATAATGCTGTTTTTTTCTCTTGTTCCAACCCCAGTTTCATTGCTCCGTGTTGGTGGTTTTGCCCACAGAGGCCAACCTCTACCAGAAATACAACACCCAGGGGATGGATCCCGTGCGGGTCGGTCCTACCGAAGCAGCCCTGGTGGCAGGTGACCAGGGACCCCATTTCACAAACCCCTGGGGTCTGCCAGGGAGAGATGGTGGGTGGGGGTCCTGGGTCCATGGGGGCACCACCAGCTCTCGCCGCCTACGCCACAGTGCCCACGGCCACGCCGACGGCCTCGGCGTGAGGGAGGTGTGTGGAGGAGGCAAAACCTACCGCTCCTCAGGCATTTCTGAGTATTCCAGCATGCAAAAAACATGTGGAGAGAAATAGATGGTGGGGGAAAGGAGGTGGGAGGAGAGAGAGGGGCTTTGAGCAGAGCGGGGGGAATCGGGAAGGGCACAAAGCCAGCCCCTGGGAGAGGCAGCAGCATCTGCAGGTGCAGGACCTGCCTGCAGGCGTCTCCATGGACATCCTCCACCTCCACCACCAAAAAGGAGGGCCTGGGGCACAACACAGCCTTCCTCGTATGCCTGCATGCACCCTTGTGAGTGTGGGGTGAGCCCCGAGGCGGTGATACAGGCCCCCACCCATCCGATTAAGCAAAACTGGGGAAACCATGGCACGTTTTTTCCTGCGTATAAACTGCAGACAGTTTGGCTTGTTGCTACAAAAATGTAAAAGAAAAGTCACTGTTCCTGAAGCTGGCGGTGGGAAAACAACGTTGCTTAGAAACATCCCTATTAGTGCTCCAGAACCGTTCCTTTCTGCACAGAAAATGAATAAAATATGTAATTTCTTCCCTGAAAAAAAATAAAAGAGGCTGTTTCAAGTAACAACAAAAACCTGATGAAAGTGGAGACCCTTTCCAATTGCCCTCTCCCGCTGCAGCACACCCGACATCCCTTGCCTGTGACCTGTGGAGTGGGGAACAACAAAGTGTAATCCCAGGCTTTGGAGCCGCGCTTGGCCTTAGCGCTTCTGCTTGCTTTGTACCATACGAAATCCTCACCGGTTCGGCTGCTTCCCACGATGATGAACCCTCCTTATCACACCCCGCTTCTCTCCCCTCTCAAATGCCAGAGAGAGCCACCTCTCACCCCCTGAGCAATTGCAGACCCCTGTCCCCTGCACTAGAATGTGTGACGGGGGGCAGCTGTGGCTCCCCGAATTTCCCCGTTTGTACCCAGCAAGGTGGGGCAGGACCCGCCATCCCTGCCCCGTGGGGAAGGGCAGGTCCTGCACCCTCACACCAGCAGAATGTCTGCGGGGTCCCCAGGCCACGGGGTGCCCTGTGCCAACCAGCACAACGTGGCAGGGAGGGGAAGGGACAGGCAGGAGGGGGTCCATCCCCTCCTGCCCGGTCGAGCTCTCCTCCCCACCACGACACAGCCTTTCCTGAGCCTTCCTGGTGCAAAACTGTTGGAATTTTTGGGTGACGTGTCTCTTGGGCGCAGTGATGTTGGACACACCTACCCCTCCAGCCCCATCTGCAGGGCTTTTGCACCTCTGAACTCCTCCCAGGACATGCAGATATCTCCTTAGCCTGGCCATGCCAAACCAGAGAGCAGCGAAAATACAGAAAAAAGACACTACGTATTTCCAAGTGCTCTGGGAAAACACATCATCTCCACTTCTCCTCACAAGTCTCTAAGGTGACCTGTCAGCATCTGCTCAGGCTCCGGAGCTCCCTGCCTCCCCAGGGGAAGATGCAAACTCCTTCACTGAAGGGTGCTCAGCTCTTCCTATCATTTCGGAGCCACGTAAAAGCTATTTGTCACGATTCATCGGGCTGCAACAGCCCCCAGCGCAGCTTAGTCTTGCTGCGAACCAAGGGTGAGGCAACATGGAGGTGTTAATTCTCTTCTTTAATTAACTTGGGTGGTTTCCTGCTTTGAAGGCTGGATTTCATTTTGCCTCATCAGCTCAGAAGGACCTGCAGATTTTCGACAAGCAGTAGCTGCCCCTCAGCAAGCTCCGATGGCAGGAGGTTGTCTCTAAGTGGTGTGGGTGGGAAGAGAGAAAAATAACGGTTTCTGTCTCCCATTTTGCGAACAAAACACTTCACAACATGCACAGCAGTTTCCACTAAATTACCGCCCGTATTAGCAGTAATTGCAGTGATGCAGAATCGCAGCTTTCCACTGTTTTATGTATTTTAAACCCATTTACTTGTGCAGAGATAGCGAAGCGAGGGAGGTCTGTGCGCCGCTTGGACACCTGCACACTCTCAGCCAGCTTTGGTTACGGGCAGGTGCAAACCGCGGTACCCCACTTCATTTTGCGTAGTGCTACAAAAATCGGCGCCATGCCTCACCAGCCGCGTTCGCTGCTTTCTCTTGGTGCTTCCAACCGCCTTTCATGCCAGCATCGCATTCTGCCTAGAAAATGGTTTATTACAGGATGGAAAGCAAGAATGGTGATTTTTACCCAGACTCCTACAGAGTATCTTTCCTTACTCAAATACAAACTTCCTTCCAGTCTGCCCTGCAGAAATATTCCCTGTTTCTAAATGGAAATTGTTTCACCTTAATATGAGTTGAAAGACCACCCAAGCCACCTCATACAGGCACAGCAGAGCAGTACGGAGGCTTCTGGTGGCATTTCTGCATCCCACCGGTGGCCAAGGAAGACAGGGTGGCTTTGGGTGTTCCCCTAGGAAAGCCACCTTTCTCAGAGCCAGGCAGGCTGGAGGCAAGCTCAGCCCTGCCAGATGCGGGTGCTTTCGCCCAACACCTGCCAGAGACACCACCAGCCAAGACCGTTGGCTGTCTGTTCCCATGCCCAACAGCCCATGGCCGTGGAGACCTTCGGATGCTCAGACCAAGGCACTGCATCCGAGCAAAGGCTCCGTGCTTGGGCAGGAGTCGAGGACAGCTTCAAGCCATAGTGCTGGAGCAAAGACAGACACTCCTGGCTCTGATGAAGTACTGATATTTATGCAAAGCATCTAATCTCAGGAAATTTTTAACTCCGTTTTCAAATGACAAGAAGCAGAGATGAACATGCAAAGCCGTAGCAGAAGCTCAACGACCGTAGATGGCCCAACAGATACTTGAGTGAGCTGAAAGCACAGATTTATTTCCTTGGTTGAGCATGTGCATTCTTAAACTTGCTTTAACATTCAACCTTACACTTGCAGCGTTTGACTGTGCTTATGTTTGCTTCTTTGCGAACTGCTTTGTAATCTTTTATACCTAAGATGTTACAGGAATAAAATAGAATTTTATTTTAATTTTGTATGTCTGCAGTGGCATGATGAAGGTGCACCTGGAGCGATGCTGCTTTTCTAAGCTATTTCAGAGTGGAAGTGGATGGACCACATGGTCCCAGGCGCTCCTCTGAGCATCTTCCTTCCCGTCTGGGTTTCTGCAGCAACGTGGCAGCCGGTGGCTGCCCTGTGGTCCCCGCCGCACTAAAACGGGGTTTGGAGGGGTTGGTGACTGTCCCCACTGCTGCAGCAATGTTGTTAAGTATTAGGTCAATGATACAAAATAGGAAAAATACCCTGTTACTAGTGGAATAGCTGCAGAGGCAAAACAGAACAGTATTGATCAGCTGAAAAACAACAGCAGCGAAGCCAGGAGGTGGGTCCTGGGCAATGGAGACGCCGGCCTGGCAGCAGGAGGGGCAGCCAGCCCAGGCACGGACAGCACGAGGGGACAAGGAGGTGCCTAAATGGCATCTGGCCCCTGATTCTTGGCTCTCTTCACACTTTCCAACTCATCTCCCATACTCGTAGGGCCACCGGGTGCGTAGGTGGTCGCTTCAGCTGAAATTCCCCAGGATTTTTTTTTTGGCTGCAGCCTCAGAAAAGTTGCAGATGACGCATTAAAATGTAGATAAGGTAAAACAGATGGGCTGCAGCCAAGCGCAGGGGCTGCCGCGTGTGGCTCTGGCAGACGTGCCGGCATGCTCAGCCTCCCCGCGCGGGATCCGTGCCATCAATGAGGCTCCGGCATGCGAGGCTCTTTCCCACTTCTTCCCTCCCGCCCCAGCTCCCAGCAAGCCCGGCTGGGAGGCAGTCTGCCGGGCAGCTGGGTGCCAGCACCCAAGCACAAATGGTTGCAGTAGATTGTTGCGACGGCAGCAGCTGCCATCGCTATTCCCAGCGCTTTCCCGGTGGGGAGCACAGGGTGGGGATGCCGGAGGCAGGGCAGTGCTGGCACTGGTGTTCCCAGGGGAATAGATCTGCCGGGGGTGGGGGGGCCACAATTCCAGCAACCGCATCCTGGAGTGGTGCACAGCCCACGGCTCTCCTGCCCCCACCTCATTTCGTCAGCCGTGGGACACAAGGATGAAAGAGAGGAAAAGAAAAAACATTTGTCATTCTGCAGTGATGCTTTTAAAGTGCAGAATTTCAAATGTCTGAGGGAATTAACGTTATCCTTGTAAAAAAAAAAAAAGAAAAATCTCACACTTCCTAAAGGATTTGAATGAATCAAGTTATGTCCAGAAATAGGAGAGGATCAGGGAGGTCTCCATCACACCTGCGCATGGGTTAATCCACAGCTTCCCCATCACCCTTCAGTGGTACCTGATGCCGCGGTGCTACACTTCTCACACCAGGCAAAGACCTGGCAAACCTGGGACACGTGCCCAACGCTGTTACAATGCCCCGGTCGATTCCACTTTATTCATGTAGGAAATTAGTAAGCAGATCATACCTACGCGTAGGGTGCTGACTATGCTGTCACCAGTCAACACATCCCATAGGGCTGTAAATAATAGATGCCATTTTCTCTCATTTCGGTACTACTTCAGACTGAAAGAGGCAAAATAAAAAATTTAAAACCCCGCCACCAGTTTTTCGTTCCCCATCCGTTGACCCACCTTGGAAAGTATTAGTCACTAAGCTGGAGTGATTGAATAAGCTGAAACTGGCAAACACATATTTTCTCCACAGGCAGGAGAGGCTATTTCTGACAAAAATCACAAGATGAATGGACAGGAAAGAACCTGAGCAGCCCCGGACAATGCTCGGCACAGCCGTAAGCAAGTCTGTCCTAGCTGCAGCCAGGACCATCCACAGCAGGGTCAGCCTGAGAAAGGGAACCTTTCGCGTTGGAGGGGAGATTTATCCCCATATAAATATTTAGGTAAAAGCTATTTGGATGAACTGTTCTAAAAATAAGCAGGCTGAGGAAGGGAGACCACTGTGAAAAGTAACTGAATTTTTGTTTTAATTGCTGTGCATGACTTTGACCCTTTCAGAGAGAAAGGAAATTTTGGACAGATTTTAAGGAGTGCAGAGGAGGGCAACGAAGCTGGTGAAGGGCCTGGAGAATAAATCTAATGAGGAGTGATTGCAGGAGCTGGGACTGTTTAGTTTGAGGAAGAGGAGGCTGAGGGGAGACCTCATCGCTCTCTACAACTACTTGAAAGGACATTGTAGAGAGGTTGGTGCTGGTCTCCTCTCACAGGTAATTAGTGATAGAACAAGAGGGAATGGGTTCAAGCTGCAGCAGGGTAGGTTTAGGCTGGACATTAGGAAAAAATTCTTCACAGAAGGAGTGGTCGGACACTGGAATAGGCTGCCCAGGGAGGTGGTGGAGTCACCATCCCTGCATGTGTTTAAGACTCGTTTAGATGTGGTGTTGGGGGATATGGGAACTTTGGGATAGGGAGAACTTTGTAGAGTGGAATTGATGGTTGGACTCGATGATCCCAAGGGTCTTTTCCAACCTAAATGATTCTATGATTCTACGATTCTACTTCTGCAATCAGTTGCAGCACAGTTTCATAGTCGCTGCAGCAGGAGCTGGGACCAGGCAGGGCTTGGTTTTTCTGGCAAACGTAATGCCAACAGGAAAATATAGGTATGCCATGAAAGTTTTATAAGTTCCTACCCAAAAATATTTCTGCAGCAGCTTGTTTACTTCCAGGGCACATGTTTTCCAATGACTTACACAACCCCTCCGCAAGCAGCATGCCAGCCTGGTGTAGGTGCAGGCAATCCTAACAGCCTCAGCCCAGCCATCGCCTCTCTTGTGACCTTTCCATGCAAGGAGACCATCTCATTTATCGAACCTGAGGTTCTCCAGATGCGTTGCATCCAGCCGAATTTACGCTGCCGGCAGGCCCTGCGATAGACTCTCACGCTGCTGTTGCGTGCTGTAAGCAAAAAACCAGGCGTCAAACCCACGCCAGCTTTTCTCTTTAGGAGCTGCAAGAGACAAGGCACCAGGACCTTGTAGAGGTGCCAGGTACAAAGGGCTTCCAGGAGCTTCAGGATCTTATTTTCCAATGTGCTCCTTCTGCTTCTCAAGCCCTGTGTCCCATCGATTGTTTCTGTTTGTTCTCCAAGCAGAGCTTTGCCAAAAAATATTTCCCGAAACTCTTCAGCACGGTGCCTGCAGAGCCCTGACTGAGTGCCCAACCACCCCGAGCAAGGCATCTCGGACACCAGGCACTGCTCCCCACTCCCACCCACCTGCCAGGAGGTTTTCCACTGCTACAAAAATAGCTTGAGAAACATTTCCAATACATTTGGATACCATGAGGAGCAAGTCTCGGTTTGCTGAAGGGACGATGCTGCATCTCCTGCAGGGGATGCTGCTGTGGGGAACAGCGGGGGCACCGTGGTGGGACAGCAGAGCTGTGTGTCCCACCAGCCACCTGGAATGACCCCAGCACACAGCAGACAGGGCACAACCTGCCCCAAAAGGCTACCATCTCTCCTACACGCCCAGGGCCACCACGCTGTCATGGGGGCTCCTTCATCCTCTCTGCCTCCTCCGGAGGGGTGTACAGTGAGCACAGCAGCAGAGGACGTGGAGAGAGCGCTGCATCTAAACAACTTCTGAAATGGGTTTGTTCAGGAGTGGACACCTTTGAACTGCTCCAGAGGCTCCCACCAAACACTGCTCTCACTCCTGCAGGGTGATGGGAAATGTCACCTGGACCAGCCCAAAGAACAAGGCTGGGATAAGGGACATGGTAGCCAAATCCCTCTTTGCATTAGCAAGATCCATCCGAACCATCCACTGACTTTACATCACTGAAACGCCCACCACTAAGCGCCACTGGTTAGTGGGGTTTTTGGGGTTTTGGGGTTTTGGATATTTTCTGAATATCCAACAGATACTGAAATCCATGGAAGCTTTGCTGTAGAAGCAGCTCCACAGAGTCGTCCCTCTCCTGCCACACTGCTCAGCACAGGCTGAAAGCCAGGCAAAGGGGAGATGGCCACTGACTTGTAGCAGGGAAAATGCCACCCCAGCTTTAACCTCTGGGCTCACACCAAGTCTCATACAGCGCATTTTCTTTTCTTTACTGAGAATTGATTTCTTAACAAACATGTTCTACAGATGGCGGTTTATAATGTTAGTCTAAAATAAAAATAAGCGTGCTCAAAATTCAAATTGGATTTTGCCAAAGCAGCCATGCTAAAATAATACATTTTAAATATCTTAAACTGTGCGCTTCACAAGTAATTAAATTAGCAGTGTTTCTGCGTTACGTCTTTTCTTCCACCCATTTAAGCATTAGATTAATGTTGTCATGCAGGTTTTAGATGGAAAATATCACGCTTCGGGGAACGGTCTGGGATGAGCAGAGCGGAGCAGGATCGGGTTTGGCAGCCAGTCCATCAGGAACCCCTTTCAGCCACCGCCGCCAGCGGGGAGCTGCCCCCCACTGCCTCCTGCCACGGGGACAGCCACCGGCCGCCACCACCCCAGGAGAGGGGATGCCAGTGATGGGTGCACAGGGAGCAGCAGTGCTGTGACAGCCACCCACCGGTGACGGGGACAGCCGCCCGGGCTGCTCCCGTGCTCTTGCACCCCTGCCCTGTGCCCTGCACAGCTTTGAGAGGCTGCAGAGCTCATCACCAGCATACGACTGCATTATTTAAAAGCTTCCTTGAAATATCATCATTTTGCTTCTGCTTAACAAACCCGACATGAAAAGCGTGCTCTCTAGAACACCGTTTGTCCTTGAATTCAATCTTGTTCTCCTTAGCTCATCACTCTCTCTTGGGATTAAAATGGGGGGGCTGGAATCGATGGCAGACCAAGCCCTGGCTTGTTGCCCTGCGTCCCCCCGCCCAGTGCCACCAGCATTGCAGGACAGTGTTCCCGTCCCCCACGGGACACAGATGCTGGGACAGGCAATCTGGCATTCCCAGACCTTGCTCTGTAGGGTCCAGGACACCACGCTGGGGGATGAGAAACAGCTTGCATGTCACGCTGGCCAGGGAAGTGGGGACTATCACGGCGTAGCAGGGCAGAGACGGTGTCAAATGCTGTCACCTGTCCTCTGTACTACAGTCCCCCGCATGAGCCAGCACTGCTCCAACTGGCTGCGTATCTCTCCCTGAGCTAGACCTCACTGGAGGATATATAATTAATCTGGTGGACAGATATTTCCAAAGTCCCTAATAAATTGGAAACATTTTTACGAAGAATATTAGAACACTTGGAAACAATGCTAAAAATGCATTTGTCAATGAACCAAAGTTGATGTAGGAGGTTCTTGGCCTGGTTGGGTCTCCAGGGGAGAGAGAGGAGAAGGAGAAAGCCTGAGTGGAAGAAATCCCTTAAGTGCATTGGGAGAGTGGGGCAGAGCCTGCAGACCCTGCAGTGCTGGGCATCGCTCCCCTGACAGAGAGCTGGGAAGCAGCCGTGCTCAGCCGGGCAGGCACCACCTGGGCAGGCTGCTTTAAAAAAACAAAGAGATGACTTTGCTGTATCTGAAACCTGGAAGATACATTTTCAGTGCTTACACTCAGCCCAGCCATCTGCGAAGTCTTCATTTACTGAAGACATGAAAGCCAGGGAGTGAATACACCTTTGGCAAACTCCTTGCACTATCGTATCATCAGAGTTTACACGGTAAGTAAATGCATATTCAAATCTAAAGTTCACTTGGTCTATGCTGGTTTTAACACTGCAAGGTTAAACATGGCTTTTGCATTAATGTAATGAGATGGGGAAAATCCAGACCACACCGAACCCACAGCCTTACCTAGCAGCTACAAACTCCTGGAGAGCCATTAGGAATTTAAGAGCAGCACAAATCCGCACAGATTTTGTTTACTCAACTGGCTCCTTTTTCTCCTTCTTTGAGTTATTCCTCCCTTCTTTGTAGCCATTATAAGCTACAGTCCTGGGGGAAAACGCATTGTGAATTCAGTCTAAATGCATTCTCTTCACTGGACTGGTCTTAATTTACAGCAATAAAATGAAGATCAGATGATGAGCCATAAAAATCAACCTGATGTGGAGAGCTACTGAAATAATACGCAATTTTATATCAAAATAATTGTGCCATTTGCATGTGAGTGCTTAAAACTATTTATAATTGCAGCAAGACTTAAATAAACCGTGGATTCCTAAATATATGAGGTAGATATTATGGTCGATGGTTATAGTGCAATGCAAGGAAAAAGAAGACACAAGACCTGAAACACTGCTAAGAAATACCTGCTGTCACTTACACCCTTTGAGAAGCGTAGGAGCTTTATCTTCTGTTTCCAAACTAGTTTTGCAGCCCAAACCGATCCGTGTGCGTTTCCAAACCTGGCCAGTTGGAAGTTTGCTGTGGACTCCTGTAAGACCCCGCTCACCCCAGCTGCACAGCCAGGCATGCTGCACGGCATCTGCATACAAAGCGTGCGCCACAGTGCAATTCTAGCGTTAATAATACCACGCTTCTACATAAGGAATTTGCACTTTAATAAAAGCATTGCAATTTTTGCTTCTAGCCCACGGGTCACCCGGGGTATGCTCAAAGGAGCGGAAGAAACTGCCGGCGGTCACGGAGGCGAAAGTCATTTTCCTGATGGTAATCACAGGTCTCAGACATGGCTCTGGGGCTTTGCAGGGCTCTGTCCCCCACCGGCAGCGGTTCCTCCTCCTCTCCAAGCACTCAGCATCTGCGCTCGGAACCTCTCCGGGGAGGGGGAACAGCTGTGGGATGTTTCCCGGGAGGTTTGGTCTTCTCCCTGCTCCAATGACCCTGGGAGGGTAGGAGCTCCAAAGCATCACTCCCCTCCGGGCTGGGACCTACCAGCCCACAACACTGGAAAGGTTTGAGTTAACCATTGGATTGAGAGTTTTATACTTGTTACACACCTTAATTATGTTTGCTAGCAGATATTTATTTAGGCAGAAAAGGGGGATGAGGAATTCTTTGTGCTGTAGTACTTTTATTGTGCCTTTTAATGTGTGTAATTGGTGTGCAGAGCCAATGGAGCGCAGCTCTGACCCTGGCTAAGCCGAGCCTGCGGACGCCTTTCCAGGAGGGGGAAGAGAGACATCCCACCGGAGCCACCGGAGCAACACACCCACTGCTGCGATGCAGTGCATTAGCAGCTCTTCAGTGATGCGCTTCGACAAGAACCCACAATTTCAGGCACACAGTGAAGAAAAAAGCCTTCGAACTGCCGATGAATTTTTAGCCGGCAGGATGTAATGTCCCTCTGCTGGAATGTGGCCAGGGCACTGCCTCAGTGCCGCCGGGGACACTGGAAGGTCCCACAGCCCGCAGCCTGGCAAGCAGCAGGACCCAGGCAACGGGCCAGAAAAAATCCCCCGTTAAGACAAGGACTGACCAGACCACCCTGCACCAGGCTTGCTGTAAGCACAGGCCCCCACAAATCCGAGACGTACCCATTGCCCTGGGAGAAGGGAGCAGACAGGCAGCAGCATCGCGTGTCTTGCCAGCTTGGTCTCCTCCAGACCCTGCGTGCGCGCTCGGGTTCATGCCGGTGCTGAGCGGGTAGCTGAGCACTGCGGCACGGCACCGGGGAGAGCTTGGCACTTCCTGGGTGGCCAGGAAAGGTCTTTGGTTGCTAAAGCTGCTCCAGACCTTGCAAAATGTGACACGCAATCCTTGCACGTCCACTGCTCAGCGACTGCAAACAGCCCTCTCTTCCCTCTCGCGCCCGCAGCAGCAGGGCTGGTCCCCTCGCAGACCTGACCGAGCAGGGACGAGGTTCCCAGGCTGGCTCCCCCACACTTTAATTACGGCTGCCCGTCTTCAGAGACCCCGGCGGCACAGGCAGGAGCCCCAATGTGGTGGTGGCACGGGCCTGGTGGCCATGAGTGGCCCATGAGACAGGGGTGGGCATCCCGCATCGGGCAGGAGGGATGGGTTTCCCCTCTGGGGGCCGGTGTCCAGCCTCTCTGCACCTTGCTCCAGGCTCTGCAGGATGAGCATGGACTATTAACTCCACCAGCTTGCCTTTGCAGTTAAAATTCTTTTGTTTAGGCTCGCACTGGAGCTAATGGTCAAAGCTGCCACCATCAATTATTTATGAACACAAATAGATAGTTGAGCTTCATAAATTGGGTCCCTCATGCCCCTGTGCGGGCAGAGCTCTCATAAAGGGCTATTTTTGAACTGCTGACGGCTCCGAATCGGCAGCGCCGTGGCTGGAGCCAGAGCTGAGCCCCAAGCCCTGTGCGGCTGAGCTCCCTGCCACCTCCTGGGCACGGAGCAGGCTCAGTGGGGAGCCGGGGTTCTCTGGGGAGAGGCTTCGCCCTGCGGCATAGGTGATGGCAAGGCTGCCAGGACAAGCATGGGAAGCCTGGTACAAGTCTCAGTTTGAGAAGTTGTTCTCTGTGGTAGTCGTGGCACATCCCAAATAGCCCCGTGTGCCAGGATCAGGGCTGGATCCACCTTACTGACAGCTTGAATCGGGCTGACAATAAATTTAAAAAAAATACAGCAAATTTGGAGGGAAAAGAACCCAGGCTGTGACCTTCTGATGGTCCGAAGCCTGCCAGCTCTCCTCCCATGCTGTGCATCGGAGGGAGGCAAAACCACATCCTTTGTTTTCAGCAGCGGTGCGGCAGACAGCAGTTCTCTAAGCCAAGCACAACAACTACATCATTTTCAAGGAAAGACTTGAAGTGATCCCCAATATTCTCCCCGAGCATCTGGGCAGGCTCACCAGTGGGACTGAATGGGAGCATTAAAGAGGACAAAAGGGAACAGCCCCTCTCCCTTCCGTGCCTTCCGTGCGCGGGAGGCAGCCGAGGCTGTCCCCGGCGGTGACAGCAGAGGTGGCGGCTGGGAAGGTCCCATCCGCCTGATGCCACGATCCGACAGGGAGGCAGCGAAATGGGATTTAACAAATGCAAAGCAGAGGTTTGCTCGTGCAAACGCCGCGGGAGCGCACCTGAGTCCTAATATTTGCAGATGTTCCCCGGTGAACATATTTATTCCCTCAACTTGGTCTTTTGTATTCCAATTGGGGCTTTGAGGTGGAACGGCTCCAGAAACATGCCGTTTGATGAAAAGCCCCCCGAGCTGGCTCCTCTCCCGCCCCCACCCCTGTCAGAGCTGTAGTAGCTGTCTCTCCCTTTTACATAATCCCGGTGGCACCAGGAGCTCCTGGCAGCCGGGGGAGGCAGCTCCGGGGCCAGGCAGGATCCTGAGAGCGGAGTGGGAGCCACGGGCAGCCCTGCCAGGGGGGCGGCAGCAGCGCTGAGGGTCAAAAGGGGGGAGCAGCTATCCGTATTTTTAGCGTAAAGCAAGGGGCAGCTGCGCTAGCATGTCATGTTAAGTAGCGCACACTGTATAGCTCAGCATCAGGGACATAATTCAAGCAGAAAATGAATTGGGAAGGACTTCAGTTTCAATTGGAAGGGAGCTGAGGACTTTACAGGATTATTGTTGCAGCTGTTGGGAAAAGTCTTTGGCTTCTCCGGCCACTGGATTTCCCTCGGACTGAGGAACCAGGCGCAGAGATGAACACGAAATATCAGCTCCATCACCGTTGGTAGGTGTCTTCCCTAACTAAAGGTTATCTCAATTCAGCAGCATCGCAGCTGAGCCTGGAGGTTTAGTCAGCTCTTCCTCCAAATTCCCCTTCACTTCTTCTCTTGGGGGAGAAATCAGCTCTAGATATGGAGAGATTTGGGAGCAGAAACAGGGATTAGTCATAAAGATAAAATATCAGCCTTGTCACAAACGAGATGCTATTCCTGATGCAATTCCCCAGGTCTCAGGCAGCCAAAGCTGGGGGAGCCGTCAGGGCTGCGCTGAACACCAGCAGGAGAATTCAGCCCTCCGTATTGAAACCTTATCTAGAAATAAGCCAGAAAGGATTTACAATGGCCCAACTTTGGAGGCTGCAGGAGCGTTTGTGTCATGTGGGCAGCAAAGAATTGCAATTACTTAGCGTGTCGGCACACTGATAGCGCCGGGAGCCCGTGGGAAATCAGCAGAGATAACTTCTGACAATTAGTACACAGTGTCCATAAGCCTAACAAGCAGAAGCCCCAACTCGGTAACAGGTCATGTCTTCGAATGACGTGATCAAAGACACGTTTCCCTCAGATGTGCTTGTGGCAGAAACTGAGGCAGGGAGGCACAATGGCTTGGACAGGGCTGCAGGAGGGGAGAGGGGTCACAGGGAGCTCCCAGCTGGCAATGCTCCATCAGCCCGTACTCCACTTGGGAGGCTGCAGATATCGGATTAAATGGCAAGTTATATTGATTTTGAGAGGTTCCTCCTTTTGGGCACAACCCACCGCCATCCCCCAAATACTGCCCTCCCCACAGCTGGGGCCATCCGGGAGCTGGGACTGTCACCCCACAGGAGCTCCCCAGAGCACTGAGCCTACCCCAGCTGGCTCTGGGAGATATTAATCAGCATTTCTGCTCTCACCGCAAGCGCTACCCGGACCTCTCCTGCTGCCGACACCGTGCTGATGAGCAAGCGGCAGGAGCGTGCAAAGCTCCTGCTAAAAGTTGGTCATGGCTGAACGGCAGGAACAAGCAGTCAGAAAGGCTGGGCTTCTACGCAGGCAAAGCCTCTGTGTTATTTATCAACCGTTCAAGCAACTCACGGCAAATTGCATCTGAGCATCCCGTTCACTCTGCTTCCATACACCCTGTCTACGCAGTTCCTGGAGAGTGAATATTGAAATTTTCAGAACTACAGGATTGCCTAAACCAAGCCCTGCGCTGGGCTGCACGCACACTTGAATTCCGTGTAACGGTGCTAAAGCCAGCTTGGCTTTGCGTCAGCCCCCATACCCTAAAATCAGCGTAACAGCAAAACTGCAACCCAGCCCGGCACCACTCCCTTGGAGTGGGTACAGCTGGCCCCACAGGAGCATCCGCCACTATTCCATGGACTGGGAAGAAGCACGGCTAAAGTTGCTTGGAGCCCTGTGCCCCTCACTGCCGTCCTCATGCCTGTGGGGATCCCCTCGCTCCGGCCACTGGGAGCTCTGTGCAGGGCTGCTCATGGGGGCAGAGCATCCCCAGGCTGTTTCCTTTTCCCAGTCCCAGCAACGTCGCCCGTTAGTGGCTGGAAAGGGACATCCTGAACAGGCAGAAGCCAGACACCAAAGTCATAGAAACCCTTCTCATTTTCAGCTGAAGGCACGACAGAGAAGCTTATCAGCTACCCACACCAAGCACTTCAGGCTGAAGTCACAGCTGTTCATTATTTTTCCTGCCTAGATTAGGAGGAATAAAAATCTGTAAGATGCATGAGGCATTTTACATGAATGCCCGTGATATTTTTTTTCCCTGCATTTCACCTAAAATTGGCTCTGATCTCATCTTCACTAAGCAAACCAGGTGAAAAGTCAGTAAGCGATCACCATGACGAAATGATACCTAAGGCAGATCCTTTTTTTCGCTCCATACAGCATACTGCAAATGAACTTTTCCTGTCCAGCCTCAACCGTGCTTTGCTAATTGATTTTTATGCTCATTAGTACCAATACAAGTTATATTGAGCACTTAATAGAAACCATCTTAACACAGCTATCGTAAATTCACGATGTTGTATATCATCTACCCAGGCAAGTGATTTTTTTTTGTATATATGCCTGCAAAAACATTAACACCCAAATGCTATTCAGCTATGCACAAGTTTTAAAAAATCTATTAATAACCTCAGTATAGAGCTCCTCTGCAAAATCAGATGCATCCAGGCAGGCAATTCTTTAGAGGCAAAGTAAAGAGCTATTACACTGCAACGTAACAAAGAACAATACCGTGACCATACCTATATTTCATGCCCGTTTGCTTTGCGGTGGATTCTTTTAATGAAATGTGGTGCTGAGGGGTAAATGTCCCCAAACTGCGAGCAATAATAGCCACTGTCCGAAATTTTGCCCGGGCTGCATTCACTACGTTCGGGGTAGTGGTGTTCTGCTTGCTGATGAGTCTGTCTTCACCATTTCGACTCTTCAAGTTGTGGTCTGTGCAGGCGATGGACACTTGCATCGCGCCCTCGGTACTCCTTCAGTCACCGTCCAGAGCCCCCGGCCGCCCCCACGCCGGCCACAGGCTGCCCAGCAGCGCGGGGCTCGGTCCCAAAGGCAGCCGAGGAAAACTGCCGACCCTGAACTCACAGAAGTAGCCGAGGCAGCGGGGGTCTCCAGGAGAGCCGGGCTGCCTCCCTGCGATACCAGGAGGAGAGAAGCCCTGAACTTGACAAAGCAATCGCTAGCGCAGGTCTCGGCTCACTCTCAGCTCTCCCCTTGCGATATTTGCTGCTGCTTAGACACAAGCATCCATCCAGTCAGGTGCGTTCAGAAACATAAAGCTGTTCCTTCATGGTGAACTGCCCGCAGCAGCCGCCGCTCTGCCTTGATGCAGCCTTGCTCCTGCGTGCCGGCTTTAAATCGATGCAGGCATGCTGCGAGCGCTGGCCCGCGAACTGCTGAGCAGGCACAGCCTCGCCGCCCGAAGAACCATCCACTCGCCAGCCGCTCTCTAAGGACCAGCGATATCCATGGGTTCTCCTTTGCCCAGCTGCGGCAGCCCGCTACATCCCCGCACCGGGGCTGGCTCTGCGGCGGCTCCCGGGATGGCCCCGGCTAGAGCTGCGGGAAGCCCAGGAACGGGCCTCCTTTGTGCTCAGGGGGAAGGCAGGCGTTTCAGGCAGATGTCTCCCGTAAAAATAGCTGCCGGCATCGCTAAGCGAGGAGAGGACCTCTTATAGCAGGGAACAATTCGATGTTAAAATGGGCTAATTGTGAGAAGGGAAAAAAAAAAAGGGGGGGGGGGGGAGGGAGAGAAAAATGGCTCTGCTAGAGCGTGCCAGTGAGTTAACACGTTAATCCCATGTTTCTGGCACCCGGAGCCGCCGCCTGCAGACCCACGCTGGCAGCAGTGCCAGGGTTAATCCCCTCTCCCCCCAGCATCGCCAGAGGAATAAACCGCAGCGCAAAGTCTGTGAAGCGAACGGTCCCTGTCCCTGGCTGCCGTGGGGGCTGCAGCCGGAGCAGGGAGCCCAGTGCAGAGCCCCCGCTGCCCACCACCGTGTGTCACCTCTCCCGGAGCACTGGCCTTGGGCACAGAGGGCAGGGGCAGCCTAGGGGGGGGGCTGGGCTGGTGAGCTGCTCCCCGGAGCGGTGTGGGGGTGAGGCAGGGATGGGCGTGGTTGGGAGTCACCCCTGGGACCCCTGCCCTTTGCTGCCACCCAGCAGAGAGGTCCTGGGGGAGGACAGGCGGTGAGCAGCGGTTTGGGTGCACCCTGGGTGCAGACCCCCGGGAGAGGGTGCCCACGGGGTGTGCATGGGTGGCAGCACTGAGCAGGTGGGTGGGAGAGGGCTGGGGTTGCCCGCTGTCCCTTCCCCAGCCTGGCACAGGCCGGTGAGAAAAGTTCCACAGGGGTTCCCCACACCCCACTCCTAAATCTGCCCTTAGACCACCAGGAGGGCTGGGGTGAGGGTGGGAACACCTCCGGGGTCCTCTCACCCACCCACTGCTCATGGTCCAGGCTGCCCAGGACCCTGTCCCCTTGGGGTGTGAGTATTTCCCAGGCTGGAGACCCCCCAGCCTTTCCACTGACCTGCCGTGCTCTCTCCTGCTCATGGCACACCAAGGTAGGGCAGGAGCAGAGGCAATAAGAGAGAAGCTGGAGGTGCTGGTGTGGCCATGATGACCTGTTTTGAACTCGGGCTGACAAACCTCTGACTTCCTCCCCTGCAGCGGGGGCACAGCACGGTTTTCTCCCCCACAGCCATCCTGCTGAGGAGGGGGAGCGCGGGAGCGGCTGGGTGGGCAGCCGGCAGCCAGCCAAGGCCACCCACCACCCAGGGTGACAGGGTGAATAGCTTCTGATGATCTCTTTGCAGTTCATTCATCTAATGGCTCATTAACACTTATGCAGCACATTTCTTTGAGGCAGATCTGGGGGGTGGAAGTCAGAAAGCTAAGTAATAACTAGCTGAACTAACTGCTGCAAGGCTGTGTTTCAGACACAAGATTTAGCTCTGAGAGAGTTTCCAAACACCTAATCAGTAAGTTAGTGTTGCATATCACAAATAAATGCTGTTAGATACGCAGAAAAGAGTGTGTCGTCTGGGGGCACAAGCCACAGGGTCACTGACACCAAGGTGCCCCATGGTGGGGCCTCATCCAGGACATCCTCTGTGTCTCCATGGGACTGGGGGATGTGGCTGGCACGTTGGTGGTGGCACACACGGGTCTCTGCCTTGGCAGTGCAGTCAGCCCAAGTAAGCAGACTAAGCACTCACCCAGCTTTTGGAGCCCAGCTTTGCCTTTCAGAGACCAAAACAAGGTTGACAAAACTGGGATAATTTCTCTTTCTGATGGATATGCAGCAACCTCTTGCTGGGCACGGATGTTTCAAGGAAGAAGACGTGGTTTTATATCTTGCTCTATACACGTCTGAAAAGTTCCTGTCGCAGCCAGCGGTTGGCTCTGCCGGTGCTGCCAAGCAGCGTGACTTGGTCCTGGGGACGTGGCTGGGTACCATCACGCAGGTCCTGGTCACCATCCCAAATGCCACTGCTGCCCACTCCCTGGGGTGTCCACCCAGGGAGGGACAGAAAGGAACAGTCACATTCTGCACTGGCACATCCCGCAGAGCATATTAACTCAAGCCGCTTAGCTTCAGAGGGGTTACAGTCTCTGCCAAAGAAATATGTATTTAAATACGGGATTTATTTCATTTCCCTGAACAAGATAATCACTTCTAGACTAAACCGTTAGAATAACATAATTTTGTATCATGAAAATCCCGAGATTATAAAACAAGAGATACGTGACAGCCTCGGTGGAGGAGGGTGCTGGGGTGTGGTGGCAGCTCAGGCTCAGCCACGAGCCCCTGGCCAGGCTCTCCCTGCCGCTTCAGTGCCACCAAACCGCTACAGACCCAGCTATTTGCCAAGACCTACGTATGCATTTCCCTCTCCAAGGAAGACGACAATCGCTCATTAAACAACTTCCTTAAAATGCTTCATCAAGCAAATCTGTTTTAACACAGATGCCCAGGACCATGCTGGCTTTGCCTTTCCTGTGATCCCCGTTAACCCCCGCCCCAGGAGCTGCTGCATCCATCCCGGGGTCCAAAATAGAGACAAGAGCCAAACACAGACAAGCAGGATGCTCTGGCAAGTGCAGAAGCCAGGAGATGTTTTGCTCCTACACAAATACACGTCTCGATGCCCTGGGCAGTCTGTTTCTTTGCCCAGGACCTTGCAGGGGTGGGATGACGAGCATCGCTGCAGCCAGCAGAATGGAAACTTCCAAAAAGCAAAAAAAAAAAAATACTTGATTCAGACCAGGTCTGGTCCCTGCGGAGGCATGGTGGGGGGCTGGGGCCGTGCAGCCCAGCGGGTGATGAAGGCAGCCCTTCCCCGGTGATCCCTGCAGGCAGGGCTGGCAGTGCCAGGGCACAGCGGGTCTCTGCTCCTGGGGCTGGGCAGCAGCACGGCTCTGGCTCTAAGGAGTGGGGAAAAGATGCTTCTGCAGCCCAAAACATAAAAATAAACCAAGGTCCTTCAGTCTGGGTTGGATGAAACATTTCAAGCTGATGCAGACCCAGCCCTCTGGCACGGCTCAAGCTGAACGCACTGTTTGCTTCTTGCTTTTTTCTTTTCCTTTTTTTTTTTTTTTTTTTAATTTCACCTTCTGGTGAAACGACTTTGAAACTTTATGCCAAGTCTGGCTTGAGAATTCGCCTGATGGCTGTTTACACTAATTACTCTGCCGCGCCATTCTACCAAAGCAGAGCATTTCACTGGACAAATATCAATTAGCGTCTCATTCGTTTCATTAAATTTAAGCTTATTGCCAGCTAAACCTGTATTTTTGGTAATACCAATATGCTGTATATAAATTCTGGCAGGCTCTGTCAATCTTTTAAGATGGCAGGTCTTCATTTCATGCCCTTCTTGAGCTCAGACCTAAGCAGGAGGCTGTATTCATGGTAGCCACAGATGTTAATTAAACCATAGGCACTGCACAGGCAGTGAGGCCAAGGCAGCTGGTGAGCATGGGGTAAAAGGTAGAGCAGATCACCTCTGCCTCCCTCCATCCCTGCGTCGTTCATGCTTTACTAAGTAAAACCTTTTTAGGAAAGAATTTTCATCACCAGCTGCAAAGTTCACGTTTCTACCTAAAAAAGTAAAGTGGAAATTTTCATTGATCTATATAAAAAAAAAAATAAAAATCTAATTTTTCACATAAATAATCTGAGTATTTCTCAATCTTTAACCTTAATTTCTTACAAAATTGCCTTATAAATTTTGAGAGCTGATAAAACAAATCTGAAGAGCTGATAAAGCAAATCTGTCCCAGTTATCTCCCTGGGACGAGGCACTGGGGCTCTGTGCCCGAGCGGGTGAGCACCCAGGAAAGCCACTCGACTCTCTGCACCCCCCTCACTGCTGCAGGGACCTCGGCAGCTCCCCGGCTCCCCTTTAATCACATTTGTGCTTTGCAAGAGAGTGGGATTGGCACATCTGCAAGGACACGTGGGGGCCGTGAGCCGGGCGGTGACCATGGGATGTTCTCCATGAATCACAACATAATTAGGGCACGTTTTCACCTTATTTCAGTGGGAGGTTTATGCACCGTGGAAGACGCCGCATGGTGTTCGGCTGCAGGTTGCAGTGCGGAGGAGAGCTGGACACCAACCACATGCAGCCAGTTACATAAACCCACATCCCTGCATGCCAACCAGCAATCCAGGTCACCAATAATGATGCCATCCCAGCCAGTTTAAGCTCCTTAACTGAAATTATTCAACGTTGACAGAAGATATCAACTTAATGCAGCAGTGAACGTAGCACCGTCAGTGCCAATGTCAGCTGAGCCCCTCGGCAAAGTTTCTTTGCTGGAAGCCTCCCTTTTTAGCAACGTGTCATGGTTTAACCCCAGACAGCAACCAGGACCATGCAGCCCGTGTCTGCGTATAGACCATATACTGGGGGGAGTATGGTTAAGGATAGTTTCCAGCGCCCTTGGGGGCTGCGCCGAGAGCACCAGCCGCTTGCACCAGGTTACACTTGCACAGCCACAAGCCTCTCCCAGGGCTTGTGGAGGGACTTTGCCAAGCTGGTGTCCCCACTGGGCGCTGGGGACCTCCTGTGAGCTGGGGACAGCAGGTGCCACCAAGCCAGGTGCCTGGGATGTGAATCTGGAGGAGCCCTGGGATGCCGAGCATCCCCACGCCTGCCTGCATGCCCGTACCCTGCAGCTGAAGCTTGTGCTGACCCTGGGGCAGCGTTCCCATGGCAGGTCGAGGGCATTTACTCCATGGCACAAAGCAGCCGTCTGCTTTTCCCACTGGGGGCTGCTGGTTGCCTGAGCCCCATCTCTTCCAGGACATCCCCTGGGCCAGCCCCACGGATGGTCCCTGAGGGCGGTGGGCAGGGAGGCAGGGCTTTAGGAGGGGGACACAGCTCAAACCGCTTTTGTTCCCGATACCACCGCGATGCTATGCATAAGCAGAAGTTTGCGGTTATTGTTGCTCACTACAGCAGTGCAAATGATCGGCGTTGCATCACCACTGCATAATTACATGCAACATTAAATGCAAAGTCTGAACCATTTTCCCAGTGCCGCAGAAGCAGCCGCTCCCCGCCAGCGGCCACCCGGGCCGGGCTGACAGCAACTCTCCTTGTGGGACCTCATCTGGGTGGCCTCACCAGCAACACTCACACCAGTAAAACCAGCACCTAACCTGCCTCTTGGGTGCAAAATGCAGCCCAGTACTGGCCACTGCATCACCTCTACGCTGGCAGCTTTCCCTCTGCTCCCTACGGGGAAGAGACCTGCCCTCTGCACCCACGGCCAGAGCAGGGCCAGAGACCGATGAGATGCAGCAGAACAGCCAAAGTCACCAATTCCAGGCTAGGGGCACATTACAAACATGATTTCAGCATTCGTGATAGAGTTTTAATCACGTTGGACATTTTGACAGGTGCTCAGCGGGACTTTGCATGCAATGTAACTGGATCAGCCAAACTCCAGAAAGCTGCATGGAAGCACCAAAAATTCATCTGGCAATGCCGAGGTGGCAGGATCCTGCTCCAGAAGCAGGGCCTGGGGAATGCAGGGTTCTGCCCATGGAGCTTTTCCACCTGAAAAACGCCCTTTATTTTATTTAACAGACCAGACCTTGCTACTGCAACCAGAGTCTGTCCACAGCTGCCTTTCCAAAACCCAGAGCAGATGTTCCAGGCAGTAGTCTCCAAGACTGGCGTTCATGAGAATTATGTTAACACACTGTCACAAATCCTTGATTTTCAGACTGCCATACGATAACTCTCCCACAGCACAGCAGGACACACTCAGGGAAATTCTGTGTTATGTCCCAATAAAAGTTTCATTGGGCCATAAAAGCTCTGATTATAAATACAGCCCGCGCGCATCTCTCAGCCATTTCACTCCATCTCAATAGCTGTTTGAAAACAGGTTTCCTGCTGGGCTAATTGCAGCAGTTCCGTTACATCTCCGTAAATTGGGCTGATATGGACACTGGCGAGATAACGAGCGCGGCCACCCAGGAGAGTGGGGAGAAGAGCCCAGGAGCGAGCTGGGATTAGGACGCATCTCCCTAAAGGGCTTTTGTGATATTAATTTCAATTAACAGCCAAGGCCCTACTGCAGTGGGATGCTCACCCGCTCAGCTGAGGAGTGGTCCCATCTGAAGCAGCAGCGACGAACCCCGCAGCGATTTGTAGCTCTCTCAGGGCGTATCTAAACCCACAAGGAACATTTATTTTTGACAACAAAACTGGAAGCTTGGCAAGGAAACGAGCTGCATAACAAAAGCACTGCGCTTATCTAGCAAACAGTCGTCATATTTTCACTGGTTTCCACATGAAAAACTTAATTTGCATTTGTAATTGCACTTGAGGAAGACTGATCAAAATTCCCATTAAATGTTTTTTTAGTTAAAACGCATCTATTCTGGCAGGTTTTCAGCCCAGCTCTGCCTGCCTCCGACAGCACATGAGATTTGTTATCAGCTCCAGCCCCGTGCCCAGAGGGCTCCATCCTCCCAGAAGGGACTGAAATCGGGAATGTACCGGTGCGGGCAAATGGGGCCAGGCTGCTGGCCGTGCTGACACGTGCAATGTGTTAAGCCTGGGGTATAAATAAGGCAGCATCATCCCAGCCCCGGGGAGAGACTCCGTGCAAAACTGTGAACGCTGCCCTGCTCTTGCGCAGAGATAATCCCCACGTCCGCGTTACAGATTCTTCAGGATGCGATGAAACGATAACCGAATCAAAACCGCCATGAAAAATACACTAGCTTTGCTTAATTCTAATTAGAATTTAGCCAGATACCAGCAGGGTATTAAATGTGTGAGACGGCTTCCCTGCGGGCAGCGCTGCCGGGAGTTCCTGCTCTGCCCGAGCGGGAGCTGAGCCCCCAGAGCAGGGACCCTCGGCTACGGCCTCCCCACGGCTGCGCCAGGGCTCCCTGTGGAAAAGGGCCTTTAAAAATAAGCAGCACCAAAGGAGAAAATATGTCTGTTCCAACTTCCTAAACCCACCAGGTGTCAGAGCCCCCCTCCTCTTCTTTTTTTTTTTTTTTTTTTTTGCATGCATTTCTATATGATATACACAATCTGTACATCCTATAGAGATCCACTCACAGGGAACTCATGAACAAGCTCCCACTTAATTTTCAAGCCCCCCAGGTGTCCGAGGCACCCGCATGCCAGCCCTGCGGATGCTCATCGGCTGCACCAGGAGCACCCACTGAGAGCCGACAGCACCCCCGGTACAGCCATCGGGCACCGGGGGAGCCGCCTGCTACCGAAGCATTTTGCAATGGTTATCCAGCTCCACACAACATTAAATAAATTGTCACTTAATAGGATGTGAAAGAATCAATACTGAAACCGAGACCCAGAGCTTCCATGTCTTACAAAGAGGATGTAACCTACTGGGCGCCCAATTCAATTAACCAGTCACTTATCCCTGCAGATGGAAAACATCCACCAGCTTATTGCCTATCACCCTATTAACTGCACTACTCCCCACTCCAAACCAGGTAATTTAATTTTTCCACGTTATCTATTTCATTTCTCAGATGACTGAAAGCCAGTGGCTTACAAGATGGGCTCCAGAAACGACCATTATATTAATGCATTGTAATACATCAAACATGATTAAATGTGATTAAAGTACTTTGAGCTGCACAAAGCTCCATTGCACAGTACAAGAGGTTTTCTTGCTTTTTGTCCCCCACCTTCTATGCGAGGCTGGAGCCCCTGGCACGGGTATCCGCTTACTGAGCGGTGCATCCCAGGCCTGGAGGAGAGGAGCATCCCCAGCAGCAGCAGTGTGGTCCTGGGAGCCTGGCAATATCCGCACGGTGGCCGTGCCAGGCTCAGCGACAGCAGACAGCACGTGGCGGCAGGTTGCTCACCACTTTTCTCACTTCTGTTGTATTTCAGGGGTTTTCGAGGGAAGTGGATCAGGCCCCACACATCCTTTCTGTCCCAGGGAGCTGGAGGGCAGAGGCTGGTCCAGGGTCACCGGAGGAAGCGATGTTGGCCCCACCGCCTGCCCCGAGCACAGCCCACGGCTGCCAGCCACAAACCTGCCCCCCTGCAGCAGGTGTGAAACAGCAACTAAAGGTTTTCAACTACAGCCAGTTTTTCTACTATAAAAATATGGAATAGTGCAAGGAAAGTGAAGAGTTAGAGAAACGCGCTGAGGTTGGCAGTTTGTGGCAAACAAGTGGTTTTCTATTTTGCCATACTCATCTTCTAGACCACGCATACAGACAAGGCAGATCTTTCCCAGGTTAACCTGACTGATAAATTTATTCCAAATAAAGCTCAGCCCAAGCTGTGTTCTTCCAACTTGCCTGTGCTTGTTGAATAGAAGATTTTAGGCAGTTACGTATATTATTCTGTTATTCATACACGTCAGCTATCACCCAAGCATTACTTGTAACAGCTTAAAACTCTAAATTAACTTATATGAAGAAATATGTTGCTAAGGTCTCAGTTTTGGATGCTGAATAATACACAACTCCATTCTGCCCTTTTCCGGGACGCTCTGTAGCAGATGGATGACTAATTATCATGCAATAACTTCTGAATCTTTGAGATGAGCTGGCAGAGGGTCAGAATAAAGACGAGCTACCGGAGACTGCATTTTTTGCAAAACTTTCTTCCAATGGATACCCCTTCGGCAAACTTCCTATTCTCCTGGGAACACTCAGCTTTCACTCCAGCTGCATCCTTCTCCAGCCAACGTGGGGACCTGCGCTCTTTTGTGAGCAAACTAATGGAAGTTGAGCGTCTCCATCAGTGATTATCTTATACAAATCAATACTGAATAATAAGCACTATTAAAATATCACCTTCCCAAATAGTATTTTTTTAAGAAGAATTTTCATTCTTCTCCCGAGTTTCTCTCTTTCAGCTGCAACAACACTTCCAATTATTAAAGTGAGTGGCACAGGATGAGAATCCCATCAGCTACATCCAGCAAAATTGGCACAAGACCTCCCTCCCTGCATCGGAGAGAAATCTCTTCCCATTGACCAGCACTCCCAAAATAATGAGAGGCATCTGTTGGAATTAGTCATTGAGGAGAATTATCACATCACCCAGAACAATGTCTTTTGCTGAAATGCAGCAGATTACTAAGAAGTGATCTTCAGTCCAATTAATTTTATCATTGCCTTTTCACACTGCCGGGCCCCTCTTTGGGGAACGTGATACAGCAAGAAGTGTTGCGTCAGCACTTCCTCCACAACTTAGTTACTAGCCTACATCACTAGTTTAACAAAATCATCATTTCAGGGCTTCTGGAATCTGCTTTTTACCTGAACGGGGTGACTTCCTCCACCCGTCTTGTCAGGTCTTGCCAGAGCAGGCTTTGGGACCATTTTGTTGAAAATATCACCTTCCCAAATAGTATTTTTTTAAGAAGAATTTTCATTCTTCTCCCGAGATTCTCTCTTTCAGCTGCAACAACACTTCCAATTATTAAAGTGAGTGGCACAGGGTGAGAATCCCATCGGCTACATCCAGCAAAATTGGCGCAAGACCTCCCTCCCTGCATCGGAGAGGGAGGGAAGGGGGTGAAGGCAGATGCCCAGGGGTGAAGGCAGACTCTGCTGCCAGGAAAAAGCCAGGGACTGTGGGAACTCTTTAGCTCCCTAATTTTTCTTCCACTCCCTCTGGACTAAGGGGAAAAATATTGGTCTTTTCCCTTCCAGAACACTCTGCAAAGACTTTTTAACTTTTATTTTTGCACCCGAGGCAGGAGCACGATGTACCTCAGAGTGCTGTAATGTCATTTTAGTAAATTAAATACAAGGCACTGTCAAGTCTTCAGGTGATCTCCAAGCACTGCCAAGCACTTCCAAGCCAAGGAAGCTGTACTTCCCAGGGCCAGTGCTGGCCAGGCAAGTAGTCCCTGATCTCCGAGCATATTCCAAACGGTATTGAACGATCACTTTCATACTGGAATAGTGCCTATTTAATTAACAAAAGGATTCGCAAGAGGATTGGTACTTACTGCCAAATGCATAACCACTCATTAGGTCCTCAGGGGAAAAGAATAATTATGCTTGCAATCTACAGGGTGCCTTTCTCTGCCATGAAAATTGTGTGTTTCACCACCCCAGCCGGGATGGGCAACCAAGGGCTGTTGGGGGAATCTGCTTACCCGGCCTGCGTCTGGACAGCCAGGATATGCAGCTCCCCCCGACAACCTCACCATGCCTATTTGGACACACCAAGGACACTCGTGTACTTCACAGACACCCCAGGAAAAAATAGCAACCGTGCTCCTGCAATTATGGAAACGCTGTGTTGTCTTCTGGAGTCTTTGTGGCATGGGGATGAAGCCAAGTAACTACGAAAATGCACACTGAAAACAAGAAGGGAAAAAAAAAAAAGCTTATCAGGCAGTAGCAAGTCTGCAGGAGGCAGTTTAGCCATGGGAAAAGCTGCCTTTCAAGTCAGCCTCCCCGGGCAGTGGCACACGGCAGAGCCGGGGGGAGCCCAGCTGCCCACAGTCCCACCCAGGGGGGCTCTGCCTGGCGGCGAGACACAGAGATAGACAGGTGGTCACCTCAGTATGGGGAAAAAAACCAGAATGATAAAAATACATTGCAGTTAATCATTTTGGCTTGCTTAAGTTGTAAAAAAAAAAAAAAAAAAAAGCAACTTATTCAAGGATGGGTGCAAAGACTCACCGGGCTGAGCTCCATGGCTCGCTGAGCACGCGGGGCCGATGCTGGTACTCCCAGAGCACACCAAACCCATCCCTACTTGCACCAGCACAATGGAGTGCCCAGAGAAGAGAAGAGTGGTTGACTGAAGGAGCATCCTGACATTCTGTAGTTACACCTAGTATTTCATAGCAGACAGCGCTAGACAGTGTATCTAGAAGTCCCAAAGCAGAATCCCCAGGAGCTCCCCCACCCCAGCGCCGCTGCAGGGCACACGCTCCAGTTCTGCCCGTGGGAGATTTGTTGCTCCTGTGTTATTTACTGGAGTTGGTGCTGGGAAGCGGCCGCAGGCTGGGGCTGTGCCATGGGGCAGCCCCACAGCAGCACCCCAGGAGCCAGCATCCCCTCCTCCAGGGCTGGCATCAACCATAACCTAAATCTCCATCCGCTTCCCTGAGCTGGCAACTATGTCCTGATGCTGGAGTAAGTCTGAGGAAGAGGAGAAAACTGCAAACCACTGATGAGGGGTCCCTGTGCCCGACACTCTGTGTTAAAATTACCTGGACTGGAGTCACATCACAGCTTTGCCTCCTCTCAGACACTCTTTGATTCTGCTAAATCCTTTCCGATATCCCCAGGTCTCCGAAGGACACTTTTTATCCAAAATGTTTTGCCTTTGGAATCTGCTGGACTGGACAAAATATTTGATTTCCAGAAAAGTTTCCTCTTTACATTACCCCAAGTCTGCATGCCTTGCAAATTCTGAATGCAATGCAAATTTGCTAGTAATGACCACTAGTGTACCAACTAGGATTAATAACGAAGAAAGAAAATCAAGGGAATTCTCTAAGCACAGACTGGGCCATCAACCTGCACTGCCAGGACTGAAAAGGGGCATTTTCTGCTCATAGTGGGAGACCCGCAGTGGGAAGGATGGGGATGCATCAGGAGGAGTAACTGTAGGGAGGGAGAAAGATGTTGGAAGAGCAGCTGCCATGGCGTTTGGTTATTTACTTCAATTAAGCAAAGCAAAAATGTTAGCAATTGCATCAGTATTTGCTTTGATTTGTACTGAAGGTTTGTATTGAAGGGCGAAATCCATTTTTATTGCACCTGAACCGCAGCCATCTGTGATGCCAGGCGCAGAGTCAGCATTGCCGGAGCACACACCGCGGGTGGTGATACGGAGTCCTGCTCTCAGCCTGGCACTGAAGCTAACTTCCTTAAAGCCTGGCCAGAGCCTGGGTTTATGATTATTTCCTGAAGGATGGAGCCTTGAAACAAACCAGCAGCAGCTGCTAGAGGGGGTTTAGCTGGGATTTTCCTAAACTCAGCCCCACTTCTATCCACGGTTCGGCACCTTGTGTCAGCATGATGTACAGCGACGTCCCAGTCTCAGCAGATCCCAAAGTCAGCCTAACGACTCCCCGATAAAATCTGCTTTAACCAAGACTGCACAGACCAAGTTTCCTCCCAGGCCACACAACACACAGACTGCAGACTTCAATCCTGCATATAAATATCCCAAACTTTCCAGTCGGCCCCCTGGAGAGATGCTGGATCTGCTCTGCAGCACCGATGCCGCTGCGGGGAGCAGGGAGCAGGCTCAGCAGGCAGCCCTCTGCCCACGGAGCTGGGGATTTATTCAGCATCTGGCGGCGCAGGCTTTCAAGCTGGAGTTTGACAGGAGCAGAAGGTGTGTGAAAAGCAGTCGCGAGCGTGCAAATTCCCGCTGGGCACCGGCAGGAGCTGCCGCTCTGCACGCGGGTAAGGGTCAGCTGGGATTTACTGCTGGGGTGGTGAACTGGGAGGACCAAAGTTTGCTCCGTCTTCCACCTATGGCACAGGGAGCTTCCTGTGGGAAGGTGTGAGTAACCCTGGAAGTACCGTGATGCTGAGCTTTTACAGGGCTTTGTCACTGTCGGTGAGCACCTTAGGCTGCAATAGGAAGCGTGTGTGCCCATGTGTGTGCACACGCGTGTGCAGGCACACATGTGTTTCTCGATGGTGACGGCAGAAAGCAGCAGGATGAGGAGACAGCGCGGTACGAGCAGCTAAAGAGCTCCTCCTGCTGAAACCCCGCCGGGAGATGGGACTCACACCGCACACAGTGGTAGGTACCATTCTTCCCAAGGAGTGAAACGGGATTTCTTGCTTCAAGGAGGAAATACCATGCTACAGACACCACACACACATGCAGATACCTGTCCACGTCCTCACACTCGTCCCCTGTTTTCATCCCATCTTCCCTGATTCGTGTGTGGGAGAACCCTACAAAGAACCACAGCAAGAACCCTACGTAATTACACAAACAACAAGCAGCAAGTGGAAACGGAAATAATTTGGAAACAGAATAGACATGGGAATATCTGCCATCACCACCGCACTAGATAGCAGGCACTACAGTTTGAACAGACTGACAAAGAAAAAAAAAAAAAACACACAGAAAAATTACACTGGCTATTGGAAAAAGGACGCAGCTGGATGCGGCTCTATAGATCAATCTGCACAGGAAACAGGGAAAACATTAACGCTGTAAGCTATATCCCAATAAATATAATGCAACTGTGGTCCTAATCTGCTCAATTCAAACGGGATTACAGTGCAGGATTATAGGACCACATCAAGCACTCTCAAATATTTTGCCGTCTAAAGATTAGATATTTTAAAGCTTCGGTGCATGAAATGAGCCAGGAAAGGGAGCCAGGAAAAGCAGCTATGGCAAAGCAATCATTCCCAAATTCCCCTCTCTGTAGAAGCCCCGTGGGGGTATAAACATGACCCCAGAAGAAGGGACAAGGGCTGAAGAGCAGGACCTGCCTGCTCAGCCCCTGCACATTGACCCGTCTCCTCTTGCACGGCACAAGCACAGCAAAGCAGCCCCGCGGACCGGCCAGACAGCCCAGACAATGCCCAGGAGCAGGTGCTGAGAAAGGATTATAAAGGAACTGAACAAAAATACAGTAATGCCGTTCCCAGTATATCATCTCATCTTTCTGCCATCTGCCATTTAGAAATTTGCTGCGCTAGAGGTTAAACCAACCCCTTTGTATTTAACAGCCTTTGATGGCATTGCCTGATCCCTAATAACATTTTGAACATGCTCGTGCTTTCAGCATCCAGAACATCCCATGACAATGAGATCCCCAATTTCATTACAAGATGCAAGGAAAGCATTTCCCGTGTCTTAAACCTGTTGTCCAGACATTTCATTTGCATTCCCCTGGTTTCTGTGTTATGGGAGACAGCGAGTTACTTGCTACAGGCTGTTCCTGATTTTAAACACATCTGCTGTAATCCCTGTCAATCATCTCTTTCCTAAGCTAAAAGCCTGTTTAATCGCCCGGTGCAGGGACAATCCCATCACTCAGAGCCCTCTGTTTTCTGCAGCCCAGCTTACTGTATCCCCTTGAAATGGAATGGCCAGCACAGACTGCAGGATTTGAATTGTCAGCTCCCAGAAATTTATTTTAAAAATTGGTATTTTGCTGTTAACACCCGTTACATTTTCTAAAACGGTGTTTGCCTTTGTGTCTACCACGAGCTAATGTAACTCAAGGATGGTTCTTCTGCAGGAGCATTTGATCTTTTTGCCCACGCTGGTCAGTGCCTTCAGTGGTCACCACAAAATCCTGGTGCTCATCAAAAACCTTCTGCTATTTCAGGATTTGATTCCGTGACTCAAGTGCCATAATTGCCTCAGTGAGGTTACCAAACTGGAGAGCCTTTCTAGTAAATTTAGCATGTTTGATCTCTAGTAACACTTAGAAAGTAACGATGTAGCTGAAGAGCATCATTCATCCTGGCGCTGCCCACTGGGTATTTCACAGCAGTGAGTGCTTTTCCTGATGCAGACTTGTACCACCATAAGACACGCACCAAATTAGACATACAAATCCCAGATCTTTTGTCCGAATTTTCTCCCTAGAGCTCTCTGGTATTTCCTCTTGCTGTATGTAGCCACAGTAAGTATTCTCATTTTTCAGAATTAAGAGATATTGGCTATCTGGTCACGGCAATATTTTTATTACCAGCATGAGCCACCTCCTCCTCCTCAAACATCAAAAGAGACTGCAAGAGATTTGGGGAAAAAGAAAAAGCTGAATGAGGGTGGGTTTACCATCAGTTTGACGATTTGCTGGTGCCGTCTCCTCCCCGCAGTCACCGTGCCCACCTTGCTGCACCAGCCGAGTGCTCGCTCTGCGACGGTGACATTTCCCATTGCAAGCAGAAAACAAAAGAAAAAGCAGCCCATCCTGCAAAGGGCTACCTGCTGTCCAGTCTTCGTACAAGAGCTTCAGCATGACAATCCTAAATTTCAAGTTTTTAATTAGCGTAACCAACAAAAGCAACATAAGCTGGGTGGAGCATCCCAGCGCTTTCTCAGGACGCAGGAGCTCCTGCAGCAGAGCCTCGGGGGCTCGCTCCAAATGAAGTAAGTTTGCTGGGGGCTCGTGTGCTGCAGGAAGAATCCATCCTCCCTGAACAAAACCTCAACTAAATATAAAATAGATAAAATATGAATAGAAAACTATAGCCCCAGCTCCGAAGGCTGCTGCCTGGGTTAATCCAGCAGCGCCTCGGGAGTCCATGACCTCCATAAATACTTTCCACATATAACATTTGCCAACAGCATGTTTTGCAAAAGTTGCCTGGGTGCTTTTGCAGACGTATACATCTAACATTTCGCCTCCGGGCTCCCAAACTGCAGCTGCCCAAGTGCAGAAACGCTATTTTAACCATGCATGAGCAGAATATCGAGAGGTTTTACAGTCACAGCTTCCCAGGCGTGAGGACAGACCTGGCCCACATAGTTCAGTCTTTAAGAGCTCAAACCCCAGCACAGTGTGTGTGGAAGGAAGCCGTGCAACAAACACCCTTTTGGATAACCAGACACCAAATTGGCTTTGCAAATGGCATTTCATCTGAGAGAAATACTACTGTCGTCAGAAACAAACTAAGCTCACGCACTGCTGCACTTTTGGTTATTCAGTAATAGGCTGGACTAAGCTGTATTTGCTAAAGCAATGAAAGGAAAAAGAACTAATCATCCTATAAATAAACCAGCTTATGAGTATTTAGTTAAGTGTTTCTTGTTAACAATTCATTACTTTCCACACATAATTAAATAGCTCTTAATAAAATAGGAGGTTTTTATCGTGCTGTCTTCAGACTAGACCTATGGATATCGGAAGAAATGTCTGGAAGGAAAAACAAGCCACGCTGGAAAATAAAACATTTAAGTTCACAGTAAGACTAGAAGAGCCTCTGTACTTCTAAAGCTAGAAGAGCAAAAATCTACAGAAAGTAGCAAGTGAGGACTGCTGGAAAATCCCCCCACCTGCCCTGCAGCAGAGCCCTCCACACAGCCCCCTCTCCTGCAGAAGCCTTCCTTGCGCTGGAGCTGCTATAGGTGAAACACAGTATGTTATAGCTGATTCTGACAACTATGAAAAATGCACGTGCTTTAAATGAAGCATATGCTTGAATCCATCAGCTTCAACAGAAATAAAGTGCACGCTTTATTTAACAATGACTAAAGGCTCTGATGAATGAAGACCGCTCCGCTTTGTAAGCCAAGAAACAGAGGGGCATGAAGCTATGTGCACGGAGCCCGTGCTAGAGCAGAGTGTGCAACCACAGACCTTGGCGCTGGGTAAAGCCTCTAGTCCAACACCAACTACCCCTGGAGCACAAGACAGTCCCAGAATAGCTCATGAATTGCATTTTTCTGTGACTTAAAAACTCAGTCTGACGCAGATTTGGGGATTGGATATCCATGCCTACAGAAGTTTTCTCTACAAAGGAGCCTCTTTGCAGGTTGTCTCCTCCAGGCTGGGCACACTTTCTGTGTGGCAGCAAGAAGAGATGAACATCGCTGCTGGTTTTGACCACTGCATTTTTGCCTCGGTAGCACCAGGTTCCTTACCAGGGAGGAGTCTGCACATCAGGGCAGTCCACAGGATAACCTCCTGGGGAGGAAATTTAAGACACCAGATCATAACTGCTTTATGGGAACTATGACATTACTTGTGCTTCTCAGCGAGGGCACCGTAAGTGTTAAACTGTGTCTGGAGTGGACCAACACCACAGAAAGTACAGAATTAGCAGAGAAATAAGATAAATGGGAACTTTCGTGTGCGTACTAACACCAACCATTTCAAACACAACTGCCACGTGGGATTATGATCATCAGAAGGGGAGCAAAAGAATTTCTCATTAGAAGGGAGGCAAGTTTCCAGATCCAGAAGACCCAGTTAATCAGAGTATTTTGCTCAGGGACAGCATCACTCCTGCTAACCTAGAGCGACACCAGGGATTACTTCTATCATTGCTCTACTCAGAGCATGACATCCCCGGGATGCCGTTCCATTGCCTTTGGACATTTTCCCTTTTCATCACCTGAACGCTGTGGGCTCATTTCTCTACTTATTTACATTGTCTTTCAAGGCTGCGTAACCCCAACTTGCTCAAGGACTCCCAGCTGGCGCAGGCGGAGCAGAGGTACAAAGCCCTTTGCCATTTCTTCTTATGCTGGCTCCAAAGCACTTTATTCACACACTGAGTCCTCCCCAGACAGTGTCTCCAAACAACAAATTTCCCCAGCCAGCTGCTCAAGCTGTGAAACAACTGTGCTATTTCCATAAAAATAGTACACGTGTTGTCTTATTTCAATTTTAAGCTGAGACCAGCCATGGTCAAAAGTTAATCTCTAGGGAAAGCAAACAATTTGAAGAAAATTTTCTTTTATTAGAAGCACAGCTAATGTATCTACTTTCCATAAGGGATGTCATCCTTTTAAATGAATCTCTTTTGAAACAAAAAACAAAATGACAACCTAAAGACTAAGCACACCGATGTCTTCTTCACCCGTTGTCCCCCAGCCTACAGCCTCTTTCCACACGCTGTCCCAGCTCCCCGCATGGATGAGGCCCTCTCCCTTGGATGCTCTAACACATAAACCACGTATTTCACAGCCTGAACCCAGCCAGACTATAGTTCTTGGGTTTTCAGTCCCATTGCTCCAATTTTAGGGCACAGCAGGGACAGACATTACATCAAACTACCAGCCACAGTCAGAACAACTCTATTCTCCGTGTTTTCTGTTTCACTGTTCAGCCATTATCCTTTTAATGCATGTAAATACATGAGTTTTCATTGAAACATTGGAAAGAGTAAATATTTCCACCTGAATTTGAAAGCGGCAGTTCAGTAGACGGACACAAACAACTAATGTTAGAAGAGAAAAATCAAATTCAGTTTTAAGAGAGTAGGTCACATGCATTTAGCTTTGCTCAAAGTTGTGCTAATTCTTACAATGCTCAGAAAACTTAGAGGAGAAAAGCTACTAAAGCAGACAACGTCTTCAGATGCTGTAAGCCTGCCTGAAGGTGCACATGGACACCACAGACTGACCATTGTGTCAGATGGTTGCTCGGTCAGGTTTCCTGTAGTTCTAGCTGTTTGCTGATGAACAGACAGCCACCAAGTAGCCCAGCAAGGGACATGCAGTAGTACCTGTACTTCATTCCCGTCTTGGCTCGGACGGTCTCTTGCAGCGACAGCCCATGCAGGTGCAGGAACTTCTCCAGCTGCTTCAGCTCGGCAGCTGGGCTCAGCTTCCCCGGCCAGCCCACGGCGGGAGGGCTGGCTCTGGGAACCACGCTTTGCTTTTTACCTTTCAGGAGCACTTCGCTCGGCTTCTGCAGGCTTGGCTTGTGGAGTGGGATATCCGCGCAGGCGGGCTTGTACAAATGCATGGTCCAACACACGGAGCTGCAGAGACTTTCAATGCCCAGTAGATACTGGAGTGTAGGGTCCTCAAGAGCTTCCACGCTACAGTCTGCTGAGAGGAGAGCCCGGTGCCATCATGCTCCCACCAGTACAAGAAGGCATGGTCTGGGTTGTGTTGCCCAAGACGATCACAGGATTATGGAGCAATATTCTTCTCCCAGCCATTCTCTATATTATTGCAACCGGCTCATTTTTATTGATGCCCAGGATGGATTCTGGCCAAGATCAGCAATCTCGTTCATCTGCTGAAACCTATCATGGTCAAGTACTGCAAGGGATAAGGACTGCCAGTGGGAATACAGCACTGACCCTGTTTCCCAGGTCTTATATTTGGATAATGAGAAATATTTGTTTGGGATTCAGTCCAAGGCCAATAAATGTAAAACAAATATTCTCACAGGGTTTATTTCAGGCCTTGGCCTGGGCAGATGAATGCTGCAAGCATCTCTTATGCAAGTCATTAAAACATTTTGTTTTCTCATAGTTCATTGTGAACTCTCATAACTCAGGTTCCAGGGTCTGTAAACTTCCCCAGTATCTGCAGCCTCCTGGGGCTTCAACAATTAATTAGAAAACAAAGGCTATGGAGCAGCCAAACACCAAGAAGGAAAAAAAAAAACAAAAAACTAAAACCAAACAGACAAAGGAAATACTCGAGAAAGCAACAAGCTACAGGCATCGGAGCTGGGGCAGGGAACGAGCACCAGCTTTTGGGAGGCTGTGTGCTCCTGCAGGAGCCCAGGCATGGATGGAGAGGGGCCGTGGGACGGGAGCTGGCAAAGCGCCTGAGATGCCACCAGTTCCACAGAACTGGTTGCTTCTCAGCACAGGGCAGGAGGTGTATAAATACAGGTATATAAATAAAAAAGTAAATGTTCTGAACCAACAACCAGTTATTTCACCTCTGCTAAATAGCAAATAAAGTTTCTCGTTCTCAGGGTCTTCATCCCTGAGGAGTGATGGGAGAAACTGCACAGGTTTCACGGCATCACCAAATCCAGCGCCCAAGGTCATCCAGCACCCCCCGGTCAAGATAATATCCCAGAGGACCACAGTAACCTATTCTGGCTAACATCAGCTCAGAGCAAACAAATCGTGACAATGTCTGATACACACCATGGAGGCAGATTCCTGAGACTCTTCTATTTTAAAAACTCAAGCCATTTCCTGACTGTCATTTCAATCCCAAATACATAGGAAAAACAAGTTAAATAATCAAGTGATGGATATATCATGAACTCAACTAATCCTTAAATCTTTCAAAGCAGATAAACAAGGACTGATCCCAAACCCAGAACATATTTTAAAAGATTATAATTCAATGTCACAGAGGGGAGTTTGGCATGGACATTTGGATTACCCAGTTATTCTTTCTCTGCTACTGTTGTGTCAAGGCCCTGAGGGCACTAATGGACCTCGATGTCCCAGGCTGGGCAGTGGGAGGGGTCCTGCCATGCCGCCCCAGGCCCCCCCAGCCCAGTGGTACCCGGACACACTGCTACCCGAAAATGGGGGATCCTGTTCTCATGGTGCTGACTGAGCTGAACCACCAATGGTGGGGTGCAGGTGACACTTTCAAGCTCTGCTTTTCGCAACACAAGTACACTCAATGGAGGAAAAGGCGCTGTTTGACTGCAGCCATGCCTGCCTCATAGGAGCTGTGTTTGTCCCCCCCCAGCAGCGTACCACCGGCGGCTGTAGCTGTGATCTCTCCTGCAGCTGCCCTGCAGCAGGCGTGGACAGGTCTGCAGCAACACGCTTTACCTGAGCACGGTTCATCCAGCTGGGAGTCCCGACTTCTCCCTTTATTGCGCTCGGTGTCTCCTAAAATAAATCCCTCTTTTGTTTTACCTCCTGGCAGATCCGGCTCTCTCCTCATCTATAGCACAAGGTGAACCAATAGCAAAGAAATATTTCCACAAGCTCTTCTGAATTTTTTAGACATAAGAGTTTCACTGGTTTGAAGTTTTAGAGGCTTGTATAGATCAGCGTCATTAAAAACTTAGTTTTCCCAAAAGCTACTCCCCAGTGCTTTGCCTTTATAGTGCCCTTCAACACCACAGGTACCTGACCAGGGGCTGGTGTGGCCGGTGAGCGCTGTGCCTGAGAAACTGCTCAGTCTTAGTCTGCACACCCACTCACATTCCCTTCATTGGGCTTGTTAGACACTTCTGCATGGAATAACCGCTTTCTCCACCTCTCATAGTTTTACCTTGTTTTCCTTTCAGTCACCCTGTTTCTACTTTTTATTCTAATGACATTTTTATTAAGTTTTAACGCCAGCGCATCTGTAAGATCTCGGTTTGCGCCAGGCACTTCAGGCATCCCCCCTCTGTCTGGGACTAGGGAAGATCTCACCCGACTTCTCAGCTGAAACCCCCACATTTGTGCATTGCTGGGCAAAATGCTGAAACCCCCTTTGTCAGCAGCCCTGTCCCTTGAGGTGAGTGAAACCCACGTCCTGCCTCCACCAGTCTCCGAAACTGCCCTGAGCGAGCATGGCCGTCCTGTCCCTGTGATGCTGCTGTTTGGGGGCGGCTGAGCTGAGACCACAGCGCCGGGCAATTCCTATTTAGGTTCCTATTTCATTAAGGGTCTTACTCGGCGCAGGAGATTAGAGTGTCACACATCTAATTTCCACTAATATCAAGATCCCCTTACATTGTTTTTAAAGGAGCAAGATCAGATTCTGGAGGCTGTGACATTTAAGATGGATGGAATTAGAAATTCAGCAGTTGTGGGTTTTCCCTCCCGAGTGGCTTGTTCACCGTGTCCGGGGAGGGAAGGGGGAGACGGGGCCAGCAGCATCCAGCAAAGGATTTCCTGCCCTTTTCTCCCCTCACCCACCCGGTCCCTGCACAACAGCAGCAACTTCTCAACAAAATTCAAACGAAAGCACAGCACCTGGATGAAACAGCTGGTGGGAAGTAAGGCTGAATAGCAACAGGCAGTTTGTGTCAAAGAAGCTACAGAAACTAAGAAACGAGTTGGCAGAATTTTCAGCTCTGTAACTCACATCCATGGCAGCGAATAATCAGAAAAAAACCCAAAAACTGAATAATTAGAAAAGTTAACTTGTAAAGCCAAAAAGCTTTCTATTATTATTAGTAGTAGTGTTATAGTAGTATTATTGTTATAGTGCAAATTGCTACTGCCTCAACAGTGGGGTACGTACCTGTGGGGCATGCCGGTGGTGTAGGCGATGGTGTACTCGTGGGAGAGCTCGCAGACCCGCAGGTACCAGTTCATCTCCAGCTCCCGCAGCAGAGCCAGCCGCCGGGCACGCTGCTGCGGCTGCCCGCCCCGGCCCCGGCCCTCCTTCACGCTTTCCGAGGAGCTCTTCAGCGCTCGCTCCCTGCTCCCCAGGGAAAGCACCGACTGCTTCCTCAGCTTCAGCGCTTCCTCGGCATTTTTATTCCCCATGGTCCCCGTGCGTGCTGCCAGCATTTTGCCTCCTGCCTCGGTGCAAAGGCAGCACCCCCGGCACTAAGTCGCTGCCCTCAAATCATGTAAACTGATTTTCAGCACGCACTTTCCTCCCTCCTATAACCTTATGCCGGCCACAAAGCTGTAATTAGATATGTGTCTGCAGAGCTTAACCAGAAAGAAGAGCTGCAACCTTCTCATGGAAACATCTATAGCAGCTTCCCGCTTGCCAGCGGGCTTCGTTTTGCAATGAATAAAGAGGGCAGTTCTTAAAAAACAACATATAACCACGTGCAAAGCAGAGCACCTAAACTGGACTTGCACAAAACAAGGTATGTAGATGGATAGTAGTGGGGAAAAAAAAGTCCAGCTCTCTAAAGCTGTGAAGGTCGTCAGGCTCCAACCAGCGGAGGTGAACTCACAAGTGTGCTCCCCTCGATGGCAAACCCGCAGCCACGTGGGCTCATCCGAGCAAATTGCAGCACGGCTCCTGCCGGATGCGGCCTCGGAGCATCGGCGTCCTCACCTCCCCGGCTGTGTCAGAGCTGAGCCGGCCGCTCCATCCCTCCTCCTCCTCCCACCTGCAGTGCTCCAGCTCCTCGGATCGCCCCGTCCGGCAGGAACTTCCATTCTCCAAAGGATTTGTAGAAATTCAGGGATTCGATCACCCTTAAGATGAGAACAAAGTTAAGACTTTTCCCAATTCGTTTGCTTGTTGAGCGAACAGTGTTTCAGGCAAGTATATGAAAGGAGCAGATACTAGAATTGAACTAATTCCCCTCTCTGATTTGAAATGTAAAAGCTGATACGGAGATTACAGCACTAATCACAGCAGCCACTTTAGAAGCACAAATATATCCATGTTTGGAGAGAGAGGCAGGCAAAGAGGAAGAAAAGCCCTCTAAAGACAAGCAGGATTTTAAAGCTATTGCATTGAAAAGAAGAGTAATTGCCCATCCATGCCCTGTGCAGAGGATGCGTGTGGCTCCAAGGGAAAGCAGTTGCAGAGGGATGGGGCTGGGTGAAGAGCTTCATGGAATCAGGGAAAAGGGATCTCTGGAGGTCTCTGGCCCAGTCTCCCACCCACAGCAGGTCTGTCACCAGCCCTAGACGAGTTTTCCCCCCCCAAGCCTTGCAGACCCCTAAGGCTGGAGACTCCCCCAGCCCTCCGGGCAGCCTCTGCCCACGCTGCACCACCCGCTGCTGAAAAATCTCTTCCCAAGGTCCATCCTGTAGCTCCCAAGCTCCAAAGCTGTGGCTGGTGTTCCCTGCCTGACCACCTGCCGTTCCCCAGGAGAGTTTGGATCCAGCACCTTCCTCCCTCCTCTCCAGACACTCCCAGAACGCTGCTGGGTCCCCTCTTGGCCGGGACCAGCCCATCTCTCACCACCCCTCCTGGGTCTGGGTCCCCATCTTTTTTTACTGTGCTGCAGTAAAAACAAAATTGCTTTTTAGGTGCTTTTTAAGAAAGCAGTTCCATTCCCTTTTGGAAGATAGTGGCATAAAACTTACCTTCCATGGAAACTGGTGTTATCCAGCCCATTCAGCAGAGGTGGCAGTAAAACGTTCTCTGGAAATTTTGCAAAACTCTAGAAAACTGACTCAAAATTTGAGCTGTGAAGAAATTCTTGTTCTGTGCCTGTTCTAAAACATTACCTCATTTGTCATTAAGCTTTCTAGCACTTCCCAAAAAGGAAAAGGTTTTCAGCAACCCCAGAAGCCTTTAAATCAACCCTGAGCAGCTGAAGTAATAAATACTTCTTTTACAGAGATATAATTTTCAAGGCTTATGAGATTCTTCTAAGTTTTTTTCTTTGAAGATCTTCTTCTAAGATTATTCTTAGAAGAAAAAACTTCTAAGTTTTTTCCCTTAGAAATTGGCGAACAAAAGCAAAATACAGTACTTAAACTGTTGTGTAAAAGGCATATTATGCTTACTCAGCCTTCCGTGTTTATCATTTCCTTAACCACAGAAACACCCTGTTGCTCCCAAAGACCTTAAAAGGTATCAGTCACCTTAAAAGTAAACTAAATTAAAAGCAGATGCTGACAATTTGTTCCTCTCTAAATGGAGCATTGTTGGTCATACAGCAGGGTACTGTGAGGGGAGATGTTCCCGTAATGTCCCATTTAGGTAGGTAACGCTATCGGATATTGTCTCTTGGATGATTATATATTCTGGCAGGTAAAGAGACCCTGGCTCACCTTATAAAAAATGCAGAAAGATTGCTTTCCTGAAAGCAAAGCTAGTCAGCTGGCTTTAAATATTGATACCGCATTTCTGCAGCTGTATCGAAACGTGGGGCTGCCTCAGCAGCTCACTGAGCGAGGTGACCCTGCCGAGCCGGAGCAGCACCGATGTCCGGCCTGGATCTCTGGGGGCATCTCCCAGCAGGGATGAACCCTCTGCCCCACCAGCATCTCCCCCAGCACCACAAATCCTCTGCCACTTGGGTGCCAACAGACCAACATCCCACTCATGAACGTTGCTAGACCAAGACGAGTCAGCCCTTGTATTATTTCCCAGATGAGGGCTGGTGATTAATCGCTAACCAGCTTTCCATGAGCTCCCCTCCCACAAAGAGAGGAGAAGCAATGCTGGGGGGATGTCTCACCCCGCACCCACCATGGGGGAGGGTGGCCGGAACGGCAGGGTATGGGACCAGGGGATAGTGCCCTGGCCCGTGAAACCTTAACCTGATCCCTGCTCAGGGCCAGGGGCACCGCCTTCCCTTTGTATTGCTTTTTCTAGGCAAGTTAAAGTTATGGGTTAAGTAATTATTGTAATTGGTAATAGAGTAGTTGGTAAAGTTATTGGTTAAAGTAATAAGCCATTCTTATTACAATTATATATTTTTAAGTTATTTATACACTGTATATATTTATAAAAACATGTTCATGAGCTCTGTCCTTGCAACTTATTACAAGTTATAACTTATTATAAGGTCTGCGGAGACCTTATAGAAGGCTTCCAGTACTTAAAGGGGGCCTGCAGATAAGCTGGGGAGGGACTCTTGGTCAGGGAGTGGAGTGATAGGATGAGGGGTAACGGTTTTAAACTGAAAGAGGAGAGATTTGGATTAGACATGAGGAAGAAATTCTTGAGTGTGAGGGTGGTGAGCCCCTGGCCCAGGTTGCCCAGAGGAGCTGTGGCTGCCCCATCCCTAGAGGTGTTCAAGGCCAGGCTGGATGGGGCTTGGAGCAACCTGGTCTGGTGGGAGGTGTCCCTGCCCAGGGCAGGGGGTTGCAAATAGATGATCTTTAAGGTCCCTTCCAACCCAAACCATTCTGTGATTCTATGATTATTAGCACACTTACTCCAGGCTTTAAAAATGTCTATAGCTCTTCTTAAAATACTTTATAAAATTTGATTTTTATTCCAGCTGCTGTCCCTACAGTTGGATACATGATATGAAAACTATCTCCGTGCCACTCCCCACAGAAGCACCCCCACCCGCTGGTGAGGTCCTCCCATGCCCCCCTGGCACGACAGGTCCTGGCTGGTGGCCCTGGGGCTGAGCTGGCCCCCGCCGAGTCCCTGACTGCCCCAGCAGGGTGGGTTAATCTCCTGCTGCCCAGCCTAATGCCCTGCACTTATCTGTATTAAACGCACAATCCTGAGCTGTCTGGAGCGAAGGGAAGTTACAGCAATAAAAAGAAGTGCAGAGGTACAGAGCAGGCATTAAAAAACCTAAACAGTATAGCTCATATCACCAGCTTTAAAGCAGAAGATTCCCGTAACACCCGGCCGCGCCACCTCTGAGATCAGAACACGTGTTAATGTATATTGGCTCAGATATGCTTTTAGTCACACCTCCGATTTTTCAGATGTAAATAAGAGAAACATTTCTAAAAACCTCCAGTAGATGTTTTCTGCTCAGAAAAGCACTAGGGGTCCATGATGAATTAGTACACTTCACACAGTTCACATTTTTAAAAATCTCTTAGGTATTTTTCTATCAGGATGTGCCGTTTCAGTTAAATCTGTGTGCTGGTTGGCAAGTGTCTCACAATGTTATGCGAGGAAAGTGCTCCCGATTTTCTTCACAACAAACTTGTTTTGCCTCATTCCAAGCTAAAGGAGCGCAGGCTGCAAATTCGGATCCACCAATTCTCCATCAATTCTACTAAAACTCATTTAGAATTCATCCTCTTTCACAATGATCTTAAAATCCACCCTAGGTGCTCAGATTCCAGGCTAGCCTCTTAAACAAGTGTTCCCCACGTTTTTTCAGCTCGGCATACAGATGTCTAAAATCCATGTGCACACACAGGTACAGCTCGTCTCAAGCTGGGTAAGTTACCAGCAGTTAATAACCTGGAAGGTTACTTAGAGGTTTCTAAGCAGCAAAATGCAAGCCTCCTGCAGGTACAGATTGAGTTGGAAAATATCTGTAAGTGATATCTAAGTAAACATATACATTTCTTCCCATAGGAGCAGAGTAATTTTCAAATGCATGATCCAATTAGCAAGAGCCTAAACAATAGCCTTTAGGCTAAGGGTACTCCTGCTCCATGCTGTCTTCTACTTAAGGTAATTGAAACTCCATCAGGGAAAGATTCATTAGGGTACTTAATTGGTTTTAAGTGGTTCACCCTGCTCTGACAGCATTTAAATGTAGTGACTTATGCACAGTAGGATGAGGCGAGAACCTCAACCCCCTCCCGCGCTGCTCAGCCAGCAGCAACCAGCTTTGTGCCTGGGACCACTGCTTTCTGCCCTGCTCGGGGCATGGAATCCTGCCTGCTCCGGGCAGGGGATGCACAGGCACCCTCAGCACACGTGCTTCCCCACAACACCCGCAAAGACAGCCCGAGGGACACCTCCGGCTCCTCTCCTGATCCACCCTCACGTTTCTTTAACTTCTGGAAGCGTGACAGAGCAGCCCCTGTGCCGTGGTCAATACCGGCACCCCTGAACGCGGGGGGAAGGATCCCAAATCAGCCATTTCAGCATGCTTCCAAATATAGGCAAGCTCTCAAAAAAAATTCAGCGTAGCAGGTCAAGCATTCCCTGCTGTTTTCATCCTGTCTTGGAACAAGCTGGAAAGGGATCCGGCATCCCATCAGCCCTCACGGGGTGGAGGAGCAGCCCTCCCTCTGTTCATTCCTCTATTCGTGGCAAGCAGGCGTGACCTGGGAAACAAAGAACAGGTTCAAAATTATGTTTAAAAACCACTACGTATCTGTATTAGGTTTTATTTAGTTTTTAAAACTGCTCCTTGGCTCCCCCCTCAGCACTGTGGTTCCCCAGCCATGCCAGCTCTGCAGGTTGTCCTCCCCTGCAGGTCAGCCCCCGAAAAAAACCTAAATAAGCAGCAGAAGGGGGCCAGGACCCTCGTGCTGCCAGGGAGTGGAGCCCAACAGGAATGTGAAATACATTTATAAGCCAGCAGCATTGTTTCCCCTGCAGCACACGCTCCCCCCCAGCCTTTTGCCCATGAGGAGTGTCGGACGGGCACTGCACCCACGCGGCCCCCGTAGGGCAAGGAGTCCAACATGGTGACAGGAACAGCGTTGGGGGGGGAAGAGAGGAGGGAATGGGGGAAAATAGCTGCATCACAGGCATTACTGGGTAACCAAGAGTTAGATATATCTACATACTTCAGGTTTTAAAGAGAAATCTCAACATCCAATGCACCAGAAATTGGTGTTAATGTATTTCCACATATCCAGCCCTCTCCTGGCAGGGACCACACAAGGCACTTCATCTCCCAGCTCACAGGAGAGACCTGAGGTTTGACGCCCTGCACCCATCCAGGAGCAGACCATTACAGGTGTTTCTCCTGGGGAAGGAGCATCTGGTTTCTCCAGGCTTCCCAGACCTGCCGGCAAACTTTCCCCAGCACTCAGGAGAACCGGAGGTGAACCACCTGCCCTTGGATTTATCGCACGGAATAGAAACCTGGTGCCATTAGCAGAGCTGGGGCCAGACACTCCCGTGCAGGCAGAGCAAGCCCAGCTTGTGCAATGAACTACGTGCCTGTCGGGCACGGGCTGCCCACAGGTTCCCTGCTGGGAGAGCAGCTCCAGCCCCTGCAGACGAGCAGATCTCAGATCAGCCCTCACACCCAAAACCAGCTGTCTTGCCTATTTCTGATCCATTTGCTGACCAGCACAGGAGGGAGAGCAGGACGGACTCCCCCGGGGACGGCATCTCAGCCAGCCTGTGGGCAATTACAGCCATTTGCAATTTGCTGCTGTACTGCTATGTTCCTCTGCCGGCCAGATTTATGACATCTGATCGAAACACCACTGCAATTAAAAGTGACAGACAGTAAAAAGCACTGTATTTCTTCCTGAAACAGAGGTGGAGCACTTGCGTGTGGAAGTGTACTCCATAAATCCCAAAGGCAGCCCCTTGGAAAGCTCCCAGCTGCCCCCTTGAAGGGCGTAAGGGAGCTGGGCAGCTCAGAGAACGCTGAATAATGTTCAGCTTCAAGTGAGTCAATCTGCTGAAATTAAAAAATTGAAGTGGAAGTAAGCGCCCTTCAGCCTTTTATCTTCTCAACCAATTTTTAGCTACAATCTTGGAGCCCAGTACCATTGCTATCACACCCAAGCAAAAGGAAAAATTCCAGGGTATGTTAATTAACTTTTTTTTTTTCTCCTTGCTGAGTCCTCAGCAAGATCACTGACAAGCAGCTTTTCTGGGTTTGCTCTGAGTTGCACTGAGAGCAAATAGTGGCCAAGCAATCCATGATAAGAAAGGGGCAGATTTTTCAAGGTCAAGGGGAATTCAGATGTTCAGACCTTTTGGGGGGCGAGCAGCTACCCAGGGTGTGCAGGCGAGGGAGGTCATGCCTGGCTGCTCTTGGACACGTGCACCAGCCTTTGAAGCCTGACGATCCCCAGTCGTTCAGCATCTGCTTTCAAACAGTACGAAAAGGTGCAGAACCACCCACGTTGTTCTTCACTTTTCTGCATAAATTTCAGACAAAAAGGCTGATCCGCTTTAGTCGACAAGGTTTTGAGCAGTTAATTCCCTGCTGAGCAGCTTTAATTCTCCAAGGATGCATTTAAAATTCTTCCTGGACAGGTTTGTGAGCTTGGAGGATCACGTTGGGTTTCCAAAGGTGGAGAACCCCAGCTCTGACAGTAAGTCAAATGCCATGGCATGGACCAGACGTGGGACATTGAGCTGCCATCTCCGCCCAGAAAACTATGGCCAGGAGCCCTGTCCCCACACCTGTTCCTTGTGGTCCATTGCCACCGAAGCAGCACAACCAGCACATCCATTGGAGAACCTGCGTGACGCCATTACGTTACCATGGCAATCAGCACTACAGAAGTGACTAAAAATAAATGCCGGCTCCGCAAAGCACAAAAGATCGTCCTGAATCCAAATCCTGACTCAGCCACCTTCAAACCCAGGTGTGTAGGGTGCCAGGATCCCACTGGGCTGCCACCCCTCTTTGCGCAGTGGGGACCGTCCTCCCGGTCCCCTGCACAACGCAGCGCAGAGCAGCGAGCTCCCTGCTGCACAGGGGGTGCTTCAGTCCTTGACCACCGCTGAGCTCTGCCACCAGGACTGCCTGGACCTCCACCGGAGCAGGTAGACAACTGTCCAGAGCCCTCATGGGGCTGTGGTCAGCAAGGAAGGCTCATTTTTTTTTTCCTCCCAAACCCCTAAAAACCCACTGATTCCCAATGTCCTGTGCAGCATCCCACATCCACGCCAAGAAACTTGGACAGCTGGGCAAGACCCAGGCAGATCAGACATGAAAAGATAAACTAGACACTTATTTGTTGCGTATCACCTTGCGCAAAAAATAGCACCAAAAATAATCCATGGAGCAAACTGCAGTAGCAGCACTGAGTCACCAGAGTACAGCTCAAAGTGGACCCAAAGGATAAAATCTGCACAAGAATGTAAATCCTGGGTGTAAAACCCAACATGTGAGCGCTGCATGCACAAGACCCAAGCACCACCTCGGGCAGAGCTGTGGGACCTGGAGGCCACAGCACAGAAACGTGCTGATCTTCCCTTTCCCCTCTGGCATCGCAGGTTTCCACAGCGGGAATAACAGTGCAGGGACTCGGGTGTCTGTGGCCGGGTCATGGTCCCTGCAAGCCTACAGTCACATGGCAGCCCACGTCAGAGCGCGCTAAATTATACATGGCAGCTTTGAATTATTTCTTCTTCATTAAGGAAAGTGTGCACACAAACACATTGGCAAACACCCTTTTCTGCACAGGGCAAGCCTGGCTCCATGGGGAGCAGCGGGGCTGGGGGCTCAGCCCGGTGCAGCCAGAGGGACACACATGGGGGGACAGTCCCCAAGCCCACCCCCGGCACAGCCACTCAGCTCTGTCACCTGCTACCAGACCCTGTAAGGAGCAGAAAGTGTTTCTCTTTAATTAACATTTCTCTTTAATTAACACACAGCTCAAACTCAGGCTGTCCACAAAACTTAGACTTACCCCAGAACATTTTTCCGTGTTTTTTTCACTCTAAAAAGCCACTAAAACAAAGAAAGAAATCCTGCAAGCATCTTTGTATTGCCCTTTGTATCCCAAACCACTCTTGAGAACACTCAACAAGAAAAATATCCCAACTCTAAGGGGGCTCTTGAACACACATTTAAACCAATTACACCATAAAAAAGGAACCTGTGGGACTCATGCACAGCCAACAAGCCTGAAGCGAGGGCATTTGCGGAGCCCCAGGTGGCACGCAGCTTGTGGGGGTGGCGTGGGAAGCGCTTACAGCTCCCCACAGCTACACCAACCGCTGGAAACTGAATTACCGTTCGTTCTCACCCCCCTATGATACTTACAGGAACAAAACCAACATTTCTACGTGTGGTTGCACACCCCGCTTTGGGGTGGGCTGCGCTGGGGCTTTTTTCATCTGCCTGACCTCCGTGAGTTTAGGATGTCACCTTTAAGGTCTTTGCTACCTTCAAAACCAGCCCAAGCAAAACCACAACGGAACCGAGAGCATAAAAGCCAGCCAACTCATTCAAATGTTAAAGCTATTCAATTTTATAATGAAGTAATTAAACTAGAGCACTGGTTCAGTTTTCTGCAGTTCATGTCCAGGCAATTAAAGAAACAGAAATAATCCACTCCCCTTGATGAGGTGCAATTCCCCTCCCGGCACTGCACTTCCAGGGAAGAGGTTATCCTTGGGACAGCAAGAGCACTTTGTCTCAAGTTCTTGTCTGTGACGAGATGCAAGAAATTCAATAGGAAATTAAATTTTAGAAGGAAGAGTCACAAGGCACTCTTGATCTGATCTTTAGGCTGAGACATGGAAATGGTCTAGCTGTGACACTGTGCTTCACGATCCCACTTTACTCCTTTATTTATGGCTTTCTTCACATGTATGAGTTAGCCAAGTGGGTTAATGGCCTAAATCTCATTAAAGTCAGTTGCAAACAGCTATTACATCATCGCACAGCAGTTTCTTTGCAATCTGCTTCTAATTCAGCAAAGAAATCAGCCAGACGCAAGAGCAGCCCCACAGCAAGCGCTGGGGACCATGGGGGCCATCTGAGCAACGCCCAAGAGCCGAGCTGCAGCCGGCACCAACCTCCGATTCACGGTTAGAAACCTCGCCTTGGACCTGTGCTCGCTGTAAAATACGGCAGAAACATTTCAAGAGAGAAGCTTTTTGTTCTATTAGAAAGATTGTTACTGGACTAGGGTGCAGCAAGAGAGAGAGAAGAAGGTGGTTTCCTTTAAATAAAGCCAGCACAGGGCATCAGCAGAAGCAGAACAGCAGCCCCAGAAGTAGACACGTTTAAAGTAACTTAGCTGATACAACATCACCAGAAAACTAATTCAAGTATTTTTAACTGAGGAAATGAAATCAGGGGAAACTCCAACATGACACAGAGGGTACCGTGCTGCAGGATCGCAGGAATTGCAGGATGTGCTGAAAAGGCAAACAAGCTTCTTCCAAACCTACAACAAAAAAAAAAACCAAACAAACCAACATGAATCCAAACTCCTTTTCATTTTGTGAAGTTTCTGAAAAAGCCTTTGTAGGAAGTTACAATTTTGCGAAAAACATTATGGCTTCATTTCTGCAACTGTTCTTTCCCCAGCTGCTGTCATGCTGTGAGGGGTTGCTCCCAGGAACGTGTTCATTCCTGTAACAGGGTCCCTGAGCACCTCGCTGTTCCCTGGGCAGACACGGAACTGCACCCAGAGCCAGAGAGAATGCACTGGTGACACCACTGGCCCTGCTGCCAGGAATTGGGAGGAGAGACCCCAGGAGCATCCCTGCTCCTGACACCCAGCGCCCCACAATGAGCCCAACTGCGCAGCCATCACCTGGCTCGGAACCACTCCTGCTGCATCCCCAGCTCCCAGAGCGCTTCGGGGTGATGCTCAGTCAAGACTTGCACATCCTCCTTACCTCAGATCCTTCCCGCTGCTTCTCCCTGAAATCCCTTAATGCTCTCCTGAAAGGCTGGAAACTGCACTGAGGGTTTTGCCCCGGAGTCTCCATCACTACTGAGCTATGGAAGAAAAACATGCAGAGTGAGACATTTGTTTGGAAGGCTCCCTACAGGAAAACAGACCTTCCAAAAAAGCAAAGCCCTGCAGTCTCTGCAAGGTTTGTGGGTCCCAAGCGTGGGGCGACTGCTGCAGCTCCAGCTGCTGAGGCACAACAGGAGATGGAGCAGAGGGCTGCCCATAGCACCGCAGCCACTCGGAAACACTGCCGGGGGTCCGTTGCGCTCTTCGGGGAATAAGGGTTCGTTTACATCACAAGTCAGGGAGCAGATTGCAAGCAACAGCTCAAACAAACCCCGCTTCCACCCTGAGCCCCCAGCACAGCCGGAGCCAGGCACAGGCGCTGCCACGGAGCCAGCACCGCCACAGCGCTGGAGGCCAAATCACTTATACCAAAACCGCATTTGTTCACTTTGATCACAGGATGTAGCCTGTGCACTGCAAGAAATGATCTTTAGATAAATGACCACTGCCCACTCGTGCTCCCCCCTGCAGATGACAGCAACTCCTTACGACTGCACACAAAGGTTTTATTCTTAACCATAATCTCAGCTGCCTTTTTCTTTTTAGAGGGGAAAAACTGTATGCAATCTTAAAACCGTGACCTACTGCTAAAAAATTAAACGCCAGCACCAGAGGTCTGCCACAAAATCAGCTGCAACCTCACTGCAATGAGGTGCGGGAGGAGTTTCCCACTAGGACACTACAGACCTGCCACCAGCAGCCCGAGGGACAGAACAGCCTGTCCCAGGCTGTGTGGGCATCACAGGTCAGGTTAATTAACAGGGCTGCTACAACAGACCCCCAGAAAAGGCTCTGTGCCCATTTTTACGAATAAATTACATTTGCCATAGAGCATCACCATACAAAAGCACACACAGGGCAAGTAGCACAAAATACCCCGTTACCCTGCAGCGGGGTGTCCTGTGCTGTCACACGGCAAGGGACAGCCATGCCACGGGAGGGACATCTTACCCCAGTGCGGTCTGCAGCCAGAAAGGATAACTGCCACAAAACAGCTTTTTCAACCCAAAACGGACAGTCCATTTATAATGTAGTTTCTGCATGCAAGTCCTAAAAAATAAGTCACACCAATGTTCAAACATAATATTTTTATTTGTGGATAAAAATTAAGGCTCACAGTACTTTATCATTTCACAAGCAGAAAAATGTTAAAAATTGAGAATGATGGGGAATGCCCCCAATACAAATTCCTCTAACTGCTGACATGTTTTACTGAAGACTTGAGGTGAACAATTGTACAGGGCAGCTACAGTTATTAGTTTGTAAACTAGGTGCTAAATATAATTGTTTTAAGAAATGTGAACAGAGTATTATGTTTCCCTCCACTTCTGGCTGTCTGATACACATGGATTCCATAAAAACACGCAAGAACCGCTGGGATGATAACACCAACCTTCCTAAGAACAACCCACCACGTCTACAATGCATGGCACAGGTGTCAAACAGGGGGAAGAGAGCTAAAGGTCACAAATTTCATTTCGATAAGACATTTTGATTATAGTGCAATAGTTTATGCCTAAAATTTTCAATATTCAACTTTCTGGCTTAGAAAAAAAAAAACCAAAACAAAACCAAAGTATATTCCTAAAGAGCACAGGAATTGCTGTCAAGCTCCATTTCGTTACAGACATGGAAGCAATCCAGGTGATTAAAAGCTGGTAAAAGTGTATGTCAAACCTCAGTATACACAGAGCATACAGGTATACATCATGCCTATAGTTAAGATGCAACTCCAAGAAGGACTTCCAAGTGTGCATCATGCAGTGAATAAAAGATTTCCATCCAGGTACGCTGCAAGCTCGTGGTCCAGAGGTACAACAGTTCCCGTAAGCCCCAACCCACCGGGCACCCCCATCGCCACACAAGTTTTCTTGCAAGTTACATCCTAACTATGGGACTATATACCACAGATTTATTTACACAGAGACCAACTAAGCGTCTCAGTCAAAACTGAGAAAGGTTTGGGTTTAAGAGGTCCTCTATATTCTTTGTGTTACTTTTTAGTAATTCCTTCTGGTTTTGCCTACTTGCTGTCAAGGCAACGCAAACAGGTGGCGGCAGCAGCAAGAACAAGCCTATTTACAATAAGCAACAACTGCTATAGCATTAAAAGTCTGAAGGATTTCTGCATTACACCAAGAAGATTCATTTCTAGTCATTGCACCCTTTACATCTGAGATGCCAATACAGTAATGAAAACAACTATCCTCAGCTATTTCTGACGAAAAGTTAAAATGTACTCAAAGGCCACAATTTCCTTCGGGAGCTTTCTTTTGAGACGAGCTACAAAGATAATTTGTTTTCAACGGAACCCATGCTATAACAGATTCTCCCACAGCAAACACTGATTTACAATGTTTTTGACCAACAGCTCTTACAGATCACAATCCAGTAATAAAAGAACATTTGTACTGATAATACTTCACTTACATCACAAAAAGCTCATCCAAAGGGCTCACAGAGGTTATGATGGATGTGGGTGAGAATTACTACCCCCATTCCATAAAGGAGGCAACCAAAATATCGACTAATATCAATTTGCCCAAGCTACAAGGCCTGCCGGGAGCAGGGCTGTGAGGGGGATGCAGTGTTCCTGACTCCAAATTACACTGGCCATGGGTCTGCTGCTCTCCTGCACGCCCCTGTCCCCAGAGGGTTTCAAAGAGCAGGGGGCTGTAATATGCCATCTCCTCCTCCAAGTGGAAAACCACCACTCAATGACACAGGCAAGAGAATAAGTTTACACAAGTTAGCCATTTCCTACGAGCAGAAATTAAACTGAATTTCCATAACGTGTAGGCAGTAAATGTAAGAACAACAGAAAAACGTGTGCAATCAAAAGAATACAGAACAACGATTTCAACCATTAATTCCAGTTCACAAATCTATGCAAGTGGAAACATAAGCCATGAAATACTCCACATTATTGAACAGTTTAAAACAAGTATTTTACTCCATAGTACTATGGTAACCTTGCAGCTGAATGAAATGCAACTGCCTAAATTAAAAACAGAAAAAAAAAAGATAAGAGGGATGAGCCTGGATACATGGTTATGGTTCCACCGGTGGAGGTACCCAGCAGGCACCCAGCAAGCTGCTCACGTCAGAATTTAACTGGTACTTTCAGAGACAGCAACAGCAGGACACACAAAATTCTCAGGTGGATGGAAATAGCTTTGCCTCAATACATCATAAAAGCACAGATGTGCAAAGTAACCATCTCTCAAATTATTGCTTGCTTAACTACATAAACAGAATACGAATGACGGAAGGGATCTATATGGATTGGGTAAGTCACCTCCAATACCATGACTCCACACTAACGACTATAATGATCTTAACGATCAAGCTAAATACAATACATACCCCCCAAAAAAATCCTGTAAAAGCAAATGCATAGAAAATAAACTGTCATCAAGTACAAGGAAAGCACATCGGCAGCAGGCTGCGAAGGGACTGTTGCGCAAGTGTTGGAGGACAGGAACAGGATTCGTGGATCCAGTAGCTCTGGTGCAACAGTTTTCCAAACTGCACTCCCATTTTTACACTTCTATCAGAGTCCCCAGAAGCACACAAAGATACTTCACTGTCTGGAATTTGACATACGCATACGTGCAGCAAGTGTACACTAAAGATTAGCCGGTGTATACACAGCTGTTACCAACACGCACACCTACTGAGCGATGCAAGAGGGAGCGAGTACAGAAAGACAGACAGGGGTAACTTCATAATATTTTAGCATTGCACTTCTGGAGCTCAACGTTATTGCCATGAGCTAATATGTCAAACAATATAGGCTAAACAGTATACAACAGATACACGGTAATTCCACAACTCAACAGTAGCCACTACTCCATTTGGCAAAATATTTATTTATAAGAAATCTGTTCAAAAGCAGTTGGTCACAAAGAATTCATTTTACATTTTTAGGCTGTAACAATGCTTTTGGTTGAAGTAAATAAACTGTCTCTTTTTACACAGTGTACAAAACCAAAGAGACGTTGAAATGACAGTTAACAATAAAACACAAGAAAACAGGAAGAATCAGTAAGACAAAGGCAAAAGCAAAAGGAATCTGTCTGCGCACCGGCAATGCTGCCATAATTATTTACCCGTACAAATCCTCAGCCCCACTCAGTTATTATCCCCAGCACAGCTCTTAACCGCAGGTTTATGCTCCAGGAGAGGAATCTGATGCGATGTAGCAGCTCCAGTCACTCTTTCACAGTACTGCATGTCAACACTGGGAATGGTTTCTGATATGATTTAGACTGCACACAGTACTTTAATAGAAAAAAAGTTAATTACTCCCACTCTGTAGTTCCTGGTGGCTTTGATGTCAAGTCATACATCACCCGAGAAATGCCAGGAATCTTCTTAATCTCCGCCACCATTTTTAACACAACCTATCGTTGAAAAAAGAAAAATATCAGAAGAAAGCATGTAAGACAGACCTGATGAAAACTATCCAAGAAAAGCTTAAAAAAGGAAAACTTTGTTCACACTAGTTCTGTTATACACAAGAGAAAGAGCTTATTAGCGTACTCTCACCACTTAAGAAATAAAATCAATTTATACAAAACCTCTAGGCTTCATGATATCTGCAGTTACATTTGGAACTTGCTGATTTTTGGCACTGACAATAAATCAGGGTGTCGATCACAATACGCTTCCCTCAAGGCAGCAGCTCTTCAAAACTATTTCTTGAAAGTTCAGCAGGAACATATGCTGTTAGGTGTTACTATCAACCATTTTCAGACTTTTCTCAGACCATCATCTCCAGCTGAACTACCAAACACAAATTAGCAGCCTGAGTGAAACCCCTTTCAAAATAAAAAAGGGAAAGAAGCATCCAAAGGAAAGAGTTCCCATTGAGAGTTGTTCTCCAGAGCTCACAATTAATTCACATTAGCAAAAGTATTCTAGATGAGAATTTGCTGATCCTTAGAAGTTCAGCTTCCTTAAAAATCCCACAGTTCACAACAATGCCACTTCTATGACATACTGTTTTATAGTGCAAGCATAAATTAAACAATGCATTGCTCTCCATGGAAAAACACAGAAAATTTTTAATCAAATATGATTATTTTCCTCATAAATTCCACAAGCTCTACTGTTTTGTCACCACATTATTACCTAGCCTTAAAGTGACCATTTTACATTTTAAAGAATGTGTGTGTGGGGGGGGTTGTTTAGTTAGTTATGGGTTTTGTGGTGTTTGGTTGTTTTGTTTGTGGGTTGTTTTTTTTTTTTTTAAACACAAACTTCAAGGTCAAATGAATCCTCATTTTATATAATGGAATAGTTTACATGGCAACTTAGCCTTGAATCGGTTCTTTTTAAATGGATAGGCTTCCTTAAAGTAGAATACTTCGGTTACATACAATTACTAAACAATGCCTATATGCTTTTAAAGTATGTTTAAATAAAAGTCAATTCTGTTCTTCATCTACACTGCATTCCCAGAGAGACAAAGTACTTGAAACTGGACATGGATAAAGTTTCCCAGAAAAATATGCCTAAACTTGACTCTTAAATCCTTTTAGCGACCTAAATAGAAAATAGCACACTTTGAGCTGTTAAACAGCAGCTTCCGGTAAAATCAGAAGTGGGGATCAAGAGCAATTCTGCAATTCAGGTCATTCCCAATTGCTAACGCAAAAAATTAATTTCAAAATCCCAAAAATAGTTAGGGTATTCTTTCTCTTTTAATTGATTGTATTTTGGCTCATGTCTGTTGGAAAGCCTTTAAGTTTGTCATACCCATCTGCCAGCTTCCCATGTTGTTACAGTTTTTCCCCCAAACCACCACTGGATTCTTCCTAATGAATACTATGAAAGAGAGAAAAATTTGCAACAAAAAATCAAAGGCAAGGCAAGCAATCAAGAGAGAGGGAAGAAAGTCAAAGTGAGCCATCTGCAGTACTAGCTCACGTTGAAAAGAAACTTGAGAACCTGTATTACCTCTTCTGGAAACTCATTACCAGGAGTTGCTGCAATACCAGTCATAAAATCACTTGTAATAAAAGTTCGAATAACCACAGATCTTTGACAGGAAGGTTGTTTCTGTAGGGGGTCCCGATCAAAATGTAACGGTGTCAGTATTATTGGCATCTGGCTAATTTTCCCGGCATAACCTTCAGAAAATAGTAGTACAAAGTGGATTAATTTGATTGAAAGACACAAACACGATAGCAGTTTTACAGAACTTCCCACGTGTACTTCAAACTATATACTAGGAGCTACATTTACATCTTCTGGGATCTTTTTGCTACTGCTACCACAGCTCAGAAGATCACACTCATTATACAATTATGTAATTAGTGGTGCATACACTAAAACTACTCAAATTGCCACTTGAAATAATCTTCAGCATTTGCAGGCATGCAGAACAAAACCAGATAACCTCCTGTTAACCCTGTAATTCGCTGTGAATGCGGTTCAGGATGTACTTTCCTTCCCACATAACAAGCCATGGGGTTTTATCTATCCCCATATCAAGCCCAATAAAGAGCCATTCTCAAGTATCTCTGTGTCTGACGTATTTAAGAGAAAGCTCTCAGGTGTCCCTGTTGCTGGTGGTTGATAGGTAATTCCAGATAACCATCTCTCACATTTTTTTTTTTTTTAAATATCTCCTTCCGAAAACCAATACACAGACCACCTAATCTCACTGTTTAAATGATCTAAAAGTTGGAGATTTGGGTGTGCGGCAGCGTGCAGAGCCAGCCTAACACTGATGCGGGCTCTCACCCTCTGCTAGCACCGGCCTGAGCTGTTGGTACAGGGAGTCTTTTCCACTGAACAACTCAAGTCTTATTTTTGGGAGCGATTCATTCACACAGAGCCCAGTGTCACCAGAAGTTAGCAAAACACAACTACAGTTTTACAAACACAACTGGCAGTGTTATCCTCACCCTTTGGGGGCTATTTTTGTACAGATTATGTTAAGAGAGCCTTGCAAACGGAATACATATTTTTAAAAAGATATATCCTTTCTAACTTCATTTATACAAAATATAGGCAAGTCTGATGAACTTCTTCTCACACATATCACATCTTCAAATATAATTAAGTAAAAAAAAAAAAGCCCCAAGCCTCAGAACTACTATCTTCCCAGACTCCACCTGTGTACCATATCACAGGATATTTGAATGCTCCCTGGATGTTAAGGGCTCGAAGCATTACCATCTGCTAGCCTGAAGTGCTTGGGTTTACAAATACAGCTTTTATTTTAAGTTAAGAAATACGAAATCACCACAGGTAGCAACTGGCACCACCATTAGAAACTTAGTATTTGGGCTCCCTTCTTTCCACATAAACCCCATGATTTAGAAACCACGTCAAGTTTCTTTACACAGTTTATTTACTTGTAAATACTGATGGCTGAGATCACCAGAACAGACAGGTTATTCGGTTGACTTTCAGCTGGCTAACAGCACTTTTTGCAGAAGTTTGCGCTGCAGTGAAGCACCACACCTCTGAGCTTCAGAACGCGTCAGAGGGAAGCCTCAGTCCCCCTAAATACCCTAAAATTAATTCTGCTAGCAGAAAGGCTAACAATTCCTGTCCTTTAGCTATCAGCTTCTACAACTTTCAGAAAAGGCTCTTGCCTGTCATCCCATGAATTTATCACTTCTTTGGAGATATTCAAGAAGCTTTTGACAGTAGCATTATATACTCAGTTAGGTTTGCAGAGATCTTAAAACAAGAGTCTAATCCGTGGGATAAGGCAAAGCACCTACCAGACTCCCTGAGAATATTGTGAGCCTCAAAATCAGCTTGACGTAAAGTGCTGAGGACTCCTGTTGTCAGGAAAGTGGGGGTGACATCTGTAGGAGGTTCTTTGACCGGTGGACCGAACACGTACACAACTCTGGAAAACAAACAGGATGGTAGAAAAACACATTTTGCACACACGGAATAAACCAGAATGCTAAAGACTGCATCTTTAGTATCACAGTGAGAAATAAAACTAGGGAAAAAAGTGTAATATTTGATTTTGCTCCTTAGCTACTAACTAGAGCTTAATATAACTTCATGCACATATTCCACGAACGTGACGTGCATACTAGCTTTACAAGTCAAATGTACTAATTTATTTTGGTTGGCTAGAGACTAGCAATAGCCACAATATTACTTACTCAAGAAAATAATCCTTTGAAAAAACAGAAATACTAACTCAGCAGTATCACAAACGGTGTTCTTTCAATTTTACTTTGATGTCAGTAAAAGTTAAGATTATTCTGAGAAAGCTACTTAATAAGTGCTTACAATTTCTATCTTCTCTCCTAATAGGAAACCACCAAAAAATACCATGAAACAGTAAACCTTACTGTTAACAAACAGCTGTGTTTTCAGCACAGGGCACTAACATTGCAATTTATAAATCTACATAACTACATCTGTAATAAAATATTTTCTGAATTCAAACCAGTCATATTTTTTTTAGGCTCATTCATTGCATTTCATATGTTGCAGAACAAAAAGCGAAGTATAATACTGTCTGACAGGCCTCATACAAGGATTTACTATGGTGTATACACACAAGTTATTTGAGTTTGTAGATACAAACCAAGAATACTTGTCCAAAATCCAAAGCAGAAAAATATGCAAGCTTTACATTCTGTATTTTTGTTTGTAATATAAAGTCTGCAAGCATAGCTGGGCAAAAGACCAACTATTTCAGTGCACTCCTCAAACTGCCAGCTTCAATGTCCCTGTAAACAGCAATGAAAGATTCTGAAAACATACCCTGGTACAGCAGGACTCCCAGAGATGTGTATATTCAGGAGGGAAGTATTAAATCCAAAAGAGCTTAAAGAAGATAGCTATGCTGTAAATCCAGCACATACTTTGAAATTGCACACGCAATCCTGATTTTATACCTTCTTTTGTTCCCTCTGCATTTAAAGTAACATCTTACAATTCAAGATCTTGCTTTTAAGAATAACACCTCTTTCAGTAGGCATCACTTTTGTGACAAGATTAAGTTTTGCTATAAGCAATTATAAGCAGTTTCGTCAGAAATTCGACAGCCAGGCAAAGAAGATATGCATTCTCCAAAACTGCTTTAATATCTAATCAACTTCAGCTGCTAGAAAAGTTATGGACTCAAGCAGCTAGAAAAATGCATATTCACAAAAAAGCTCAGACTGCCCAGCTTTGGAGCTTTCCTATGGGCCATTAGAACTGATAGTCCCACATAAATTCCCTTTTTGACAAAAAGCAAAAAAACACCACATGACATCACAACTCATCAACAGGCTTGGAATCTTTCAAAAAAGATTTTGCGTAAGTTACACTGGACGTTGTCTAATCAAGTGCTAAAAAAAACCGATAGGCTATCAATTTCTTTTTCAAGATAGTAATTCCAGAAATAAACCTATGTTTTGATTTATCATGTCTTTGTAACCTCTGCACGACACACCTGTCCAACATCTAAAAAAATTCCACCATAGAATGCCAATGCTTGTGTATGCTGAACTTCAATATATTAAGTAGATCATTAGAAATAAAGATAATTCAAAATACTTACCTGTTTATGTTGTGGCACATGCGTGGTATGAGCCTGGCAAGAAACATAAGAGACTCCCAGTGTGGAGCATCTTTACTAGAGATCCCACAAACATAGCTATATGAACGACAGTCACCCTATAAATTAAAAAAATAATAATAACTGAACATGAACTTTGCTGCCAAAATAGTTCACAATACTTTCCCCTTCATCCCATAGGTTCCAGGACTATACTTTGTGTCAACGTTTAGCAGACACTAAGCTGGTGAAATCAGTATGCTGAGAGATACCACATGAAAGATAGAATACAGAAAAAGACAGACCTCTTGTAAGCTAATAAGAGCGTATAAAAGGAAACTTTTCAGTATGGAAAGATTCATATGAGGTGACCTGAGCATAGGGATTGATTGTGGATTGTTATTTTTGATGGCACCATCTGAAGAAAACCCGTGATGAAGCGTAGAAATCTGCTGATGATATTGCTATTTAAGATAGTAAGAAAAGCTGACTGCACGGAGTTACAGAAGAGACACAAAAGATTAAGCAGCTGATAATGAAAGATGTAATTCAATACTGATAAAGCAAAGAAAGGTACTTTACAGCTATAACCAGGCAGTAAAGAAATCTTCCAACCTACTGCACGCTATTTCACGAGAATACCAGCTCAGTGTTTGGCGACAGAAACACAAACCAAATACCGAGGACAGCCCGCAGAAATTCCAGTGGCATTAGCAAAGGAGCGAAAGTTAAAAAAAAAAAAACCAAACCACTATGCCATTGCACAGATTCAAGTGTTCCTCTACCCTGAACAGCCTGCGCTGCTCTAGTTCCTTTCCTGACAAGGATAAGGATATAGTACAATCTGAAAAAGTACAGGAAAGGGCAACGAGCACGTTCAAATGTAGGAAGCAGGGTTTTTTTGATCAACTTAGTCTAGGACTCCTCAGCCTTAAAAGTTACAGCAGAAGTCTACAAGTTATGAAGTCATGAAGAAACTGCCTGTAAATGGCCACCATTATCCAACCTCAATGACATCCTCAAATACACTCAAGTGTATTTGCATTTACTCAAGTGTCTATTTGGATGTCTTGACACCTTTGCACTACACACCAGCACTGACAAATGACAATAACGTAGCTATCACAGTCACTTGAAGCTTATGTTCTGGAGTCAAGCCCTTTATTTCCATTCAGTCTTAAAGCAGCAATTATTATGCTTCACTGCAGCCTGCCACACTGCCAGGAGGCAGCTTTCAGAACATCCCTTGGATTGAATCCATTTACCTGCACTCCCACAGTTTTGATTGGTAACAAGAAGGCATTCAGTGAATGTAGGCTTGTAATCTGCATCAGCTTCTCCTGGTCTTCTTCGGTTGTACACGCTTTGACCCTTTGCAGCAAAGTATGTGGCTGTGCAATGATGCAGAGAAATAATTTTTAATTAAATAAAATCCCCAAGCACACAAATAGAACTTTTATATAATAATTTTATTTGCATTGTAAGTAGCCGATTGCTTAGATTTAGTCCACATTTACCCCCTTGGAACTACTTAAAAAAAACCCCTTTCATTTAACAATTAAATTTTAGCAAAAGCAATTTTATTTGCTTGGACTGCATGTAGTTTAAGATGAACCTCTCTCCAAGGCCATAGATGAAGCTCTTTTCTTATGCTCATTCTCTCTTTCACAAAGCTATACTTTTCATTTTTGTTTATTTCAGATACAGAACAAAGTAATATCCTGTTACACTACACTGCAATTCAACAAGTTTTCAAGGAACTACTCCCCTTCAATGTTTTGGAAGTCGTTTTGAACTTAGAACTTCAACTTAGAGTGGGCTCTTTCCAGCCCCTGCAGTTTAGTTCAAGTGAGCTTACAGTAATCATGAAGGTTATAACAGTTAAGAGATTAAGAATTTAAAAGTAATCTATTAAAAACTTCAGGTTTCTCTTCAAAACATCTGGCAAGCACTAGTTCCTTGCTCCTGCACTTTAATTTAGACATTCAGTGATTGTTAGAGCATGTAAATCTCGAAAGTTACAGTTATTTTAGGAAGGGAAAAACCTTCAGAAATTCTCATCTGCACAAAATTTAATTAAACCAAAATTTATTTACTATTTGAAAGGTGTATAAACTTCCATTTTCCAGAAATTGTTTAACACTTGCACTAGTCATGGTGCAAAAAAATTCTATTGTACTACACTGAATGGCTTCAAGTGAATTGTACTGGAATGCGTTACTCCTTAAAGAGCACAAGTAAGTAGTTTTAAACATTTAGCAGCTTAAACCTCACAGAATCACAGAATGGTAGGGTTGGCAGGGACCGCTGGAGATCATCTAGTCCAACCCTCCTGCCAGAACAGAGTCACCTAGAGCCTCATTGCAGGCCACTACAGAATGATCATAGTATTTTATGCATATTAGAGTTTAGTGATTTTGCTACCTTCTTAACGCTTGCAGAAAAATCTGCAACTATTTTCAAAATGTTGTTTGTTTCAGGAAAATCTTTGCACACGTAAGGCTCTTCAGCACATATCACTCTAATTGCTAGACCAGGACCTGCAATGCAAAGTTGAGAAAAACCATTATACTAAACAACGGGAAAGCTGACTTTCATCTAAAAATGTGCCAGCATCTGGAACAGCAGTCAATCACTGAGTAGAGTGTGCTTTGCCATTGTACCTATACTTCAATTGTCTTAACACCCTACAAGACAAAAAAAAAAATTCACAAGCAGTTTATTCTGGAACAGTATTTCTGTTCAGTACATTTAAGCACTATTTACCTATATCTTAAATTGGATAGTTGTGTAAAGCAGCAGTTAGTGGTGAAGTGCAGGAGAAGGCAAGTCAAAGTGAACAGGAACTTCCTCCTTCCCTTTGCTAGGCAACCGGGATGAAAGACTTGGTTATAACACACAGTTGAGTCTCCGTTGGTTTTAAAGACCCCTGTTGGCTATTTGACCTTTTAGCTTCTTAATAGAAAAGCACACATAATTTACTGGAAGTGCCTGAAGACAGCTTCTTGCATTTCATGTGATGCTGGTACATTAGCACAACAGCCTATGCACTCTGCCAGTGACTACTACACACCCTGCAGGACAATTTTAAAACACATGGACAGAAAAACATAACCCCCCTAAAAGGATGTGGGCTTTGCTGTATTATATGCTTTGATGTTTCCCGGTGGAGAACTCGTTATTTTCCATGCAATCATTTTCAAAACAGGAAATGTTCCTTAGAAAGGCAGGTAGATATAGGCCATTATTTCAAGAAAGATACATTTGACAGCTGAAGACGCATTCAGCTGTACTTCACTGATAATTCTTGCTTTGGCTTATGCAACTGAAAATAAACAAATACAGCTAAAAGCAAACTAAATTATAAAACTTTTCCTTTAATCTCTATACATAATAAAGCTGCTCTCAAATCCTCTTTTTCTGAAGAAAGATCCTGCTTAAGTAAAAACTAATAAATCCATCAATTTTTTCCTGTTTATAGTTTTAGGCTTCAACATAAATTTATTCTACAGGTTAAGTATATTCTAAACAATACTGACATGATCCATAGCCCTTCGCTAAGTAGCACAGATCACCACTCATACCTGGGAAGGGATGCCTCGAAACCAGCTCTTCAGGAAGACCAAGTTCTCTCCCTAGTACTCGCACTTCATCTTTGTGAAAGTCTTTCAGTGGTTCTATTACCTTACCCTTAAAAAAAAAAAAAAAGGTAATTTAGAGTCCAGCTTACACATTCAAACAAAAAGCCTCAAATGTTTAGGTTATGGCAGTCAAACTGGCCTGCTTTTCACAGTATCGGCTGCCAACATTTGCATAAGCCCTGCAAAGAAAAGTACGTGTGAATGTGGGCTTTGTAAAACAGTTGCAGGACAGAGGCTAAGACAAGGAAGTTTAAGTTCGTGCCAAAAATATCAATGGCTCCATCAGTGTAGATATAGCTGTAGGTCAAGCCTGCTCTGACTGTCTTCAGAAATTCAAACCCTTCTCCTCTTCCCTAGATGTTCAAACCAAACTAAAAGCCTTGAAAATACTTTTTACAGTATTAGAAGTGTGGGTCAGTAACGGTTACTTTCTCTCCTATGGCCGGGCACTTACTAATAACCAACACCTTCCAACAAGAGCACCTTCCAACAGGATTATTATGTGATGTCTCATATGTTGATTCTTTCTTATTTTATAATACGGTTAGAGAACTTTCCATTCTAATGTCAGAAAAGGCAAAACAGGGGAGTCTCTGACATTTGCTTCATGTGCTAATAGTTAAAGAGCTCTGCGCAAGAAAGGTATTCAAAAAGCTTTTCTGGACTCTAGACTAAACAGACCGAACAAGAGTGCAATCAAAGGGACGGGACTTGGGCTGCTTATCTTCAGGCAGTTCAACCTCCTGTGTTCACATCATCTTCAATCTCATCCATGGATGTCCACGTGGGGTCATTTCAGAAAGACTTGCGAGTCCTTAAATTGACAACTGGCAAACTGATTGTGTGCCACCAGCATACTGCTGGCAGACAGACAATCAGGTTACTAGTAACGTGATGCAGAAGCTGCATAAGAACAGAAAGAACTCATCCTGCAGGAACTATCTCTAGATTTCAACCCATTTAAATATATTGTTCTCATGCTCTCCCAAAATAGAGCAGAATACTATGCTTGCAGTGATGAATGTTACTAGAAGTTCAAAAGAAGGAGAACTTTGGCCCTCTCTCTCAACAGGAGCTGATTATGTTTTCACTAAAGCACTGTCACAGCTCTTGCCTGAATCCATAATGTGCCAGATCTGGACTATTGGTACCTAAAGATTACCCATTGACTGGTGTTCAGAACAAGATACAACAGAAGGAATAGAGTAATCCATTACATCATGAATTCCAGCTGAACCAGAATAAAGTTGTCTGAGAAAAGTCTTAAAACTACTCTCCTGGTACAGGCATTTGCTTCCTTACTGGGATGCAAGATTTGTTGAGGGTTAAAAAGTAGGAGAGTGAGGAAACAGCTTGCAGCTGAGAACACCATTGTTCACACTGAATGAATCCAGGTTCAATCTGTTGACATGAGGGTGTCACCATGAGGGTGGTGAGACACTGGAACAGGTTGCCCAGAGAGGTGGTGGAAGCCCCATCCCTGAAAGTTTTTAAGGCCAGGCTGGACGGGGCTCTGAGCAACCTGATCTAGTGGGAGATGTCCCTGCCTACGGCAGGGGAGTTGGAAATAGATGATTTTAAGGTCCCTTCCAACCCTAACAATTCTATGATTCTATGACGTCTTCCTCAGTATCCAATGCTGGACAACACTCAAACAATTTTGACTACTTTGGGAACGTAGGGGCTAAAAAGAAGTGTAATGAATTGCACCCTATTACAATAGAATCTAAAGGGCCTCACCAGGACAGGGTCACATCAACATGGGACAGTTATACCAGCAAAACACAGAAGTTTTTCATTTTGATACTCAGCTTAACATTTGTGAGAACCAGAAGGATATTTTTGCTTACCTCTTCTCTTAACTTTCGAATCAGCTCTGTATCATTATGGTGAGTTTTGATCACTTCAGCTTTGCCACTTGCAACAAGGGAAGCACTTTCAATGAGATCAGGTCTGAGGGTACCCTGAGCAAGAAAAACCTCTTCAGGTTTCAGATTCATTTCTCCAATAACTTCATTGGCAATCTGCAAGATGGAGAGGAAAAAAAAAAAAAAAGGCATTCCAATCTACTTGTCAGTTATCAAAGGCCTGCATCATCAACACTGATAGCTGAGAGACAGAAAATGGCTCATCTTCAGCAAAGCAATGGAAGCATGCTCCAATCCACATTACCCATTGATTTGGTGGGAAAAAAAAAAAAAAAAACAAACACCACATTATATACAAGTTTATGTAACAGAAATGAATGGCCAACCAATACAGTACATCTAAACACAAAGCTGGATCTAGTACAATGCATGTGAACCGTGTTGTGACCGCTAAATGACTGTGGAAAATTTTAGGCTTAGTATGTACCAAAGGCTTCTTAGGTCACCCACAACTTAAAACCACTGATGCCATTGAGTGCATAGTGCTTTAGAATGAAACAGTCTGACATAGAAGATGTATCTAGAAATCATGTCATTTTTAAAAAGGCAACCAACAAATAACTATAAATATTACCTTAACAAACGTATCACCAATAATTTTTCTTTTTTCTTCAGGACTTGTAGTCATATTTAAAGTCTTGCTAATTCTTTTACGTGGAGTTCTGTCTTCATCCGAGATGGGCAGAGTTGTTGTACCATTATAAAAGGAATGGGCTGCATTCACCACTGTATGAAATTACAGGAATTTGTTGTCAAAGCCAGTAAAGATTTTTATGCAAGGTTGCAAAAAAATAAGTTTCACTTTATTGCTTTGAAAAAAGAAAATAAAAATCAGTCCAGTCCTTTAACTATTAACTGCATTAGATAAGCCTGTTCAATCCCTCAAGAATTAATTGTAATAAAAGCATTTTATTTGTCTTATTAACCTACTCTAGAGGGCAATATTTTTCATATTACGAGTCTAGGCAGCTGTGTGAAAGTTCAGTTCTTGATTTCCCTCTTAGATTATAATTTACTTGCTTTATTTAAATAGTTTACAGGATGGTATTTCCCCAGGGCCTTTCGGCAACCAAAATTAAATGATGCACTATTTACTCATGGTACATTATATGCTGCTTAATTTAGAGAGGCTCTCAATGCAGAGATCAGCTAGGAGGCTCTTTGGCATCTTTTACCAGCACTGAACTCCATGACCTACAGAAGAAGCATTTGCAGCAAAGGGATTCCCTCAATTTATTTCTCTAGCAGCCTGGTTTACAGAGGGCAAAAAAAAAAAGTGTATAGAACAAAGCTTAGGCTTTGCTACATCAGGATGTTGCAGCCCAATCTGCAAGATGCTAACGTGCCACCTCCCTGCACTGTTTCACACTGTCAGGCTAGTGGAAAGCATTGCTCACCTAGTGCCATGCTTCCTGACCAAAACACAAGAGAATCACTTGACAGCAGTCCTTACGCACAGCCCCAGGAACAGGCAGCTATTACTTATGAAATAAATCAGTCAGGCAGTATAAAGAAGCTCTCATTGTTCGCACAACTCAAACACATAATTTGTCTTCTCTGACCTCCTTCTACTTCAAGCACCAAAAAACTCTAAACCTTATCAGCCATGACAAGGTACCTTCCGCTCTCTCATAACCTATTGCTTCTCAACAAGCTACTCCAAAAACAACTAAAACGCACCTATTTAAAAGCCAGGAGAGTGGAAAAAAAAAAAGCCTTGAAAAAGTAATTTTGGCTGTAACGGAATTCAATCACCCAAATGAGCTTACAGTTTAAAAAGAAAGAGGTCTAGGACAAGAAATAAAGCCCCAGTGGAGGACTGTTAACCAAGCCACTGAAGAAAACTGCAGTCAAATGAGTTTTGCAGCAGGTGAAAAGGATTACTTACCCACCAGCAGAAAAGTGACTGAGCACCAGTGAGTGAGGCACACACCCCCTGCTTTGTTGTGCCCCGATAGCAGGTTATCACATCTCAACAACTGAAGAGATAGGTCAGTTCATTGTATGCTCCAATCAAGTAAGTAAGGCTTAAAATTTAGCTTTGAATTTTGTGAATAGGCTTAGGTTGTTCCAAATTAGCAACCATGCTTTGGTATATAAAGTCTGAGAACTGCAAAGGTCAATTCAAATCAATGAAACAAAACACTAAACGTAAATTTTAGAACACTGGCTGTATCATTAGTGATATCAGGCATACTTAACAAAATTATGGTACCTTTAACTTGAATCCCAAGTTTTTTGAGTGCCTCCTCCACAGACTGACTCTCTCTCTTCCGCATAAATCCATTATCTATGTGTACAGCTATGACCTGATCTCGGTTTAAAGCTCGGTTCAGGAGAGCAGTACATACTGTTGAGTCCACACCGCCACTGAGTAAAACCTAAGGATAAAAAAATATACAAAACCAAAATTTGGTCAGCTGTCTACAGGGAAAGTAGATACGACTGTGAGGATTAGAACAGACTATTGACTTAGAGCCAATGATGTGGAAGAAAACAAGTTGTCAAACAACGTATTGATCCAATTGTGCAAATTGTCTAAAACTTCATTAATATATTACAGAAATCATGGCAATTCTGCATTTTTCAATTTAACCTCAGTAACTGTAAGCGTCAGTGTTTCTACCAGGCTTTTGCAAATAATCTTTCAGCTTTGTTTCAATCTACTTACCAGGACTTTTGATGAGCCCACTTTCTCTTTGATATCTTGAATGCACTGAAGCTCTCTGTTTTCCACTGTAAAGGTGCCACTGCATCCCGCAATATCATAAAGAAAATTCTTCAGGATCATTTTTCCATTCACTGTGAGGCTAACTTCAGGGTGGAACTGTGCTCCATACAGTTTCTTAGATTCATTTGCTATGCCTTCATTGGTGCAAAGAAATGAGCATGACCAAAAAAAAAATTGGAAGTGAAATGCATACCCAAGAAAGTCAAGCATAGACTTTTTGGAGAGATTTATTCTGCCACATTTTGTCATAATCACTTTTGGCACAAATCAACCATCAAAACCAAAGATTCTGGTTAAGATTAGGAACAGGGGTACTTGTTACATATCTAGAACACACAATCCCTCAGAAACCAGGGAAAACATCTCAGACATCCTAGGAAAACCATTGAGAAAACAGGAAATCAATTACATTAATTTTTTCCTCACCACAGGATACCTCTACAACCCTACAACTAAGCCACATGGACACAGCTGCACCCACAGTAAAAGGGTTGTGCTTGTCAAGCTGTGCAGATGTCCCTGCAGGAGCACGCCTGTGAGCACCACCCCTCTTTAACAGTCTCTGGAGGTTTACTTTGAGTAGATCACAACACTGCATTTTGCAGCAAGCGTTGATCAGACTGGGATTAAAAAAAGCAGTAGGGAAACCGCCTAATTCCACCGACCTGCGTCAGACTCCCACGTACATGGTACCTCTGTATTTCTTTGGCTCCTGGAAGCCTGGCTACCACTTTACCAGCATTTCTTTGCTTGCTTAGGCACAAGGAGCCACAGGCTTTTATAAAAGCCCATGGGAAATGGCACAGGAAAGTGTTGTGGATAGGAAAGGTACAACTCTGTTTCTAATGCCTACAAAAAGCAGGGTTAAAGGTATCAGAGCCCTGGTGCAGCTTGCACACTGGATGCAGCAAACTTTACACAGCAAAACAATTTATAGAGAGATCTGAGCAGTCATGAGCTCTAGATCACTTTGAAGGCAACCCAGAATACAATGAATGCTCCGTTTAATCTTAACAGTAGTTTGGAAAGAATCTTTCCATAACGAGACATTCTTAAATCTTTTAAAAAGCCAGATTTTCTCAAATTAGTTACTTGTCCAATTTAAGAGCAGCAGCTCAAGCTTTTCTTTTTTTTTTTTTTTTTTAAATGAAAGATTTAAAATAAACCAGGTGAATAGTTTGAGATCTTACTAAGAGGCTCTGCAAACTTAAGACCTTTTCAGGTCTCCCATCTCCTAGAAAGAGACTCAAAGAGTCTGTTTGGCATTCAATAACTTGAGTAGCTTTCAAAAACCAAATTCTAAGGTTCTACATTTTTCTGTGACAATCTGCGTGGAATATTTGAAACACTGCTTTCAGTACCAACATTTTTTTTGCTCAGTTGAACATTCATGCAATAATATTAAATACAATAGCAAGTTAATCAAGCTTTAGTAATTAAACAGGGTTTCACTTGTACTATTACAGTGCAAAAACCAAACAGCACTTACGCTGCACACTACAGTACATGTCTTCCCCTCCCGGGCCTTAAGGGCACACAATATTTTATTTCAAAGAGAAACAACACGTGCATACTTTAAAATAAACTGTAGAAGTAAAGTTAAATTTTCCTTAAGCTACCAATTTAAAAACAGAACCTTTCATTTTCATGTCTATTTCTTTCTTTAGTATCATGACAGCACAATACGCAAGCAAACACAAGAAATTGTTAAAAACAATTCACTTATTTGGCAATTAAATAACAGAGATATTCTGTTCCCATTTCGTTCCAACTACTGTCTGCCGTATTCTTTCCCTTGGTGAATACTATCAAAAGGCAATTTTAGTGTAAAATAAATACCTGCTATAATGTTCCCAGACTGTGCAACCACTTTGAATCCATCAGCTACTTTATCCACACTATCTCCATGAGTGAGCAGCACAAGTTCTTCTTTCTGAAGGCCCCTAAACAAAGATTAAAAACTAGAATCAATCAATTAAAAAAAAAAAAAGAACAAAGACCTAGCTATCTGTGTTTCCAAGAGAAGCCATTAGGGATCCCAATAAGGGAACATCTTGATTGGCCAGGCGCATTTGAAATACACGCAGAATTTCCTTCCCAAAAAGTAATCTCCAGCTTTGAGATGCCTTCACTGGAAGCTGCCTAAGTTCTTTTACAACACATCCTTCATGCAAGAGGTAATTTGTGTTAGTTCGGAAGGGTTTGAGGTTTTTTGATGAACACACCAATATTGAAGTATCCCCTCTGACATGTAGAGCCATCTAGAATCAATGAGGATACTTGGAGTCCTGCTTTTTATTTCAACGGAGTGAAGTTTTCTTGCTCAAAACCAAGTGTTTTCAGGACAATTTGGGCACCTCAGACTTTAGACAGGGTATAAAGTTCTGCAGTAGTCCTACAGGGGAATGTTAATAAAACTGGAATGCCAGGTATGAGTAAATTGTTAGAATTATTACAAGAAACTTGAGAGGCATTGACAAACTACCAAGAAATCTAATTCTAGTTTTACAAAACATCACTAAACAATTTTAAAGGAAAGTAGAAAAAGAATGGTTTCAGAGTTTCTATTACCTTTCAAAAATTGGAAGGGTGCCAACCAATACAAGAGTAATGCACTGCACAGCAGAAGGAGATAAGAGCTTAACACAAAGATTCTCTTGTTGTGGTACACTTTATGGTGTCTTAAAGCCAACATTCTACTTTGAAATAAGGGGTTTACACCCTATTCCAAGCAAATACATCTGCATTTCTAGAGTCAATTGAAAAGTTATGCCTAAGTATTTCTTCAAATGAGTTACTTGCTTACTCATGAACACAGCTGTAGAAGTTTTATTAGAAATTATCAGATAAGCATGGGTGCAATTTTGCTATTTCCTTTAAAATAAGCTTCCTCTCATCTAGCCACCAATTTCCAGACTGGTATTTCCAATATTGTTTTGATAACTTAAAATGTCTATGTACCTGAACAGTGAACATGTGTTATCCAGAGTAATGCTGAACACTCCGTCTTCTCTAACACTCTTCTTGTGCACCGTACCTCCAAATACCTTATTCATCATCTGTCAAAACAAAAACATTATCTGAAAAAGCACTACACAACCTAGTACCACTTCATATCTCAGTCTGCCTATGACTGACAACAGCTCTAGCCCTCCAATACGTACCAACCTAGTTTTTCATTATTATACTCATTTAAGATATTATTTTCCAAAACAATAAGAATTCTCTTCAAAATTAATCACACTTCTGTATTGGGCTCGTTCCCTTCTGCTGGCATAGCTGGGGACTGCTGCCGCACACAATGAGCAGCAGAAATCCACAACAGTAGACAATAGGTAGAGATTTGCAAAATAATGCATATTCAATACTTGCATATAGAAGTGGGTGCTCTACAAATCAGCTGAGTATCTGAGGCCAGTTATCATAAAAACAGTTAAGCTGCTGAACAACAATATGATTTATCTATCTTTTAGTTAAAGGCCTCAGATAGGCTTAAACTTCTCAACATGTGGCTCCTCAGCTCTGAAGAAGCTATCAAAAACTTGAGTCCCAAAAATAACACTAAAGGAGTAAACTCTTAATAATCCTTACTATAAAAAGAGTAGTATCTGAACCAGGTTTTCTTTCTAAAACTTCACCTTGTCATTTGGAGTTGGATATCTGCATTTTAGATTTCAGAGGTCTCAAAATAAAGACTTTTTTTTTTCCTTGTAAATATAACTGGTAACGAAAAAATATTTTTAGAGTTTCACCTTCCAACTACTTTAACTTTCAGAGATTTAAGACTTCAGTTTAGGCCTAGTTTGATATTATACCTACTGTGCTTGACTGATTTCAATTTTTTTTATAATGAAGTAGTAGTGCGTTAATACACACAGTTCATTCATTTCCATAAAGTCGGCGTTAAGGAACTCCCCTACTTGAGGCTAAGTAACATATTTTCAGTTTGCTTGGCATTTTAAGACACATTTTAATATAACCTATGTTTCCCTTTAGAACAGGGAGTGCCACTACTGTTTCCGTAATTACCAGCCTTTCTAAAGGAGTTTTTCCAGCCATTATTCAGCACCTCTGAAGGCCTAGTAAATCACTAACCCTGGAAAAAAAACAAAATGCACAAGCAGAAGTCATGCATCTAATCCATCCCCTGTCTCCTTGGAAGTTTGTTTCTTCACTCAGCTTGGATATCCTAGATCACTGCAGGATCACCGCTCAGTCCTAAGGTAAATAAGTGTTTCATAAGGGTGGAGTTTAAGCGCTCTTAAGAACTATGCTAGAAACATTCCACACTTGAAAACAAAAGGGGAAAAAACCCAAACTATTTCACCTGTTTACATGAGGGGCACACTTGCCAATACCAACTAGACAGAATTAGTTAATGACTGCCAGGTTATATTTATTGTGACCAAAAAAAAAGGCAGTGTGGAACTCAATTCACATCACTTAAGTAAAGAAAAACCACTTATGCTATTGATATGGCAGAGCCAAGAGAAAAATACACAGTATTCTCAGTTTATAAATTAGCACTTTAGAAGTATCTTTTGCACATGTGGCATACTGCTTATATTTGAAAAGCAGGTCCTTTAGCAGTTCATCTTCAGTTAGTATCAGAAATGAGGCCTGGAAGATGGCTGAAGACAAACATATCTCTCAGCAGCACCTGCATGCCATAGCAGATTCCAAGAACTGGTTTTCCTATTGTAAATATCGCTGGGTCGAACCATGGCGCATCTTCTGCATACACAGAGTTTGGTCCTCCAGATATAATGATAGCTCTGCAGACAAAAGATAAAGAAAACATTAACTCAAATATATCATTTACTTTAAAATGTCTTTATTTGCTTTAAACATTGACATTACTTCATAATACTTTTAGAACTCTATATATCCTAACGTAAATTTTAATACAGATATCCTAAAACATAGCTTGTTTGCTATGCTACAGCTGTAAAAAAAGAAACTTACCAGAGAAGTATTTCATCAGTTTAAACAAAGTCAAATATAAACCATCTAAAAAAGTGACTGTATTTTAAATTCCTCATAGGAATTGTCAACTATGAGAAAAGCAAGATTGCTAGGATCAAAAGCAGAGCATTAGTATGAAGACACGTATACTTCATGGTGTCTGCGCCATGTGGAGGCAAGCTGCATTCAGAAAACAGACTCCCAAATTTCTAGAGCTGCTGAGAAAACGTCCTTTAATCCACCCTGATTACAAAGTGAGATGGCATTAGCCACAGGTTGTGAATTAAAAGTCCAACACATGCAAGTATTTATGGTCTCAAGTTAATACGTCACACTATCACAGAAAATTAAATCTTTTCAAAGAAGAATAGAGAGCTTTTGCAAACCATGATGATTTGCAAGGTTGTGAACTGCAGGACCAGCCAGTTGAGCAATGCTTTTTGGCCTTGGCCCAGGATCGAACACAGGTGTACCAGACCTTGGACTCATGTACTGTTTATTTCACAGAGAACATCAAATCTGTTATTCAAAGCAAGAAATGCAAAATGGGCTGAGAGAGAAGTTGCATACACAGGATTAAGCGCACCTAATAAAGCTTTCTTCCAGCATTATTTAGAGTGTTTGTCATGCAAGCACTGACAAAATAGAATTTTTCTATTTTTAAGCAGCAGAAACGGGTAGTGCTCCTACTACATCTGTACCACCAGCAGAAATAATCATGTAGTTACAAGCCCACATACCGAATGCCACCTCTCAACTGCAGTCACACAGGGTACCTGCTCCCACCAACACAGGGCTAGCCCTCCCCAGCAGCCCACCTCCTCGTCCCCCAGCCTGGGCTCCTCATCCCATGGCAGGGGACGAGGCGGAAGGCTGTATGGGGACACCCCTCAGAGCCAAAGCACAGTGGCTTGTGAACTGGAAGAGGCAGCGTTTATTTCTCTGTATGTAGGGATCTACAAGTGAGCTTTGGAATAAGCATACAGCTGACATTGGCGTAGTTTTACACTCAACAATCTTGATAACTAGTAGCTGCTGTACATGTACAGGCATTTCTGTTCAAGTTGGAGACACCATGAATTTCCTAAACTCAGACACTGCCAGAAAGAGCCTGAAAACTCTTAATGTCCGGTGGTATTACTGCTTCTAATAAGCAAATGCTTCTCTATGTGGAGTTAAGTGTACAGAACACTATTTAGTATTAATGAAAAGAAATACAGCCACACCTACAAATTGAACATTTTTATGACAAGTCAAAATCGTTATACACTGTCCTATTCAAAAAGTATAGTCTTAAAATCTGCTATTTTTCCATACCAATTAAAATCCCACAGAATACAGAAAGGTTATCCAATCTGCCGAAGCAAAGAAAAAAGTTATGAGTTGAGGGTGAGAGAGGAACCTGCATCTTCTCAACTGTCCAGGATAAATTAAAACCAGCATTAGACGTAGACTTTGAAAGTTTTACTGCAACACCATGTAATTTCTTACGTACCTTCTCGTGTTGGTATGAATACACCTTTTTCTGATTTACCTTAAACCACTTCCAAAACAACCTGAGCTAGCTTTGGAAAGCCTATTTGCAATGGATTAAAGGCACATCAGGAACCATGTAAAAATAGCAAGAGTAAAATGCATGCATTGATACCCTGACCTCAGGACTCACACCAGAGCTCAGACGGTGCCAGAATTCAGACTAATGCCAGGAGAGCCCCCAAACGTGACACCTTCTCAGCCCAGGACCTTGTGGAAATGGCTAATATATTTATGTCACATTTAGATGAAACTTGTCACTAGAGATTGTTCTGAAACTATGAAAATTGAGGAGCTGGCTTTCTAAACACAACTTGTAAATACAATTTAGCAAACCACTCAGTCTTGCTGCCTCTCAAACCTTAGCATAGACCAAAGCTCCTCAGCCCGTTCAATGCAGAGCTGCAACATGGAAACCTGACTATTCCCATGACACACAGAATATATCTCAAAATCTTGCAGGCAAACCACAAACTCATTTTTACGGCAGTCAGTGAATAAAGGCACCCAACAGCTGGTATCAATATTTGTTGAGCTTTCCTGGATGAGACTGTGGACACACAACTTATTGACCAATCTGGGTAACCGATAACCTGAAACCACTATCTTAACCTTGAGAAGTGACCTTTTGAATGAAGAGGTTTTGACACATTTTAGAGAGCAATTATTTGGAATGACAAGACCAACAGGTCTAATCACAAGACTTTGAAGAACTTTCAACTGTGAAAAGAAAGGGCGAAAAGGCCTTCCCACTACGAACCTGCATCAATACAGTACAGGTTTGAGACAAAACATCACTAGTACTATGATCCACACCTAAAACCCAACACACAGCAGATGCAGGAATTCCTTTTAAACAAGTAATTAGGTATGTCCATCTTTTAAAGACTTGATTGTTGGAGAATTACAAACAAGATCTGATAAGAGAAGGTAGAAGGTATTTTTCAGAACATTTCTGAAAGAGAAATTCTTCACACAGCAGCTACCTGACAGATCCAACAGGTCCTGGGTTTTCTGGTTTGTGTTTTCAGAAGAGATCAATAAGCTCCTATTTGACTTACTAAAATACACTGTTTACTGGTTCACTAATTACAATTGATTAGAAAAATGCAATTCTGCAGCAAAGCACTGTCTTATCTATTGTTGGGCACAACCAAGAAGTAGACACGCACTGTATTTCTGGATTTGTACCACACTAACAAGTAAGGTCTTTGATGATTTGTAGACTTCAGGGTATTTATTTTCCCCACACAAAAGAGAGGCATACCCTTGTAAGCCTAATAAAACAAGAAAAAGAAATGCACAAAGTACTAAATAATTGTGAGACCTTTCCTTGCTGCAAACAATGAGTGGTAGTTTCAGTTGGGTTTTTTTTTCAGTTGCTTCCCAGAAACAGTTTGGCATGATTTACCCCAATATGTTCAGTATCCAAGTTAGTTTAATTTAAAAAAAATAAATAACTAAGAAAATCTTTTTTAGAAACTCATAAAACTTGTTTTCTTGATCAATAGCTATTCTAGTTTAACAGGTAAAACAGCAAGATCATCTAAATTTCTCCAGATACATATTTAAAATGCGGACTCTTAAATTATACTTACAAATGGAAATGATTAAAATGACGTGAAGGCAAATAGACAAAATTCATACTGCCGCGCAAGTTTCCCCAGCAAAACTCAGCTGTTCCCATGGATAAGCTAAAGATGCAATCATTAACGTAATTACAATGAAAGCTATTGCACATAAAAACACAGGCAATTACTACTGCTGCCAACATCCACAGATACTGTCAGACAGAGAGGAGAGAACAAGCAGCACACACAGGCAGAGGCATCGCAGGAAACAACCTACCGAAACCCTTGTTCTCTGATTGCAAAGGCTGGCGTTTCCAAAGGGAAGATCTCAGACTGGACGAACAGCTCACGCACCCGACGATCTATGACTTTGCCGTACTGCGCTCCGGCATCGAGTATGACAACGGCTCCCTCGTAGTGGTGCTGCCCATCCTTGAGGTCTCCTCCGGTGTTCTCTGGCTGCGAACATCACTCATGTCAGCGCTTTATGGTGACACACTGCAGACCACAGACTTTAAGCCAGATCTCTTAAACAACTAACATCTGCTAAACTTGCTAAGGCTGCCTATAAGTTAATTTATGATTACAATGATAAAGAGTAGTGGAAAAACTTCTAAATGAAAAAAATCCTCAAATTTATAAGGACCAGTAGATGCACTAGCAAGAAAAAAGGGCCATGCATTAACACAGCACATCCCTTCCAAGCAGCCACACAAACATGACATCCCCATCCCCAAAACCAAACATGGTATAAATTACGGAAAAAAAAAAATGCAAATAAGCTAATGAAGGCAGAGCTTTCCATAAATAGTCATATGCCCTGTTCACCACTCCAGCTTTTTCCATTTTACAGTTCCATACAAAACCCAGCACACCCTATGATAATTAAGACCATGTGCCTTTTCCTCAAGCAAAACAGGACAGTGCAAAGTCACAAGAAAAATGTTTTTCCCCATCACACTGCCTCATAGGCTGAGCTTTCACTTGACATTACCTCCTGGAGAGAATAAAAAGGAGAAATTGAGAACAAATGTCTCCGCTAAAACAATTTTTCAAAAAAAGCTCAACTTTTGACTGCAGCATTCAAGCAGATTGCACATTGGAACAAAGCAATGGTTCTCTTTGAACCTGTCACTTTTGAATTGACTAGCCAACTTCAGCTAAATCTGAACGAGGGCAGGAAAATGCAAGCACAAGTTTGGTTGGTTGGTTATTTTTTTAAAAAAAATTATGAAAAGAGGCATGGCACTTCCATGGAAGTGTCCGCATCAGACGATCTTCAAGGAAGAATGTGAACTCAACTGCACTGTTATACACCAAGAAATTCATGCAGAAAAAATTCTGCTGCTTAAAGAAATCACTTATTTTGAGGGTGGTTTTCCCTTAACTTAAAGCTTAAACTGTTTCCTTGACAACGTACCTTGACGAAGGAAAAACATGGAAGGGTTCTGAGGCAAACACTGCCTCAAAACACACCTTGAAGCTTATGATCACTTCAAGTTTTAATTATGGCACATTAGAGTTGTTCTGCATGTTTGTACCAGGCAATGCAGCCTCTGACCCAGGGCTCACAGGAGGTCCCCACCACCGCTGCCTGGGCTCCAAAGGAAGCTGGGGCAGCCTGCAGCATGCCACAGTATTTCCACGTGGGTCAGATAATCACCCCCGTATCAACCACAGGTTGATTCTGGAGGAGAGCATCACCCTGCTGGGACACATTCTCCCCAACAAATAAATACACAAAAAAGGCTGCCTTTAAGCTTTCTTCGACAGCTACTGAGAGACACTTCAGATAATTGTCTTCAAATTAACCAAGGAAGGCAAGCACACTGGAAAATTCCGAAGTTTACGCTAGCTGGAAAAGGTTTTATCTAAATTAAAGGACACAAGCAGAAAAAAATATGCTAAATCCCTCAAAAGCCTAAATCCAGGTTAGAGTCAGTTACTTAATTTCTTTCCTTCAACTGGTAGCTGAGTGTGCTTCATGGGGAGCTCTTAACGACTTTTTTAGTCTTGGGTTATATAACAAAAAGGGCACATGTAGAGTAGAGCAGACTTCAGCAGCAAACGCCCCTTCAAAGCCCCTGCTCAGATGGAGAGAGGTCACCAGAACTGTCTTCCCTTCTGGGGAACTGGAAGGGAGGGAACCACTTTTAGAGTGATTCTGGGCATTTTCACCTAGCAATTTCTAAAGTAGTGCTTCTTGAGAGAAAGACCAACATCCTTATTCTTTTCTAATTCCATCTTGTGGCAAACGCTATTCCTTGCAGTGCTATTTCTTATTTAAAGTCTTTAATTGTTTCAGAGCACATGCTGTAGCTTGTACCACAAAGGGACAGAGCTCTGCAGCCCTCTTGGCTTAGTGTTCAAGATTGTCCACTTCCACCCACAAGAGACCAGGGTGGGATGTAAGGAGTCCCCTCCAGAGCCCCAGGCAACCCAGGGGTGCATAGCCAGCCCTTGCAGATGGGTCCACCTGCCAACACTGCTACCCACACATCATACCCATCATCCCAACCTGCTGACTCCTAAGAACCTGCAGAATGAGTAAGAATGAAGTAGCTGTGAAGGCAGTTTTTACATTTTACAACAAAAAAGGCTAAACCCAAGTTATTGTTGGCATCAGCTCAGCTGGACCGATGGCTGAGCTAGTACATAAATCTCATTTTCAGCGCCCTACCCTGAAGGCATCGAGCTGCTTTGAGCAGTCTGGTGTAATTAGCTGGGCCCAAGTAACAGCTGTGGGGGAGACACACGCGTGAAAACAAAAAGAGCTCAAAGTTACATCGGGAGTAGTTTGAAAAACATTGCATAAGGCAGCATAAGTAGGTCTATATCTCAAATGAACCTGCACCTTCCTTAGTTCTGCTCGGTAAAAGCAGGACAGTGATACGTACCCCTTTGTCACCAGCATGAACGGGACAATCCTCTGCACTGTAGTCACCCAGGTGTGAGCACTCAGCTCCCAAGACGGCAAACCCCCTCACTGAGCCGTCCCTGCTTCTTCGCTCTTGTTAGGTATAGCATCATTTGTACAATGATTGGAGGAACACTTTCACAGACAACGGCATCAACATTAGAATTATTTCTTAAGGGGTTTTGTGGCCCTGAAAGATGGCTGTTTAAGGCTTCAAGTAATAGCTCATTGCCCGAGTTCCACTGGGAGTCTGTTAATACCCTCCCAAAATCTCAAAAGCCAGCATCTAATCATAGCTCACAAGGTTTTTCCTCAGATGATGCTAAAGGCATATGGGCTAAAATCCAGTAAGAGTACTGCATCCATCAAGCAACACAGATCTTATGGGGAATATATAAGATGAGCAAGGCAACAGGCACCTCACCAGAAAAAAACAAAACAAAACAACATTCATCTAAAAACTTGCCGCTCCCTTAGATGTGGTCTTAGAGTGAACTACAGGCTGAAATATTTTTCTCTCAGAATTACACAGGGCACTGCCCGCTCTGCTTTTCTCCTGTAGGCAGCCTCACAGCACATCCCAGCATATGTCCAAGCAAGCCCCATCCCAGGAATCAATACAGGTGACTATCATCACACTGATTCTGCCAGAGGAGTTTTTGCACTTCATTTTTGAGCTAATGTAGAACTGTAAGGAGGTTCAGCTCTGAAAAGAGCCCAACAGAAACGTTATTGTAAACCACATGGAAAGAGAGGAAGGAGAAAGGTGGTAAGTCAGTACAGGATCTAGCTTTATTTAAAGGCACCATGTCAAGGCTAGAGATTTTGAACTCAAATTTAACAAGGGAAACTTCATTTAATAAAATCAAAAAAAAGAACAGATGCTGTTAACATGCAGCCAACATGGCAGTTTAGCTCATGTTTGTATACCATATGCATGCTAGGGAAAGATGAAGAGGATACCAGGCAGCCCAACTCCTGCAGGAACAGGGTCTATGGAGCCTGCACCTCTTCCTAGTGGGGATTCTCCAGTTTCTAATAAAAGCTGTTTTTCCCTTCAGCAGGGGCATAACTAGAGTTCCTTGTCTTCTCCTGGTCTATTTTCACAAAAATCTGTAGAAATTGCTTTTTTTCACAACTTCTGTTGAAGTTGGTTCGGCAGGTGCCCAAGGAGGTTCAGGTGTGGGGCACAGCAGACAGATGCACCAGCCTGATGTCCCGAGAGTGGGACTAAAAACAGAATGGAACTTGTGTACACCAAGAGAAAAAATGGAGGAACAAAGTCTACATTCAGATAATTTAAATCACAAGTCATCCTGAAAAACACATCATATGTGAAGGATTCCTACTCTCCTCTGTGACCAATGAACCAAATAAACTGATTACACCACCAAAATGCTTTATCTCCGGACTGCCATTTCTCTGTTTCAGAGACGCAAAACCTGGAACCAAGGTCCCGACTGTCACCTGAACTCTATCGCCACCTCCAACTGCACCACGAGGTTCAGCTTTAATCCATCATTTCAGCTTTACCACTTAGTAACACTGTAAGAAAAAAAACTTTCATTGCTCTTGGGTTTTTCGTGCCAAAACCAATAATTATCAGTTCTATAACGAACTGTGGTAGGAGACTTGCCATAAGGCTTGCATTACCAGCTAAGGACACCACATATCTTATTCCTACCTAGTACTTTAAACTAAGTTTTGCAGGCTCACAACAGCCCACTTCTGCACAATCACAGAATTTTTCAGCATTTCACACTCCCACACGCTTGCAGGATTTTCATTAATGCAATTTATAAAACACATTAGCATACAGAACAGTCATAATCTGGAGTACCAAGAAGCACCTGGCAGAGCCCAGTCTGCAGCAACAGCCCTTCTGTCCGAGCCCTCAGCTTTCACCCACAATAATAACTTCAGACAAGCCTAAACCAGGAGCCTTGATCTGGCACTTTCAAGACAGCACAGGTTTTACAAGAGTTTAATTGTTTCCCTGTGGTATTAAAATTAAGCAGGTATAAGAACACTTACTCATAATTTTTCAAAGTATAACAGGAAAGCAACTCCTTCAAACTTGGGCAATCCGCGAGACTGATACAAGAGCCCCCAACCCGTTATCTCAGGCAAACTTTAATTTACATAAGTCACATGCAGATTTCCAACGGCTGCTGGGCCTGGCCCCCTGCGGAAGCCACTCTCATTACACGCTTCCTGCAAGTGCACGGCTCATGGAAGATGAGCTCCGCAGCACATAGCTGGCTGTGGGCGCGAGCACCCCGGAGAAGTGGAGTCCTGAAGAGCAGCCCTGGCCAGGAAAGGAGATGGTGCCAACGGTCAGGGAAAAATGTGTCAGAAAACTTAAAGCAGCAACCAACTAAGCGCTTTAAAGAAACCCTCAGAGTCATGTTTTCTTGCAAATTAGATAAAACGTCTAAAACATGGCTTCTATCCTACTACAGAAGCGACTTGAGACAGCTTACAGGGCTTTGGTTCAGAAGTTGCATTGTCAAGAAAAAAACTTCTATTTCATAAAGGCGCATAAGTCGTTTTGTCCCCCCGCCATGCAGGAGCCACGCCGACACACAGCTTTTTCATCACTGTCGCTGCACACGGGACCTGGGGCGATGGTGAGGGAGCAGCGCGGTCCCGGGGGTCACCGGGACGGGGCAGCGGGCCCCGCGCAGGCAAACCCGCAGCAATTAAGCAAACCAATTTTTCTCTCAGGTTGGCTGAATAAGTTGCCGTGCTTATTAGGACGTAACGCCAAAAAAAAAGAACGTGGCTAGCTGCTAGGGGAGGTGCTGGCCATACCCCCGTTTCGGTTTCAGCCCGCAGGCAGCGCAGGCCGTGCGAGGCACTGGGCGGCCATGGGCTGGGCCCCACCGCGAGCCAACGCTTAAAGAAACCCTACCAAAAAAACTGGATTGTAAAACTAATTGATTTTTTCCGAACAGCCCCTTGCGTGACCGAGCGGGCAGAGCGGCGCAGGGGACAGGGGAGGCGGGCAGCTGCCGGCAGCGGGCAGGCAGGCACCGGCCCCCCGCGGCCCCTGCAGCCGCCTGGCCCCGCTCCCCGCCGCAGATTCCGGCCTGCTCTGGGGGGAAAGGCCGGACCCCACCACGCCGTATGCGACAGCCAGGCCAGGCCCCAGCGGCACAAAGCGCCCGTCAGGCCCGGGGGGGCGGCGGGCAGCGTCCCGGGCCGCGGCGGAGGGGAGCGTGGCAGCACTGACCTTGGCGTCTCCGTTGCAGAGGGCCATGAGGGTTGCCAGGGCGGGGAGCGGCAGGCGGGCAGCCCCGAGGCGGGGAGGGGGAAGAAAGGGCGGCGAGGAGCCCCCACCGCCGCGCCGCGATGAGCTAATGCCGCCCGGCTGCGCCGCGCCGCCGCGGGGAGGAGGAGGAGGAGGAGGAGGAGGAGCCGGGGCGACTACCTGACGTAAGCGCGCAGCGCACCAATGAGGAGCAGCCACGCCTGCTGTTGGCCCCGCGTGCACGGAAGGGGCGGGGCGGCGGTGGCTGGTGGCGGACGGGCCGGTGCGCGGTTTCTCCTCAGCGGCGGCGTCCGCTCCCGCCTCGGCCCCCAGTGCGGTCCCGCGGCGCTGCCGCCGACATGTCGCCTGCTATTGCGGCCAAGGAGGGCGGCCGGCAACGCCGGGCCGGGAGCCACCACCACTACCTGGACGTGAGGAATGAGGCGCCGCCTGGCCTGGCGCTCTGTGGGGATGGACTGCCGGGTGGCGAGGCTGAGGCGCTGCTGTTGCCGCCGCCGCCGCCGGAGGCAAGCTCCCGGGGGGCGCGGGGGTGCCGGGCGGAGCTGGGCAGTATCCTGCTGCTGTTGGTGCTGTACGTGCTGCAGGGTATCCCGCTGGGACTGGCGGGCAGCGTCCCCCTCATCCTGCAGAGCAAGAGCGCTAGCTACACCGACCAGGCCTTCTTCAGCTTCGTCTTCTGGCCCTTCAGCCTCAAGCTGCTCTGGGCCCCTTTGGTGGACGCCGTCTACCTGCGGAGCTTCGGCCGCCGCAAGTCGTGGCTGGTGCCCACGCAGTACATCCTGGGGCTCTTCATGATCTACATGTCCACCCAGGTGGACCTGCTGCTGGGCAACGGGGAGGGCCGGGGCCCCAACGTGGTGGCCCTCACTGGGACTTTCTTCTTCTTCGAGTTCCTGGCAGCGACTCAGGACATTGCAGTGGACGGTTGGGCCCTGACCATGTTGTCCAGGGAGAATGTGGGCTATGCCTCCACCTGCAACTCCGTGGGCCAGACGGCTGGCTACTTCCTGGGCAACGTCCTCTTCCTGGCCCTGGAGTCGGCCTCCTTCTGCAACAAGTACCTGCGGTTCCAGCCCCAGCCCCAGGGGATTGTTACCCTCTCAGGTACTGCTGGCCTGACGATGCTGGGATGGGGATGATTCTTCCCTGAACCTAGACCAAAGCTCCATTCAGAGAGGGCGGTGGTTTGGCACTGTGAACTGAGCAGCTTTGGGTTCTCCCCTGCCCATGAGAAAGCACAGCCTGCCAGGAGGCTGGTAGAGTCCACTGCTGCATGCACTGAACTTCCAGGCTTCTCTGGCCTTATGAGTGTGGGAAACTTGCCTTGTCATTATCTTGGCTGATCTAAGCACTTTAGAGACTTCCCCCCCCCACCCCCCCCCGCTTTAATGACCGTGGAATAGGTTATTGTTTAAAACGACCCAAACAAACCAAATGCTTTGCCTCTTATTAAGGAGGCCTTTTAAGAACATCTCCATCTGGGAGGAAGGAAAGGGGAAATTAAAAAAAAATAATTAATTATTCCAAAATGGTGGTGTTCACAGAAATAGAAATGACAAGTGTTCAGGATTGACCACGTAGCCAATTTCTCAAGGAAGGCCTTATTTTAGTAAATTAAGGGGGATTTTGTTTTCTCTTTAATGAATTAATAGTGTCTGGTAATACCACCATACCTAGCTGTTAGTGTAGGGATGTTTTCTGTTTGATGGTTTTGGCATTGGTTTGGGGTGGGTTTTTTGTTTGTTTTTGATTTTTTTTTCAGAAAGGTTATATGTAGTGGTTGATATTTGGCATATTGCCTGGAAGATGTTTAAATACATGTTTTGTTTGCAAGGTTGAATTTAGCCAGCTCAGCTTATGGGAGGACAAGAAAAACTGGCACCGCTTCTGGCTGCAGTCTCAAAGTGACCATGGCTAGCAATGAAGAGTAAATTCTCATGGTTTTAGTTTCTTTTCTGTCTCTTACATTGATGCTCTTCCTGTATCATGTAAGAGAAAAGGTATGCCAAAACTGAGTGAATTGTTGTTTACAGGCTAGTTTTCGCTTTCTGTCCTGTACCTATCTTATTGATAAATCAGGATATCAGTTTCCAAGACTGCTGTACTTATTTTGTCTGTGCAGCTATCACAATTGCTAAGTAGTCTTCCACTTTCCTTCCAGTTGATAACCCTATGTAGAGTAGCCCTCAAAGTAACCCTGCTGGTTTATTGCTTTCCTTTGTTTTCCCTTACTGTGTAGTTCATAAGTGCTGGTGTGTCTCTTCCCTCTTGCTCCAGCGGCAGACTGATGTCTTTTACTGCTGATGCAACCTGCAAATCACTAGTGTAGTTAAGAGAGCTTGGTTTGTCTATTCTTACCTCCAATGTCCAGGTTTTTTCTTGTCTTCATTTTTTTCTCTCAGTACTGTTTGCATAAATGGATTTGTTACTATTGAAAGAGTGCTGTCTTTGAAAAAAAATAAAAATATCCCAAAATCAAAAAACACCAATGCAACCTGTATAACTTGTCCTGGAGTACTAACCTGGGTGGAGTAAGAAAAGCAAATAGCTCTGACACTGTAGTTGCAGGATATGTTTTTTTGGGTGGTAAAACTGGCTGCAAGAAGTTTCTCATCCCTTGTTCATGTGACTGCCACAGTTTGCTGTGTCCACATTTCTCCTGAAGCAGCTGTAGAGCAGTACTGAAAACCAGCTCACTGAAATGAGGAGAGTGGCTCTCTGGTCCTAGCACAGGTTGTAATGGGGCTTGTGATAAGCCTGTTCAGGCAGTTAAAGGAGCAGAAAATAGTTTTAAAATAATAGCTTTTTGCCCATTCAGATCTCTGAAGGCTTTTGTAGGCTGTGTGCCGATGCGAGGGAAAGAACAAGTCAACACTTTGTGATCCCAAGTCAACTTCAAGTTGTGCAGCAGCAACAGCGTTAGTTGTTTGCCATGCAGTCACATGAATGCCTGTCCCAGCATGATGGGAGAGAGGTAAAGCGCAAGTGCAGGAAGAAGGTACCCCTTCAAGGCAGCGCAAACTTACCTGGACTGGTGACTGTGGAGCACCTTTTTTCCTGGGAAGAGATGTGTAGCTGTAGGATTAACTAAAGCTGTTGTGATCAAACACCAGTCCCCCCATGGACACCTCGTTGATGGTTATTTTCAAGCCTGGTCTGTCCCCAGTCTAGTTCAAAGGTTTGCTTTGCCCCCAGCACAACAGTTTATTTTGCTCATAATAGTGTAGAGGCAGAGACAAAATAGGGATGGGGCTAAGCAGCACTGGTGGCACCAAAAACTTTATGCTAGAAACTTGTTGTGTAAACTATAATTTTAAAAAGTTCTTTTGCTTGTAGCCTTTTAGTGGACTATATGGCTGCCTTTTTTTTTTTTTTTTTTTCTTTTTGGTAATCCAGCCATTACTGTATTGCATCTGACAGGGCTGACCTGATCAGGAGTATTCATGCGATGATGCTCAAAGCTATTTCTATTCCTGTCCTCACACTGTAAGTCTCACTGCAGTGATAATGCTTAGTGCTATTATTAGAGTACCACTGCTGTATGTCTTTTGTAAACAGTAGCTGTGATTAGCATGACTCCCTGAAAATTCATCTTTTACTTAAAAATACATATTCAGGGTACCTTTTTTAACAGAGAAGAGAGCAATCAGACAGCATTGGTTATGGGATCTTCTTTACTTTAGGAAAGGGAGAAGTAGCTGGTGTGGAAGCAGCAGAAAATGGTTTGAAATGCCTTTTTTTCCTTTTACACTGAGAATGCTGGGATATAGCTAAAGTAGTCTTTCTGTGTTTTCTTACATGCTTGTTGTGCTTGTCGCTCTTCCTGTGCATAAGAAGCAGCTAATAATTGACTAAACTTTTGCACTGTCTTTGCCCTTTCACCAGCCCTTGCTGCTTTCTTTCAAGTCACCGTGAGGCTTCTGAAGTTGCTCGTGACCAGGAAGATAAAAGGCTACTTCTGTCTTACCCTCTGCATGTTACTGAGTTCTTTCTTGCCCCTTTCATAAAGGTAGAGGATAGGATTAATTTAGATTAATCCATTCACTAACTCAAAAAGTACTTGCCATAAAATATTGGTGGGTTTTTACTACTGCTGCCTTCAAATCCCCAATTTAGAAAATATTATATCTGCTTAAAATAGAGTGCTTGAGGGTTAGCAAGTATAATAGCTACTTAAAACAGCCATATTTGAGTGACGTGCTACTTGATGACTGTGTAAGAACTTTCACCAGGCCATCTTTACACTCATAGGTATAAATCTTTTGTTTCCTTCAGCTGGTAGATAGATACTATATAGGGAGAATAGAACCGAGGCATGGAATAGTTACATGACTACACAGTAAATCAGCTGGGGAGTTGTGAATGACTTCTTCCTCTGAAGTTTTTTCCCTGTCTTGTAACTATTTTTTCCCCTCCAGATTTCCTGTTTTTCTGGGGAACTGTCTTTTTAATTACCACTACACTGGTTGCCCTTTTGAAAAAGGAAAACAAGGAACTAACACCAACAAAAGAAGAAACAAAAGGCATCACTGATACATACAGGCTGCTATTCTCAATAATCAAGATGCCGGCAGTTCTTACTTTCTGTCTCTTGATTCTCACAGCAAAAGTAAGTAAATACATGTATGAATAGTTGGATGCTGCTGATATCAGTCTGAAAGGTAGTTGAATCCCTGCAATGTAACTTATATGTTAGTTTTGCTAGTGGTTATCATCAGAGTTACAAATTTTCACATAAAATTGGAAACAGAATTGTTTATATCATCGTGCTAAGCAGGGTTATACAACAGAAAACATTTGTTTGAGCTTTTTTAAGTGTTTACACAAGCATTAAAGAGAAGTTTGATTGCAATCTAGTATTAATTTGTTCTTAAACATTTTTTAAACAGTTATGGTTTTTGTGTAGTCTGCAGTTAAAAGGACAGAAAATGTTTCTTTTAACCTAAATCTTGTTCCCAGAATCTGCAACTCTGTGCAAACTAGGTTTCCATGGCTTCTTGTTGGCCATCGTGGATACTGACAGCAATTAAGGCACAAGCATGAATGTCATTGCTCTGTTTAATGTTCTTGGTATAGTTTTGGCACTGATGACAAGAAGAGTATGCAAGTGTAGAACATGGTTCAGAACGGATTTGGAAATCAAATGAGACACAAAAGAATTGTACTCTATCACATTTCTCAATTTACTTAATACTGAGTAACCTGAATTTCTAGCCAAACTATCACTGCTTTCCTCAATTTATTTTTTCTAACTTATATTGCAGGTTGGATTTTCAGCGGCAGATGCTGTAACAGGACTCAAATTAGTGGAAGAGGGAGTCCCGAAAGAGCACTTAGCTCTGCTAGCGGTTCCAATGGTTCCTTTACAGATAATATTGCCTCTGATTATCAGCAAATACACAGCAGGCCCCCAGCCACTGAACACATTTTACAAAGCTATGCCTTTCAGGTAAAACCAAACAAATCTTGTTTGACAGAAACTTAGTAATTTGTGTATTCAGATCAAGTATAGGATTTCTTGTGTAACTCTTAAACTTCCAGATACAAGAAAGTATGTCAGAATTCTCATAGTAAGTAGAACTCTGTGTCTTGTGCCTTGATTCATGTAGTAACATGTGTAAGCAAGTGGAACATGAGGTGTTGTTAAGGTACATATGCAACAACATTAGAGCAGTACTCTCCTGCTCTTACTCAATGTTGTTAGTTCCTTATTCATGAACCATTCTGACTAGATCCGGGACTCTAGCTGTAAAATTACGCGTGCTTCCCAATGTAAGAGTGGCAGAACGCATTGACAAGTCATTTGGTGCATCTACTGGATGTGTGCTTTACTGAAGTAACTGAGGGTGAAAGAAGCTGAATAAGGCTGATATGGACAAGGAAACATTTAATTTCTCTGTTACATGTTTTATATAGGAGTTTGCTTATGGAGTTCTAAAACCAGCGAATCCAGCAGATTACCTAATACTGTGACTGGGTAAATCATGTAACATGTCTGTAACGGGTAGATGCTACTTTAACATGTTCTTATGCAACTATATATGTTTTTGCAAAAAAAAAAAAAAAAAGAGTAAGTTTTCCTCCAGCTGAATTTGGTTAGATGTCTTGTGTGTTGCTTTCCACAAAAAATACGTGTCTGTTGGAGGGGCAGGGGAGAAAGCTAGTATAGGAGATCTGGTAGTGAATTATGTTTATATGGATGATAGAATTGTTTAGGTATAAAACGTTTACAATTTCAGTGCTTGTCAGATATTTAATATCTAATTCTATCTAAGGCAGAAATACCTTTAAGTATTTACATATAAACTGTTTTAATGTATTCTGTATGTATAAATATTTGAGAGTAGCTTTGTATCAAGGAAACACAAGGGGAAGAGAATTACATGAATTATGTATTATCTTTCATATTCTTCCAGATTACTGCTTGGTCTGGAATTTGCTTTTTTGGTATGGTGGACTCCTAAAGTAAAACATGAAGGAGGATTTCCTGTTTACTACTATGTTGTAGTATTGTTGAGTTATGCTTTACATCAGGTAATGTATACTGTATGTGGGAAGGGGAGAGGGATGGGAGGGTATTTATATCAATCGACAAGAGGACTATAAATGCTGTTATCTGCTTTTCTTACTTACACTAGAATTCATCTAAGTCTGACCTGTTGTGCTGTGTGGCTATATTTTGTTTTGATACCCTTGCCAATATGATTTCTCTTTCTTCCATGTGGTACATTAGACGTCTTCTATGAAGTTACTTTTAGTTGATCAGATCTGCTTTTGTTTCATAGATTTCCCCCCCCATCCCCCCCAACCAGAAGCTCAAAAGCAGGGTGGCGTTGGAGAAATCCCAGCATTCTGGCAGAGTTTCGCAGACGTGATGATTGATGATTGTGCTTGTTGTGCAGATCTGTAAAGTTATACGGTCTTCATCCTAGAAAAAACTGCATTACTGATTTTGAAGGAACATCATAATGGATCTGATCCAAAGGCCTGGAAAACAAACTCCTGATAAAAACTGGGCTTTGGATCAGAACTAAAGTGTATGCAATGCCTTGAGAGTTTATTTTAAATGCAAGAGTCTTATTTTTATGTGCTATTTTAGCTGGCCTTATAGTTCAGTTTGATAACCTCAATCATTCCGATGCATGTGAGGCTGGGTCCATTTCAGCATGACTTGAGACAAATGGCAAGGCTAACTTCTTGGTATGACAAGAGAGACAGACTGACAAAGTAATTTCTCTCTCATGCAATTTTAAGCTGTTGGGATTACTTTTCAGTCAATGTTGCTAGCTTCAAGTAATCTCTTAAAGCAGTTTTTATCTTGGGGTTTTTAGTCGTCATTGTCCGTAACTGGGGAGACCTTACTGTCCTGTGGGTTTTCTTCCTTTTTCTATAGATTACGCTGTATAGCATGTATGTTGCAGTAATGGCTTTCAACGCCAAAGTCAGCGATCCACTGATTGGGGGAACCTACATGACACTCCTAAATACTGTGTCGAATCTGGGAGGGAACTGGCCTTCCACTGTTGCACTCTGGCTTGTGGACCCACTTACGGTGAAAGAGTGTGCAGGGGCCCAGGAACAGACCTGCGGAACTACAGTTGCTGCAGAAGTAAGTTTGGAGGCTGTAAAGGTCTTTGTTCCATTATTTTCAATGAAATTGGTTCTCTTGGTATTTTTTTGCCATTGAAAACCTTCATAGTGCATAGCTTATGCTTAAAAATTCCCACCAATTGAGCTAATTTCCCGTCTGATAAAATTAAGTCTGTTTTTATCTTTGCACTTTTAATAACTAACATCTTACCAAAGATTTGCTGTTGCAGAGTAGTTGTCCATTTCTTTTTGGGCTGGCAGGAAAGCCTGGTGGTAGAAGCACTACATTGGTGCTACGTTTTCTGGAGTGTGAGGAGGCTGTTGTTATATTTTTGAGAGTAAACCCTGCTAAGTTCAGAGTTTTGTAATTAGGAGCTCTGTTCTTGTCAGGCTGTCTGTTCCCCAAGTCCTTTAAGTTTTGTGATAGGTTTTTGTTCCGTCTGTCTTTCTGGAGGCTTCCTATCTGAATACCTTTATACCTTCTCCCATGATGTTACTTTGCTCTCTTGTCTTTGATCTTCACTTTCTATGTGAAATTGAGCGGTGTCACTGGCTGCCTTCCCAGTTTTGGGGAGCCCTGTGGAAGAGAACAAAGAATGTGCTGTGCTACTGTACACAGATCAAACAACACGACGCAAAACTGCTTGGAAAGCAAGGTTTCAAATTCATCTCCTCATGAGCAAATTAGGTGTTTGGAAGGGTGGAAATGTTTTAGGGGTTTGGGGGATTTTTATTTCGTACTCGTGTCTGAGATTTCACTCTTGAATGCCAGGACTCTTTGGGATGTGGAGGTTCTAAATAAACAAAGTGTTCTAGGAGTCAAATGTGACTTGTTTGAACTTGAGTTGCAGCTTTTACTAGTTACAGACGGGAAACTGCTTCCCCCTAATGTGTGCTTTTTCTGCCTGTCATGGGCTTGCCACTAATTAGGTTCCCTGGGCCTGGGCCTCTAGTGAGCTTAAGTCCTTCCACCTTCACCTCACTCCCCTGATCTTTTTTTGCATCCTCCCAGTTGGTAATGTTCCACCACCACTCCCTTACTCCTAATCTGATTTTGACATGTCTCAGAATAATGAAAATGCTGGCAGAACCTCAAGTCGGAGGATTGATTTGGATTATAGCAGTATTGAAAGCTGAACAATAGCAGAAATGATCACGTGCTATACATGTACCTTTTAAATTCTGGAGTTTTTGTCTTCCAGTTCTGCAACTAGAAAACATCCTGGGCATGTTTTTCCCAGAGATACGTGGCATTTTCTACTGTCCGTTTGCAGACTCAGTGTGGTGAGATGCAAGGGTATAATTTCTAAGGAAGTCATTTGCATGGCTCAGAGGGGAAAAAAAAATCTTCATGGGATTAAGAACAGTGCCTGTACCTCCAGGCCAGGATGAGACAGCTGGACAGTTTCTGTTTTCTAGAGTTAGCCCCTTGGGCAAATATGTTCCACTTGACAAATGTTTTATAACAGTTTTGTTACTTTTCATAGCAATGGTACACTTGGAAGCCTCTCTTACTAACTCCATAAGCAGATTAAACAAATATATTTAGTCATAACCAAGAGCAAGTAAAAAAATAACAGTGGATATTTAATGCCTACTGTCTAAAAGTCTGTGTTTCTGTATCTCCCAGAGAATACTTAATGCATCAACTTCTGCTTCTGTCTTTCAGCTCTGCACAAAAGCTGGTGGTTCCTGTGTTACTACCTTGGACGGTTACTACGTGGAATCTGTCATCTGTGTCATTCTGGGATTTGGTTGGTGGTTCCTACTTGGGCCAAAATTTAAAAGGCTGCAGGACGAAGGACAGTCTTCGTGGAAGTGCAAGAGGACCAACTGATGCAGTTTAAATATTGGATGGACTAGCAAGGTCATTTTAGTTTTATTACAAAGACATATCCCATAATTAATAAACAGGAATATAGGTATTTTTAAATGCCACATCACTGAAAAAAGGGGTGGCTGAGACCGTGGTATGTTTGTATGTGATACCACTTGCCCTCCCAATGTTAAAATGTAAGTTCAGAAAGTAACTGTTAAAAAAATGGCACCTATGTACTACTACATACATATCCCTAAGCTCTAGCTTCAGAGTCACGGCCGCTGGTATAACCAGCGTTTGAATTTCCATATAGTAACTATGGAAAAGCTAATGTGCCATGTCTGTCTAAACAGCAGCATTGTCAGCTAAGTTCCAGCTCTTTATTTTCAAACAGAAATGATCTGACACAGGGAGTTGACCCGGGGAAGGATGTCAAAGGCATTTTGACTTGTAGGTTAAGCGTGTTCTACTATGGAATTCCTTGTGGGAAGATAAATGTAAAATGTCTGTGGGCTTTGTTTCTTCTCACTTTCTGAACTGTAACCACATCTCAAAGGATGGAACGTTTCAGAGATTCTTTTAAATGTATTTTCTGGCTTTTATAAGCTTTAAAGATTTATAAGAAAATATTTTTATAAACAAATTACGTTTGTTTAATTTATTTCTGCTGTTTCAAAGCATTTTGATTTACGTTCAAGGTACTTTCTTGACAAAAAAATTGTTGTAAGGTAGGACTTAAGAGTAACGCACAATACTCTAGGCCTTGAGTCCTGAAGATATAAATTGGACAGAGCAGCAGTTAGCACACAAAGGCAGGCTCCCAAGGCCGGGGGCACGCAGGCCTTTGGAAGGCAATTGTTATTTTGAGGGAATGAATTGATAGTGTTGTTTCCTCTATGTCACTGAAATGTCTGAACATTCAGAGTCAATATCAGTGGAAAAAAACATGATTATTCCCAGCTAGGGGTAAGAAAAGATGATCAGTGCCTTTGGAAGTGATTTGGTGATGACAAACTTGCCAAATTCCCAGTGAGTTGGTGTACAACTTGCTGTCACATTTATCAAACAAGCTAAATCCTGTGGTAGAGCTGCTACAGAAACTTATTCCTGATGCTGTGTAGTGGAAACATTCCCGTTGCATTTGTCAAAAATGAATTCCCTCCTGAGTGCCTTAGTGGTGTACAGCAAGCATACTGTACGCCAAGAGAGAGGGCACCTGGATAATGTTGGATGTATATGGTACATCGTTATTAAAAAAGAAAACTATTAAAAATACCTTTGAAAGGTACATGATTTTCTTCTCCATTCTGTGTTTTTTGCCTTGTCAATATTAGAAGTATTGCCTCCTGAGCTTTGTGTTCCAGACTCCCGAAACGGGTTGTGGATCTTTTGTTGCTGTATGTTTTAAGAAAAAAGTAAATCAATACCAACTTTTGACTGACTGGAAGGGACATGGGTGTGTACAGTGTCTACATGACATGAGGAGTAAGAAGGTGTCCAGAAGAGGACAGTGTGACCAAGTGCTTCCTCTGTCTCTTCCCCTCTCCCTTCTCAGGGGGATGCCCTTGGCAGTCAGTGGAAAGCCAAACCCTGAGCTGTAGATTTCCCCCAGCTGTGAGCTGTGGTCCAGCCACACCACGTTCTTGCCATTTGTTTCAAGTACAGCAAAATCAATCAAGCTAAATAAAAGCACATTGTTTTTATTCCCTAAACTAGAAGTTTTCCAATTTCACCTCTGCATAAGCACAAAGAATGCAAGAATATTTCAGAGATTTGTAGTCAAAGGTGGATGCGTCTGTCAGTTCTAGCCAGATCATCTCCACTGGATTAACTGCGTATGAGGCACTTCGGTTCTGTGTCTTTACTGGAACAATGGGCCACTTGCTTTAATCGCATCTTGTCCATGCCTGGAGATTCTCGTTTGTTTGTTTTTTAGTTTTTCTGAGTTTGAGGAAAAACTTCTCATCTGCAGACTGTGGGAAATCAAATTCATAGATGTTTTAGAGTATGCTTTTACTTTGCAATTTTGTTTCACTATTTCTGAAGGTGCCGGTGAAACTTGTTATTAATAACAATGGGTTGAGAATTGCTTATCAGTACATTAGATGAACTCGGCAAAATCAAAATTGAACACACACTCCAAATCAGTAGTACTATATATGATGGGACCTAAATCAAGTAACTGTTTCCTCTCTCCCACTGGAGAAACAACTGATGGAATAGGTTTTTTAATCTATGTTGCTATTTTGTAACACAAGTCAGAAATGTTACTGCTATACCAGCTGATTAGCTAAAAAGAATCAGTAAACTTTTGGTCTTGCTACTTTTTTTCTCCTAACGAATTTTAAAGTGAAATAATTTAATTTCTTTTGAAATATTAAAATTATTGTAGAATTAAACATCTTTAACATTAAAAAAACAAACAAACAAAAAAAAAACTTTTCAAAAGACAAGAAAGAAGCAGCCCAACCTCTTCCTTGAGAGTCTGTCATTGAAACGGGAGCTGGAGGAGTGATACCAGGAGCTGCTATAGATCCCTGAGTTACTGCGGGGCTGTGTGGTCCTGCGTGACCCGAGAGGGCCCGGGGGGAGTCAGATGTGTGTTCTCTCTAGCAAAAGGGAAATGGCAGAAATTAGATTTTTGTAGGTAAAGGGTTTGTCCTGATTTAAATTCCTGATCAGGCTCATTGTGAAGTGAGACAGGTCCCAGGGGAGAGGGTGGAGCGAAGGGCCGGTGCAGCAGGGCATGGGAGGAGAGGGAGAAAACAGCTTTCCCCTTCTTCAGCGCCCGATACACAGGGCTGTGTCATTGTGGGGACTTGCCATGCAGGAAAGTCATCAGCACCTGCGCTCCCCAGTGTAATTTGTTGTTTCACAAGACTTCCTTAAGAGGCAAATACTGGTGCTCCAAAATTCAATTCTGTAATTCTAGTGCCCAGAAAGAGCATGGGTAAGGCAAAGTTTAAGGTTTGACAAGCTGTGCAAAATAGGATTGTGCACCTGCTGCTGCTGCGCCCTGCTCCTGCGGCCCCACCAGGAATCAGCTGAGGATCAGACCCGCCAGTCCTGGTGAACTTCAGTGCTGTCAGTGCGCTACCCATTGCAACAATCAGCAGTTCTTGGTTTAAAATACCAACTCCACATTTCATCTTTGTTACAGGCACTGGTGCCGATTGTCAAAGGTTCTTCTTTTTCTGTAAAGTTGTTGTGTTTCATTATCTTCTGGCTGTTCTCAGTGTAGTTCCACGTGATAAATGCTGTTCGACACTGGCTGGTAAAAGAGGGTGTTCAGATCATTTTTGATCTGATAAAATGGGAAGGAGAGTTCTGTCACTAAGTACTGTAGAGTCCACTGTGGGAAAGCAGAGCATATCCCTGCAGCAGGGAATGGAGCAGACGGGCTTTTGCAGGCAGGAATATTGTCTGACTCTTGCCCCCACCAGGAGACAATGCTATTTGTTTAGCATTTTACCCAACATCCAATTCGTAGCAGTCAGCTGTATGCCTCCAAATTGTTGTTTGGATACAAGTTATGTTTTTCCAAGAGTTTGCACTATCTCTATATTTATCACTTAACCTTAAAATGTTCACATTTTGTAAATAAAGTAAAATTAACAACTGTACTGCTTTTTTTGAAAAAAATTACAGGGGTGATATTTACTTGTCCAACTTACCTCATAGCCAGTAATTTAAGAATTGTTTTAGTTTGAACCTTACATAAAAAGTTTTGATTCAAGTATGAATTTTGCTGCCTTCGATTATAAACTCCCAACTAAATCTGTGCTTTTCCTGAAATCCTGAGTTGTGACCGTTACCAGTATCATTTCATGTATTGGCTGTTTATGTAAAAACCTAGAATTGGGCTTTAATGGAAACGGGAGACTTGTGTAAACATAAATCCAGTTTTATGTCATTGTCTGATTATTTTCTTAGAGCGTATGTATTTCTGTAAAGACCATATAGGTGCATTGCACAGACGGGCATTTGATTCACCTGAGGGAAACGGTTGACTTGAGCCATTTGGTAATGAATTACAAATATTTGTTAGTTTTGAACTAAGGGAAAAGAATAAACAACAATGATGAATACAGGAATGTTCCAAAGTTGTTTTTTTCTCTTAAGATAGCACCCCAAGGTGCGACAAGGGAGCTGTATCATAGTGCATTTTGCAGAATCAGAGAAGGTGTATCGCAGGTTTGAAGAGATGAGGTAATCACCAGTTCTCTTGTGAGACTGCCCCTGTGTCCAGCTCTGGTGCCCCCAACATAAGAAGCACATGGACCTGTTGGAGCAGGTCCAGAGGAGGCCACGAAGATGATCAGAGGGCTGGAGCCCCTCTGCTGTGAGGACAGGCCGAGAGAGTTGGGGCTGTTCAGCCTGGAGAAGAGAAGGCTCTGGGGAGACCTTAGAGCCCCTTCCAGTCCCTAAAGGGGCTACAGGAGAGCTGGGGAGGGACTCTGGATCAGGGAGGGGAGCGATAGGACGAGGGGGAAAGGTTTTAAACTGAAAGAGGGAAAATTTAGATGAGATATCAGGAAGAAATTCTTGACTGTGAGGGTGGTGAGCCCCTGGCCCATGTTGCCCAGAGAAGCTGTGGCTGCCCCATCCCTGGAGGGGTTCAAGGCCAGGCTGGATGGGGCTTGGAGCAACCTGGTCTGGTGGGAGGTGTCCCTGCCCAGGGCAGGGGGGTGGAACTAGATGATCTTCAAGGACTGTTCTAACCCAAACCATTCTGTGATTCTATGAGACCAGACCGAGATCTCATAGAACGACTCCGCGATCGCCAGAGTCTTGCTTTGCAGCTGCCTGAGTGTCGCAGCGTTACTGCCGCTGGGTGCGGACGCTTGGCACAGTCCGAGGCGGGGCCCGGCCCTGGATTCCGCCCCCCTCCGCGGTCGGGCGCTCCTGTCCCCGCCCCGGCTCCCCCGGCTCCTCCCCGGCTCCCCCGTGTCCCCGCCCCGGCGCTCCAGGCCGGCGGGCGGCGCTGTGGGCCGGGCGGGCGGCTATGGCGGAGCGGCGGAATGGGGCGGCCGAGGGCCTGTCCCGCCTCTCCGAGTGGGCGGACGCGCACCTCGGCCTGCTGCGGGTAACGGGGACGGGGACGGGGACGGGGACGGGGACGGGGGGGCGGCGGCGGCGAGCGGGTGCGGGGATTGGCCCGGGCCCGGCTGAGCCCCTCTCTCCTCTGCCCGCAGAACCTGAGCACCGGGATGGCGGTTGCCGGGGTGCTGGTGCTGGCTCGCAGCGTCCGTATGGTGAGTGCGGGGGGGCCGGTGTCAGGCGTGGCTCCCCTCGTGCGGCATCTCCGCGGCCAGAACCCGGGCACCTTCTCCGCCATTCCTTTGTTTGTTTGTTTCTAACCTACGGTGTTGTTTTCCTCGGTTCTGCCTCTCCCTCTGCAGCTTCCTGCAGTCCTTCGTACGCACCATCCATTCTGGTGTGCAGCCCAGACAGAACCACAGGATGGTCGGGGTTGGAAGGGACCTCTGAAGACCATCTAGTCCAGCCCCATTCCTCCCTGTCAAAGCAGGGTCACCCAGAGCAGGTTGCACAGGGTGGCGTCCAGGCGGGTTTTGAATATTTCCAGAGGTGACTCCACAACCTCTCTGGGCAGTCTCTTCCAGCACTCTGTCACCCTCAAAGTGAAGAAGTTTTTCCTCGTGTTTCCCACGTTCCAGTTTGTGCCTGTTGCCACTTGTCCTCTCACTGGGCACCACTGAAAAGGGTCTGACCCCATCCTCTTGACGCCCATCCTTTAAATACTTATAAGCATTGATGAGATCCCCTCTCAGTCTTCTCTTCTCCAGGCTAAACAGACCCAGGTCTCTCAGCCTTTCCTCATTAGAGATGCTCCATTCCCCTGATCATCTTCGTAGCCCTCTGCTGGGCCCTCTCCAGTAGTAGCCTGTCCTTCTTGAACTGGGGATCCCAGAACTGGACACAGTACTCCAGATGTGGCCTCACCAGGGCAGAGCAGAGAAGGAGGATGACCTCCCTCGACCTGCTGGCCACACTCCTTTTAATGCACCCCAGGACACCGTTGGCCTTCTTGGCCAAACTGTCTCATAGTCCGAGTAAAGCTGAAATAGAAGCAGTTTTCTCACATCTGTTCTCCATACTTCCATGAACAAAACTGCCTTTTGAATATTTTTAAGCATGACCCTAAATCTTCCTTCACTTCTTCAAATGACCGGTTTGTGGCATGTGCTGATGCTCCCCCGCCAGCTCCAGCTGCAGCTGCGCCCATGCAGGTAGGGAGCAATGGCTCTCCGGTGTCGATACAGCTCTTTAAAAAATAATAGTCACTCTGATCTTCCCTCTGCACAACTCCAAATGCAATTTGCTATGAGAGAACATTTGTATAAAGGTTTTACTTTAAAATCTTACCAGAAAGCCTGAACTACAAAAGTTGCCAGAATTCTTTTTTTTTTTTTCATTTTTCTGTTTTGTTTGTTTGTTGCCTTTTTGTTTCATTAAACCCAAGGTTCGTGAATGTGTTACCCAGGCTGTTGGAGCTTCCAGTTCAAATGAGATGAGACTTGAACAAATTCTCTTTGTAAAAACCTTCAGGCTTTCTGCCTGCAAGGTCCTGAGTTTCTGTATTCCTAGTGGGAGACCTTATGGAGCACAAATGGGAAGGTTTACTGAATAAATAATATAGAGTAAAAAGATCTTTAAGTTTAGACATAGTGTTTTGGTTTATTTCCCCTAAGGGCTGGTGTGTCCCAGCAGTTGCACATAAGCAGGTCAGTACTTTCCACAGCTGTAGAGAAGTAGGTCGGTGTTCTACAAAAGGCTTCTTGCCCTGAGACTTCCAGACGGCGTCTGAAGTCCTGGGTGTCCCACCATCCCCAGGGCCTGTCCTTCTCCCTCGACCCCTAAACCGGTGGCAGTTTCGCTCCTTTGCTGCTGGCCAAGTCCTTCCTGCTGCTAAGCTTAGTTTTCCTGTGTGATCACGTAACTATCCCTTTGAATCCTCCTGTTAATTGAGGGCTGTGGTGTCAAATTTAATCTTCTTGTGATCTTTTCAAAGGTGTACACCTGCTTGTGTCTCTCTCCTTTTTTCACTCCCTTATCGAAGTCTACGTTGTTTCTGTCCTCCCTGCTTTGCCTTTGTTTTCAGCGTGTCTGTTCTTTGCACGTCTTGGCTTCCTTTCACTCCTATTCTAGCACTGTTCAGGCCACTTCTGAAATGCTCTTTTCATGGTGAATCAAGTGAACTTCAATATGCACTGCTCAGAAAATGCCTGTTTCTTTTCTTTCTCTAAATGTTACCTTCATGCTCTCTCCTAATATTGCAAGTCCTGTAAGTGTCTGGAAAGGCTGGCACATAATGGCTTCTGCAGCTGATTACTATTAAAAAAATTTTATATATGTGTATACACACACACACACTCTTGCCCATGCTTTCTAATAATAGATCTGTAATTTGCCAAACTGTTTTAAGAAGTTGTATTTAAAGCGATTGTTACTGCTCTATGCTTTTTCAAAAACTTTTTCTTGTTCTTTCCATCAATAGACAACAAAGTTTACACGTGCTTCGGATATACCTGTGGCGTTTGTAGAAAAGAATGTGAAATTGCGGGGAAAATTACATCATATAACTGAGAAAGGCCTGGAAGTTGAACACATTCCCATTAGCGTTCCTTTCATTACGTCAATACAGAGAAAATGTGAGTAAAAGAATGTGAAGAACAAGGGTATGAATGAAATGTTGTTCTTAACATGGCTACACAGAGAACGGGCAGGGGCAAGCTTGAGAGGAAGGGCTGAGTTACAATCCTGGCTCTGTCTTTTTCCATACTTCACAAGGCAGGAAATTGGGGAATAAAGGACTGCGAGGAGACCTGTAAAAAGAGCTTGCCAATTACAGTATTTGTATTAATTGGCATCATTATTGTGATATTTTTCTGGCAGCAAAAGCTAGCATGCGGGCAGTTCATTTGCATACATAGCTCATCTCCTTCCTGGCAAAAAGACTCTATTGGAATTACTCTTTTATTTAGGGATGAAGGTCTGGCAGCCACGTACACAAACCCATTCTTTAGGGACAGTGACTTCGCAGAAGTTGTCCATCAAGTCTGTGAGTCACACACTTGCTTTGTGAATACCTGCAGGTGCTGATGTTTCTTGCCTGTTGTTTCTGCGCCTTCAGATAAAGTAATAGTGACTGATAATGAAAGCAGTTCTTTCTATTTGTATTCAAAATAAACCAACCTAGCTTAAACCACTTATGCAGTCTTGAATTATTTTTTTTATTGAAGGAGAGGTGAGACCAAATCCTTATTTGCAAATGAGCTGTGCTTTGGGGAACTGAAATGGATTATTTTTCTTTTTTTAAATCCATGGGAATAAATTCATTACCAACAGCTGAGGATCAGTGCAAAGCATGAAATTTCTTTTGCTGCATTTAGTAACAAAGTTCCCTCTTTCTATAATCAGGGCAATCAAAAGGTCTTCTGCTGGTGAGGCTTGCTGGGGTGAAGTTGGCTCCAGGTGGCATGGCCTGGTTACAGCAAGAGTTAAAACCCAAACAAATGATATGGTTCCAACTTCTCGGACGGGAGAACTCGTCCCTCGAGTGCCTTGTTTTAGTAAATAAGGTAAATATATTGACAAAAATTGACTTTTATCTGCAGTTTTGAGTTTGTATTTACACAATTCAGTTATCTCAGTACATTTAAGGAATGTTATTATTTGTAATTTATCTATCTTAATATGAATTTTAAATGTTGGATTTGTAAATCGCATTTCAAGACTAGTATTTTTGCAGACTGATTCACAACAGGAGTGTATTTCTCTAGGCTATATCATGTAGTTCTGATGACCCTGATGTGTAGTCCATCATATGTTCTCTCACAAATGTCTTGCATTAGTATTATGTTTAACAGTCATCTGAATTCCTCTTAACTTCTAACTCTTTCTGCCAGAGGTTAGTAGTAAAGTTTGTGTCTCGGAGGGAGTCCACACACACAAAAAACCCCTCAAAACTGTTTTAAAGGTGAAGTGAATATCACATTTATTTTGCTTTTTTATAGGGTCAATTTCTCAGCTTGTGCTTAAATGAAGAGATCTTGAGACAAGGGCTTGGCAGAACAGCACGTATTGAAGGACTACACCATGACTCCCGCCTGTACTGGAAACTTCACAAAAGACTGCTTCAAGCAGAGCTAAAGGCCTTGAAGAAAAATAAAGGAATATGGAGAGAAGAAAGCTACTCTGAAAGAATTAGAGATCGTATAAGTAACAGTAAATTTGTACAGACGTTGAAACAATTTGCGAACTGGTTAGGAGGCTCTATTAAAAGGTAAAAAGGGAGACCTGCTTGGAGCAATGCCAGTTACCAATGTTATGTGCTTTATGTAAAGTAGAAGTTTATGATAAAAAACAGTGCCATATTTTTGAGGGTCCCTATCCTGAACAGAAAACCCATAGTTACTTAATGCCGTATTATAATTGAGATGGGACTGAAATTTTGTAGTAGTATGCAGGCCACAAATTAAAATGTTCTGAAGCAAAATTTTTCTACAATAATGTCCTGAATGAGTTGTCCACTTTTCCACCTGCTGCATACCTACACAGCTGTGTTAATGAACTAGTGAAAGCAGTCAACAGTCTAGTTTTTAAGAGGTACAGAGTTAGTTCACAGTATATGGCCTTAAATGCTTCTCTGTTACATGTCATTACTACGTAGCCCACATTGGTTAGAAAACTCTGTTTCAGACCTTTACAAAGCTTGTGGTATGTGTTTACACACAAGCATTTTGTTTGGGTTCTATTCTTTTATGCATAACTTGTGTTTTAAAAATCTTTCATCCTGAATAATGGGTTGCATTGTTATCGATATAAAAGGTAATTTGTTATGGCTGATCTTAAAAAGCTGGTCATAACAATATGACATAAGGTCATAACAACTAAAGTTTCTCAGGGAAAAAAAAATCACTTGGTATATCAAAGAATATAAATTAATATGTCAGTAATCCAAATTTTTAGAAGACAACATTCACTTGAAGAGGAAAACCCTATGCTGTTTTTTCTCATGGATTTATAAATACCTAAAATTAGATGAAAATAGAACTTGAACATGGAATTTGAAAAGGTGGACTATACCATGTTAAGAACTTAAATTCCTGTTCTTGTTTTATTTATGAAACAGGTGTTTAGTATATGAGAATGTCTTATTTATTTTGTAAATATTCTCAGAATAAAGATTGAATTTCTTATGTTCGTTGTTACATGTTTTACATACCAAGCACCTGACCTTTGTTTAACATCCCACAGTCGCAATGTTTATTTAAAGTGAAGTGTTTTACAGATTTTCTTTCTTTCTGTGTGATTCCTTGCCAATGAAATACTAGGGAGAAGAGTGTGGTACAAAAAAAAAATCTTAATAGCTGAGCATTGCTTGTCTGACAATTAGTTGCTATGTCATCATTTTACCTGCTGGCTTCAGGGCAAAATTGTGAATCCTAAGGTCCTAAAAGAAAAAGCAGCTTTTCCTCAAGTAAGAATAGATGTTAGTGCTTCTTTATTACTTTTGTTCCTGGGTCCTCTCAGGGGTGAGGCTGGTTTTTGCAAAGCACAGTGAGCAGCTAGCCATAGTACCTGCAGGGCAGATCTCAGTGTTGGAAACCAGTGTGGGGAATGGGGAGCAGCTCTTTGGGCAGAGGCAGACCTCGATCGGAGCTGGAAACCTCTGCCTGTTTAAAAAAAAAAAAAAAAAAAAGTGAGGCATCTGGTTTTATGCGTTATACAGGGAAGGACTAGGCCAACCACTGCTGTGGTACTTGCGCATAAAAGTCATACAGATGGTCAGGGATTCGGGATCAGCTGTGGCATCCTCCGAAGCGAAACTCAAAGTTGACTTTTAACCCCAAACTACAAATTCAGTCTCAGCAATCGTCCACTACCCATGAGTGATTATAACTGTTCCTACATCTGATAAGTAGAAAGAGCTTTTCCAAACTGGGCATAATTGTACAGTTATGATTTTTTTTCCTGTAATAATTAAATATAATTCTACTTGGACTTCGCACTTCTGTGTTACAAATGAGTCATAGGAGGATTTATCACAAAAATCCACTGTAAAGCTGAGAGAAAAATCTCAGGAAACCACATGCTACATTTCTAGCAAGCAGAGGTGTGGTGTGGGCGAATATGAACCGAGTTTCTTCCCTCACAGTCTTGTCTCTTAGCCCATTTTACCCTTGATGAAGTTCAGAAAAAACCCGGAGATTTTTCTAAATTACAGCAAATTGTTGTATCATCCTTTCCATTAGGTTGTGGCTTGTGAAGGATTTTTAATAGGTGTCAATACAGCTGTTTTATCACTTAGGTAGAGGAAGCCTCTCCTTAGTCTGAACTAAATTTTTGAAGTTCCCTTCCCTGTATTTGTGGTCATGAGGTAGTCTAACAAATAATTTCAGAAGGAACTATGGAGAGGGATATCTAAAATCTTTGAATTTAGGCTTCTGATCTTTTTTCACGTTTGTTGCACATGACAAGAAGTTTTGGTGACGTGCTCTTACTATAGGTTTTGGTCAGAATAGAAATCCAGGGAAGCAGCTTGGTGTAAGGGTTCAGTGCTGTAAGGGACAACGCTAGTCTCACAGAGAGTAACTGAGCGGTCCAGGATTTGAGATTGCAGTGACAAATGATTTCATGAGGGTCAGCTCCTCTAATTGTTTGTTAATGCTGGTTTCCTTATCATCCAGGGCTTGGCTTATCTGTTTAAAAAAAAGCACCACCACCACACCCTCCCCCCTCAGAAAAGCACAACTCAGTTCAAAGCTGGGCTTTCCGTCTGGGCAAGGCTTGAGAGGTTGCAGATCTTGTCTCTGTGGGAGGCCAGTCTATTGAAAAACTGGTAACAGGAGTAGAAACAAATAGCGCTGAGGAACTGACTGGGAGGTCAGGGGGAGAAAAAGCACTTTTCTCCATTATATAAAAACACCCCACGCTGCCTCTGAGGAGCACTATCCCATTCCTTCAGCCACAGCAGCAATGCACGCAAGAGTATTTCCAAGCAGAGGATGCACTTCTTGTGTGATTTGGAACAAGAATTAAACTGTTTAGCTCTAGCGCCTTCAGCCCTTGCAACTTTGAATACGCTGTGAGCAATACAACTTAAAAAGATCATAGGGAGTGACAGGCCTCCAAATGGCCCACTAAGAAAAATAACCTTCAGCGTTGCACAGGGTTTTTATTGCTGGTGCGGCATGTAAGGCAAATGGTCATTGTAAACATTACCAAAAGCGGTGGGCACGGTGCTGTTAGCATCCTTCCCTGACAAGCTCACGAGGAAGCCTGGCCCTGTGCACGGAGCGAGGCTTTGCTGCCGCGCAGCCATGGGCACCGGGGGATCCCCCCTGCCAGGTTCCCTGGGAGAGGGGAGATGGCAGAGTCGCATTCCTCAGGTCACCTCATCGCAACGTGCCCACTCTCTTACCAGTGCGTCGGGCCTCACACCTACTGGTTCCCTACAAAATGCTCCTCAGTTGCCCACTGGACTACCAGATATAAAAAGTTATAACTTCAAAAGCAGGGTTTTAGACTTCATCTCCTCCAGCAGAGGTGCGTTCCTTCACGCCAGGACTTTGAGTGGCCAAAGTCAGGGAAACCAGAGCCATGCGAGTACCGGTTATCGCTTTCCTGCAGCTACGTTCCCTTAGCCAATGCAGGTGAACAGCCCTGGAGGTTCATCGTAGATTTTTAAAGGTAAAAAAAACCCTAAAGTCAGTCAAACCCGGTGATTTCCCTCCCCCGGGGGCAGGTCCCTCACGGTCTCCCCGGGGCTGTGAGGAAAAGGGCGGGCGGTGCCGCCCCGCCCCGTCGCGCGGCAGGTGCGGCGGTTGCCGCCGTCCCGCGCGTCTCCATGGCACCCGCCGCCGGCCGGGCGAAGGTGAGCCCGAGGGGCCGCGCCTGAGGGGCCGCCCCGCGCCCGCAGCCCTCGCCAGACGGCGGCTCGCCTCAGCCCGGACCGCTGCCCCCGGCTCGGCTCGGGGAGCTCCGTGAGTCCCGCCGTGGGGAGCCTGTCCCGGGACAGTGAGGAAAAGGGCCCCTCAGCAGCCCTGAGGCGGGGCGGCCCTGAGGGGCATCGCGGCGCCCCGCCGACTCGCAGCGGACACACAATGGAGCAGGTTGAATGGGAGCGGGCGCGGGGCCGCCGCAACACCGGGGCTGGATCGCCGGCCTCGGCCGCCGCCGCCGGGGCTCCGCTGGCGGGCGGTACCGCGCTCCGCTCCGGGCACGGCGCAGCTCCGGGTTTCTCTGGCGCTCCGCGCCGGAGGGCGGGCCAAGCCGGGGCGGTGCGGGCGGCAGCGCCGTGCGTTTGAACGGGAGAGCAGGTTGAGGCGGTGGTGGAGTGGGACGGTATTGAGCTGAGTTTGGTGGTCCGTGGTGGAACGGGACGGGACGGGACGGGACGGGGCAAGGCAAGGTAAGGTAAGGTAAGGTAAGGTAAGGTGCCCCAAGCTTTCCTGGGGCGCGGGCGGGGGGTGGCCCCCGCGGGGGGTCCCTGTGGCGGGGCCGGCCCGGGGCACCCTCGGCAGCGTCGTGGGGTCCCTGAGAGAAAAGTCAGCGGTCGCGGTGCTGCCGGTACCGAGGGCTTTTCCTCGGTGTGCCTGGTGTCGGCCGGAGTCACAAGGAGCCGCTCCGGCAGTTGCGTTGACCGTATTTGTTCTGTCGGTTAAAATAATGAATGGTGCCGGGTAAACTTTTAAGGCGTCTCTTGGGCTCTGTGCTCCCTCTCTTGCGGGTAAAACCCGCTTTCGCCGTGTGGCGCGGGAGGTTCTGCCGTGGGGTCGTGTCAGAAGTTGTAGCACCCGGGTCGGTGCCGATATAAAACTAGAGAAAACTGCGGCCGCTGGGCATGGCTTAGGTTTAGGGCAAACCATGTGAAATGAGGCTTAAAACGTAAAATCCTGGCCCCGTCGCGAGGAGCGGAGGACATGACCCCAAGAGCGCTGCAGGGTGCGACGCTTATGGAGCACTCTTGGTCCCCATCCTGTGAGATGCTGACATAGGTGGGGGTCAAGAAGAGTCAAGCCTTTTGCTGGATTGACTCCTTCCTAAAAATACCTTGTTTGAGCATTGATAATCTACTCCAGAAACCATTTTTCAAGAGGGGAAAAAAAAAAAAGAAAATACAATGAGCTATGAGTTAGACTCAGTGCACATTTTGTTGTGATTAAGCAACTGTATAATTCTGGGAACTTCAACTCTAGCTGACTGAAAAGTGTTTTTAGAAGAAGTGTTATTAAATTACAGGGAGAAAGATATAAGCCTTATCTGATGAACTAGTCATAGGCTCTTTGTTTAAAGTGTGCTTTAGCTTCTGAGTTATAAAGCACAATGTTTGCCTGTTTCAGTGGACTCTCGTGATTTACTTGTCCTTGGAACTTCTGGCCTGTATGTTTCAAAACTTAGAGGAACCAAAGGAAAACTTTGGGTGTCTGTTGTTCTGAAATGTGAAAGAATACCTGCACATAACATTACTGAAAAGATAGACAGGATTCAACCCCGCAACAAGACAGCGAAGTTAATGTGGTATATGGAGAGAAAACGCAGACTTTTCGTGAGGTGAGAGACAGCAGAGTGCCTGTGTCTTTAAATCTTAGCTCCGTGGAATAAGTTTGAGAACACTACTTTCTTCTTTCTTTTTAACTTTGAAGGGTGCTTTTTCTAGGTTTAAAAATGCCAGTAGGCTGTTACTGAAAAAATGCTGTGTTTTATCAGTCGAAGATGCGTGATTTGTGAAAAATGATCTGACTGGTTGCAGACGCTTTCTGGTTTTATGCTACCTTTTGTCTATAAAAATGGAGATCAGCTGGTGGTTTTGGATCAAGTGGTGCACAACTCATTATTTTAACAATACTGGCTCTGCTTGGGAGGTTGCCTAGGGAATTGATTTAATGCTTCTGTCCTTTCACCCTTTGAGGCGGGTGTCCCACGATGACTTTGATCAAAATCACCAGTATTTGTAAAGGAGAATAAAATTTTCACTTCATAAAAGCAAAGGAGAGGCCACTCGCTATTAACAGATATCCCAGTTTTGCGTGAGTTGATCTGTAACTTAAAACACTGTCAAATGCCTGTGGCAGTAAAACAGTTTTATGATGAGCAGCAGAACGCAGAATGAAAATTAGTCCTCTATTCAATATTTAGCTTCACCTTATTTCTGAGAAAGGCCTTAATGCCAAAGCTGTGTGTTTCTGTTGACTCTGCAAAATAATCTTCCTATAAATAGAATGTTTTTCCTTGAATGAAATCTGAATAAGGATTTTTTTTTTTTTTTTAAGGTGTTAACCAAGATCCAATTCAATTTAAATTGATAACCTAGATGGCAAAGCCAGGGCCACAGCTGCACCGGGTGGTGTGGTGGTGGATTTTTTTTTTTTGTTTTGATTGTTTGCTTTGTTTTTGTCTTTTTTTTTTTTTTAAATAAGTTTAAAGTCTGAGTGTTAAAAAATATCACAAACACTCCAAATTATGAAATCTGAGGTCTGTTAGAGACCTCCTGTATTGTCTTCAATAGGAAGTTTTTCCTGCCTGTTTCTTCAGAGGAGGTAAGATTGCCATACATAATTGCCTTGTAGGGTCTTACAGAAACTTCTGTTGTCAGTGCTTCAGATTTACTTGAATGTGTTGAAGCAAAGGTCTTTATGAATGCAGTTGTTATGGTGTTTTCCTCTTGGCATAGTAGGATACAGAGTATGTTCTGAGCAATCATCATGGTTATTGTATTGGGAGGATGTTAAAGCCACTAACCAGCAAAGCGTGGTTCCCTTGGGCAGCGGAGCAGGGCTGAGCAACATGCCAGAGATTAATTGCTTTTAGCCACTGGGTCTGGACTGTGCTAGGGATAAATCTGTCTTTGCTTCCAAGTCCTTAAGCAGAAGGTGCTTCCAGTGGAGAACTACTGAGGTTGGCCAACATTAGTGCAGACTGACCTAATGACCAGGAGAGAGGTGTGTGTACTCTTTTTTTTTGTTTGTTTGTTTTGGGTTGCTGTTTTTTTCCTTTCTTGCTTATTTTAGGAAACTGGAATTGTTTTCTGTAATAAAGGTGGCTTTTTTGTTCTAGTCCCCATAGCCACTGAGGGCATTATCATTACTGCAGAGATCTGAGCTTGTACTCTGCTTTCCTGACTCACAAAGCCTTTTGCTGGTCATCAGGCATTACAGAAGCACTATCTAGTTGTACCTGGGTAACTGACAGTGATGTGGAACATGTATTTGAGAGATGGAAAGGCAGGCTGGGAGATCCAGAAGGTGTGGGAACCTTAATAAGTGCCTGTCCACAGTAGTTGATATTTCCTCAAGGGCAGCAGGAGTACAGAGGAGTGGAAGGGAGAGGTGGTCAGAGCTGCTGACAGTGATTTGGAAGCAGGTGCCTGTTGCAGTGCTGAAAAAAGTCAGGGACACAATGCTGGGGATGCAACATGGGCCCCTGTGGAGGCTCAGGTTCACTATTGAACAGTGCAAAACTGCTTCAAGGGCATTTGGCCACGTGCGTTGAAGAGGTGTATCAGTTTTGGCAAGAGGTGTCCATGTGAGCCTCTTCAACTTGAAATAACTCAAGGTTGCTTGTAAGAAGTTTCAAGTGGAGACAAGCTGTTGAGTAGAGCAGTCCATGCTCCATTACAGGCCTGATTAATTGGAACTGACGCAAAGTTCACATACCCATGTGCACTGAGCATGACCAAGCATGTTACTGAGATGAGTATGGGATGTGTCAACTGTAACTGCATAGGTCTAAATCGGGCATTGCTGAGCCTCATATTGACGTATTTCCCATATTCTTTGCCTGGTCTTAGTTCCGGCTGCGGGTGATTGACACATTGGTTGGTAGTGTCCCCACAAGAAAAAAATGGAAGTATATTGACAATTGTCAACTGTGTCAATTGATGACAAATGTAAAGGGTCTTGTGGTATGAAATGTCTGCTCTTTGGGGGACTGCACATCAAGTATCATACAAGATGCAGATTATCCATGCATGTGACTGGCTGTCTTGGCACAAGTCCTTTCCAGGCATCTTATTTTATCTTCCTATTTTATCACATTATTTGAATTATTCTGTGTAGCAATAGTTGTAAGTTTGGCAATAGCTGTTTCAGCTATTGAAATGGCAGTGTTGCCCATTTCAAAGATTAGGGTCTTGTATATTAACAGTGTGTCTGAATGTGACTAGTCTGAATTATTAAATATTTACTCCTAGTGAGAGATGGATACTTTTAGGCATGGTCTGGTGTGCTGCATACCACCTGCTTTTTACACAGCATGTTTCTGATGATCTGTTGGGGAAGAAAAGGTTCTTCTTAAAGTTGTGAAATGATCTGTGAGAGAGAAATGTTTATTTTAGTTTCTAGAAACAGAATTAATATTTTCCAAAATAATGATAGGTAAGAACAAAGCAAGCTTACACTTCAGGTTCATTATTGTGACTTCATGTCTTTAAAGCATCATTTTTCTGTTGGGAAAATTTCTTAAAGTCTGTGACAGGTATTTTCAGAAGGTCTTAAAGATGTGTTATTAGCAGCTGTTTGGTGAATTTCTCGCTGTGTTGAATCTCCGTGAGAACATCTACTCCCTTAACTTGCCTTTTATGTTTCACACTCCAGGCAGAGATGTGTGTAGTGAAGCAGTGCTAACCAGAGCTTCAGCTAAAAGCAGTACTGGATGTGTTCTTGGGAGACCAGTGGTGTCCTTTTGCTGATACTTTCAATAGGTCACCCTAGTCAGCATCAGCACCCCTGGACTGAGTGCTGTGAATGGGAGTTTCTTTTCTTGACCATGTGCAGAAGTGTAATTCATTGGAGTCTGTGAAAATTTATCATCTCCAGTATGGGAGGTAAAGTTGGATTGACTCCATGTGTGCCACACACACCAGCCTCTAATTTTTACCTGGAGAATTGAGGCATGAGCTAGGAATCTCTGGGAGCTCATGAACTGCCTCTGAGATTAATAAATTCCCCCAACTTTGGAACCATTCGTATTTGGGTGGATGGCTCTTGGAGCTGACAGTTCTGGGCTTGCTGTGTGTTACTCTGCCTATTTTGAAGTGAGGGGTGGTGTTTATAGAAGACAATGGAGAAAATATAAAACAATGTCAAAGAGTATAACAGAGTCTGAGGATGTGTTGTTGATGATGCACAAAAAAAATAGCACTGCCAATGTGGTGAAGTGAGTTCTCTCTCTGTAGATGATAATCTCTGGTGTAGAAAGGCTCTTGTGTTCAACATCTGGAGTTTGAAAACCTTTGTGCAGCAAAACCAGAAAATTATTTGGATTAGTGACTTGGTGTACAGAGAGATGGCAAAAGCAGCAGGAAGGTGTACAGGGTACTAGAAAGCTGTGTAAGGAAAACATTAATGTACACTAATTCATCTCTATCAGTTCCATGTATGGTGGGATGACTTATGCTGAACACAGAGTGTGTGAGGTAGGTGTCTTCTGAAGCAGTGCCCACTGAGCAATAGAGGCAACAGCATGCTGCACTCCTGGAAATAATTATTTAAATAGGAGAAAAACAAATTCCATTTGGGCTTCTTAAGGAATGGGGAGCAAATGCTAATTCCTTTTCAGGGTCTGTTGCCATGGGGAGTCAGTTCAAATCCTTTCTAATGCCTTCCTCAGTAGCAAGTTGTGCTGACACATGCTTTTCATGACTTCCCAGAAAGAGCAGAGAAATGACTTGAAACAAAAGCTCCATCAGAATTACCAGCCGCAGGAAGATTGAGGGTCGCTGTTTGTTAGCTGTGGACAGATGAAAGTTGTCTGTTATACAGGCTAACACAGCTTGACTGGCCTTCTGCCTGCACTAGGTGGTCTACATGGGAGGCGGGGTGGTGGTAAATGGGTGCTGGGTAACTTGTTGGCCAGACACCATGTACTGTGCCATGCAGTTAAACTTACCTGCTTCCGTCCTGGAAAGTGAAAGGGTGGCTTATGGATCAAATTATGGGGTGTTAGTACTCCAGCGTGAGCCAAGCTAGATACTGTTGGAGTTAGGCTGAACTTCACAAATTGGTAATGCCACTACGAGGGAGATGTGCAGCCACTGCCACCTGCTTTTTACACCTTGGCACTGGCCAAGTGAAGCTGGGTACATTTTCTGAGTGTCCTCAGCAGACTGTTGGTACTGGGACAAGGGACTGAACAAGTGTAGGGGGCAAAGAAGAGAGCTGTGGCCTCATGCGGCAAGCCATGTCAGTGATGATAGTGCTATTTCTGGCTTGCTGATGTAGGCTGTTAGTTGCTGTAAAATGAACAAAGATTTAGAAGCAGCTTTTTCAAACTCTTAAACTGACATCAGAGCCTGTCTTTGTCTGGTGAAACGATGTATGACTAAGATTAGTGTTTAATGCTCTAATGGGGGAATAGCCAAAATACCAGGTTAAAAAAAAATAATCTGCATTTTCAGGAAGCTTCATCTGTCTAAGGAGCATACAAGTGCAACATCTGTATCCCAAGTCCAAACTCTCTGTTCCTGACAGTGCATATCCAGTGCACTGACCTTTTCCCTTTGAATAGACAACTCTGACCTTTAAGAGTTTCCAATTGCTTCCAGGGAAATCCACAGGAAACTTTTCTACCATGCTGGCTTGCACACTCTGACACCTTTACGGCTAGCATTGTACCAGCACAGCTGTTCTCATGGCACGTTAGATCAGGGAACTCATCTGGCAGAAAAATAAACCAAACCATCCTCCAGACCAGTGCCTAGAGAAATAAGTAAAGAATCAGTTACCGGGTGTTTTTCCTTTCTATTACCAAGTATTATCAATAATCTTTTTTCATGCTGGTGATATTTATGGATAAATACTTGCTGTTGAAAAGGAACTGTAACTTCGGGAATATTTTTTAAGCTTTTTGTTTATACAAGATACTTTTAACTTCTGGAAGGTATCCGTACATTTACAAAGTAGTTTACACCATAGGTAGGTGAAACTTTGTTTTTTAAGTTATGAGAGCAAAATCAATTTGTGGGCAGAGATGTCATTTTGTATCAACAGTGTGGATCTTTCATCCCATGCCGCTAACATGCCTTGCCTATTCTGCATGGCTCCTATAGGTGTAACTTTAGCAACGTTTATGCAAGTTATTTTGAGTGAATGTTTATATTTGATGCTGATTAAAATGGAGATTTGCACAAATGATGTGTGGAACCCTTAGAGCTTGGGTTTGTATGACGGTTAAATCTAAATCTGCATAAATTCAGACCAGCTTAAATGCTTAGCAATATTTGGATGACTGTTAAGGGCTTAGTGAAATAAGAAGCCCAAGACTGCAGGTGGGTGGATGCTCCATGAAATATTGTCATATTAGGATTTTCTAATCTCTTTGGATTCAGTTTTCAGGTCTAACTGGTGTACAGAAAGCTAAGCTTTTCATCCTATGGCTACTTTGTTTTGTGGATACTGTTAAAAAAAATAATAAAAATACAGCCCATGTTGTACAGCAGCTGGTCTCTGAAAGCTTGAAGGTTGTTCCAGCAGAGGATTTGTTGATACTTTCTGAAGAAAGTAAAAACCTCAACTGGAAACAGCAGCTCTCTTTCTAGTTTATAAAGTTTGGCATGAGGTTCCTGTTGATGGCTACTGATAAACTAACCTAGGAGAAGCATATTTTAACATGCTCCAAGGAAAGAAAGTTGGTGAGAGCATAAATATTCCTGGTTGCATGTTGTGGTGTAAACAGAATTGCAAATTACTTCAGTCATGACTTCATGACTGTCATACTCTCTTCAGTATCTGTTATTTCATAGTATTAGTATAACAAAGGGCTGAACCCTTGGACTATTGAGAGCATGTTCTAGGATAAGTGTCTTGCAATGTGCTTGCCAAGCTGCTGAGTGCTGTTGGCACCTTTAGAAATGATGTAGAGCTTGATCTGGAACATATCTTTATAGAAACAAAAAATCGTACAGAAAGATCAGTGATCCCGTCTGGGCAGGCCTCATCTTGTTCCTGAGGTATGCAACTGAATCTTTTGCTTGCTCTCAAACTTAAGGTAAATCAGTTAACCTGTCTATTCTAATAATACGTGTAGATCTGTTGTGAAGCAAAATCACTTAGCTTTTGAATACTACCTCAGTATTCTCCAAGGAAAGTTCAAAGTAGTATTTCTACTGTGACTTGGTGTTTATTTTTTCTGTTTGCCATAACTGGAAGCAAACTGAATGCACGTGACGGCAGCCAGCAGAGATTCTGGGTGCCCCCACCGCAATCACACAACACAGATTAAAGACCAGTGTTTCTCTCTGGACAGTATATTCCTGCTACTTAGTGCGTGCCAGATGGTCTTTCTGCCTTCCCGTACAGATGTCTCTAATGCTTCTAAGAGTGCTTTCTGTCTGTATCTGGAGCTAATGCAGTATTATTCCAGTCACACACTTGGTATGTCCTTTGCTTGACTCTGTATTGCTCTTCTCATTTCTAACCTTTTTCTTTCTTCATTATTATACCTTTCCTTTATGTCACTTGTAGCATCCAGTATCTCTAAACAACTTTTCACTCTAAAATTTGTCATTAACAGGTGCAAGCTTCCAAAATCTAGAGCCCTTTGAATATTCAGTGTCTTCTGGACTTTCTTTTCTGTTGAAGACAGAATTGCCAGCTGCTTGCTTTTTTTTTTTTTTTTTGGTAAATGTTGATAGAACTCTTTACAAAATCTTTGTTTTTACTGTACATCATTTTGTGCTAGGGAAAGGAATACATTTTTTTTTATAAATCATACTTTCAAAATGTGTTCACTGGCTAGACACTGGAGCAGCAAGCTCTGAAACTGGAGGTGTGGTTTTGTCAGAGGGAAGTGCTGGTGAACTGCAGTATCTCTCCTGTTAGTAGGAACCATTCATACTATCTGATTGACTTAATATGTTATCTGTTGAAGCGCTTCAGAAGCAAGAAGGGGAGAGGGCATCTGAGAAAAAGTGAGATTAGCAGTCTCGCCACCCTGTATGCTTCTCACTTAACTACCAATTAACCTGAGTGTTCTTGAGAGCTGTGCACAGGACTCAGACCTGTTTCTGTCTAGTGCTAAATGGATGTGTGCTTAATACCCTCTTCACATTTGGGACCTGTACGGTGTCTAACTTAAATATTGCAGGTAAATATTTAGATTATGCTGCTACTTTCTAAAATAGTTTAGTGCTAACCATAACAATCAGCCTGAGCTGAGAACATGTTTCACTCAAGCGCTGCTCACCCTCCAGCTGTGATTCCCTGGAATGAACATCCTACTTCTCTGCACAGCTCACAAGCATGGAGGTTTTCTCTGTGAAACAGGGGAAACTGTAGAATACTGTGAAACCAGGAGGTGTCAGGTGTTATGTTCTTGGTGTTAAGCCTCTTGGAATAAGAAGCATCTGTCACAACCTAGGCAGAGCATATGCATCCTCTGCTAAATTCATAAGTATCTTACACATTCATCTCTAACTTTTAAAAGAAAATAATTTTATAAAGCATGCATATAACAAAACTTTGCTTGTGAGTTCACCTACTATCTTGATAAAAAAACAATATTCAACTTATCCATCTATATCTACACAGATATGTGTATACGCACATGCATACACAAGTTTAACTTATTTTTTTGTATGAAACTTGTGCAAAATCAGTCTACTTCCATTAATAACTGTTTTGTAAAGTACTGTACTTTTGTAAAGTACTTCCTTCGGAAGGACATCTCTTATGGAACGCAGTACTCAAAGTACTAAAATAACCCAGCTGACACGCGTTTAATGGAAATAAATCAGAAATAGAAGATACAGTTCCTTCAAGTTCCTGTGTTTCTGCAGACCACATAATGGACTCCCTTGCGCAATTACGTGTTAATACACTTTATCCAGATACAAAGTAGATGGATTCTTGGAACACCGGAGTAACATCTCTTTGCTCAGGTAGTGAAGCACCAATTGCTTTACCTCTTGGGATGAATGTGCTGTGCTTAGGGCTGAACCTACAGGAATTTTGCTTGTTATGAAAGAGTGATATCCCTAAGTTGAGAAACCTGTAGAGTGGAAAAGTTAGGAGTGTTTTCAACTCTCTGAATTGGTTGCGATATCAAGTAACTACACAAATTAGTTTTGAACTCAAATTTATATCTGTTCAGGACTTTGGTAATTTTTTGCCAGAATAGTTTTGGTGGTACCGTCCTTTCCTATTTAAACATAATTATATGATTACTGGCACTTTTCACTCATGTAGCTTATTCTACATGTATAAAATATAGCCTGTATAACATTCTGGTCTATGACATAAACAGGATGTTCTTTTTTTACTATGTCATTGTTGTTGAAATGGGGCAAATTTCTGTACAGTTAAGTTCCTAAGTGCACGTTCACTTGAGGTGGTGGTATTTGGCCCAAAGTGTGTGATTGGTGGCATTTTTCTTTGCTTTTTTTTTTTGGTACAATACAGTAAGGCATGATCCTGGCTGGACTCTCCCAGAGCTCTGCAACAGAGAAAGCAAATAACTTCGAGGGCCATCCAAATAACTGCTGGTGGGTTTTAGGAAAGTTTTCTTACAGGATGTTTATGTCAGCTGATGTGGCCACTTTGGGATTCTGCCTCCATCCCTGACGTGCCAGAGTGAACCTTTGTTCCAAGGGGCCACCATGGTGCAGGGAGAACCCTTTGTGCAAGAACAAAGGAGCATTGTATTGGCATGAGCCATGAAAGGGAGGGGAGGGGGCTGAAGGGTTTCTTTTCAGAGGCATTGCATATATATATCAATAGCAACATTTTTGCTGTAAGTCTCCCCTCCTTGTGACATGAGTTCTGTGTGGGCATGCATTCTTTCAATTTTGCGTAAATTCTTAGTGATGAATATTTGATAGAATTTTCTTAATTAAAATATGGTGCCACTTGTATTTTTCATTGCCATAGCAAAAAGCTTGGTAGTAGGCTGGACCATGATGGTAAAACTATTCCTACACATTTACAATACCTAACAGCTTGTGCCTTACTAATTAATGCTAGAAGAGTGGCCCCAGTTATGGCAAGCTATAATGAAAGCTCATGGCTGGCAAGGGCAAAAGTCCAAGAAATCTGGCAGAAGTCTGGCAGAGATAATGAGTATTATTGCTTAGTGTTCCAATTTTTAGTAAAATAGGCCTTTAGTGTAAACAATACATAGGCCATACCCAAAGCACGTACTGTAACGGAGACTCTGGGAGTTTTAAGATAGAGCAAAACAGAAACGGACTTTTTTGGTTCACACCTGCAGTGGATCTTTCAGACCATCTCTCCTCCCCACAGAGGCAATAATGAGAGGCAAATCCCACATCTGCAATGAAAAGCTGCCTCACAAACCTGGAACCGAAACATCATAGATATCAGATTAGTATTTGTCTATCAGTCTCTCATCTGATCAACAGTGCAAGTAAACAAAAACATTACTCTACACTTTTTTCACTAAGCTATTGGCTTCAACCCCATGCTAGCTGCTTCTCCCGCAGAAGAAAACCTTGCCACCTTCCTGACTGGAGCAGCCATGGCTGGGGTGTCCGTGAGAGCCCATCTGATCAAACAGCTCACTGGCAGGATAGGGGGAAGGTGGCTCCCCTCTACCTTGCCTCCAGGTGGCAGGGTACTGCTACCCCTTCACAGCACCAGTGTTGTTGAACCTTCTCTGAGATCATTCAGCTTGCTAGCCCTCCAGGAACAGCCTGCTTTTTTTTCCCCCTGGGTTTGTGAGTTGAATCAGTTGAGAGGTACCTGGTGACTGACAGAAGTGGCAGGAATGATGGTGGCGGAGAGGGGGTCTGCTCAGCCATTGCAGGGGACTGCAATAGAGATGGGAGTGGGACTGTTTCCAGGTGGACCAGAAACATGTTTTCTGGGCTCTTCATGATCACCTCTTTTGCCTTCACCACTGTGGGAGACAGCATTCATTGCACTGATGTGTGGGGAAGGGGAAAAGTTCTCCAGGTTCTTCTGTTCCCTTGTACTGTGGTTGGGTCCCAGAAAATGATTGTAGCTAAATTGGTTGTTAAGGATAACATGAGTCCTGTTGGCTATGATTTTAAAATGTCTTATTTTCCTTTTTGTTTTGAAACCACTTGAGCAAAACGGATCTGTGTTCCTCAGCAGAGTTGCAGTCTGGGCATTTACGGTCTAGTGTTTTACTGTGGTATTTTGTCTCGGGGGGGAATATATAGGCCATCCTGGCAGTGGTTTTATGACGAGGCTTGAGCTGCAGTGTCCTTGCATCCTGCTAGTGGTTTGCTTGGATAAAGACAGTTGACGTTTGTGCCAAGTGTGGGCGAGAAAGCAGCTGGGTTCACCGGGGTGAATGTGGGAGGGAGATAAAATGGGAGACCAAAGCAGGCTTGTAACAGGAAGGGGTATCTGGATTGCTGAAACAAGAGCCTTGAACTTGGTACAATAGCAAAGGGAGAAACCAGTGAATGGATTTGGTGTCAGAACAGGAGATCAAGGAGTCCATGGGCTTTTTGCTTTTTGTTTTGTTTTTCTAGCAACAAATATCAAAGAAATATGAAATGCTGGTTTGTGGGGCTATAACTATCACTGTGCATATTAAGTCCTGCTGGTGGGATGGATTTTTGCAAGGTCCGACTTGCAAAGTAATGGGCTGAAATTCTTTGAATGGAAGTTCAATTAAATGACTCAAACAAATACAGCCTTGTCTTGAGTTATAACCACCAGCTTATTAATGAGTTAACTTCTACTGTTTTGGTCTCTGAAAATAATTGTTCTGAGTGTTCCCATTGTCCCGGATTGTGGCAGTGGAACAGTGAGTGGCTGTGATGGAAACAGTCCTGGGCCTGAAGGGGGGTTGTTTCTCATCTCATTGTCAGCGAATGAAGCCATTCACCTTCTCTGCACTTGGCTGGTCTTTGTTTTGTGCTGGCTTGCTCTGCATTTCCATTTTAACTAGTTTATAAACACTATTGGCTGGACCCAAGAAGAACTGGCAGTCAGGGGCTTGGCCTAGCAGAGCTCTGGGGCCTGTGTCCAAAAAGACCGTGCTCCCACTCCCAGCACTTACTGGTGATAGCATCTGTGGCAAATTACCCATGAACACTTTGATGGGCTTGTGCCTGATGCTGCTGGCGTTAGAGGCAAAGCTCATCCTGTGACAGTGCTGAGGGCCTCAGCCCTGGCAGGCAAGCAGGGGCCAGCATGGACCCCTGCAGTGGAGGGTTGCTGTGTTCTCCTGGGAAGTTTTCTGCAATCTGCCTTTTCAAAGATTGCAATCTGCCTTTTCAAATCTGAAAAGAGTGCAGTGGGTCAGAGATGAATCCCAGGCTTCCTCCTATGCAGCAATGCCGGCTTCTGCCCTCTGATGAAGATGCTTGGTTCAGGTAGCCATCAAGGTTCCCAGCTGCCCTGGGGTGTCCTCAGCTAGTGACATTTCCCGGGAAGGGTATTACTCTTATTTGTTCTTTTTGGCCCCGTTGGTGATTAGTTGTGTATTAGTTACACAGTAGAGTAAGCAGGGGAAGTGGAAAAGATGGTAAAATAGATTGATGATTTATCCTGTGCTGAAGCACAGGGTAGCATTGATGCTCCGAGTTGAGAGTATCTCTTCCCTGTGCAAAGCTGGGATACCTTGGGGCTGGAGGACACCAATTCTGCATTGCTGACACAACTGCACCTCCTCAAAGGTGCTGCTCAAACTGCCTGTCCCCAGGAGAGTTCATCTCGAGCTCCCACGGACAAATGTCTGCCAGGGCCAGGGGTGTGCTGGTGCAGGGGGAATGCTGAGGGGGCTCTGCATCCACATAATGCTACTCTGTGGTCTCAAAATCAGGAGGTGATCGCCTTTGATTCACTTTTTTTTTTTTTGATAACCTTCACTGGGTGGAATTCATAGTTTTGTGGTGTTGTCTGATGTGTCTGTAATTTGTTAAATATGGGACAGCATCATTAAATGGATTAAATTGATCCTCTCTCCATGGCTCCACAATAGCCTGCAAGGGGCGTGGGGGCTGGCTGTAACAACAGCCACCCGTTGCGGGTGCTGTCGCTGCTGGGTAGGGTGGGCTTGCTCCAGCAGCCTTGACCTTGCTGGTTGTAAGCATGGCTGGTAGCCTGTCTCTAGTGCCGTCCAAGTGATCTACCCTTTGCCTCCTGTCCTTGGAGATGGGCATCTTTGCAGAGTGAAGGACTATACTTTGAGTGAAGCTGATGAACTATTTGGTGTAAAGGGCTCCAATGAATACGTTTTTACAGTGCTTGTAGTTGTTATGCATTTCTTGTAAATTAACTCATAATTATCTATACTCTTTCTCTTCATAGGGTCGCTGCCTTTGATGGTGAACAGAAAGTCATCTTACAATGAGTTACTGGAGTCTGGATAAGAGACGCTGTCTGCAGTACTGCAGGCACTTCTTAGTGGATAATGGTGTATTTCACGGTAAGTTACAACCTATTTTATATTTTTGCCTTCCTGTGTTTTGTACTGTCAGACACCACTGAAACTTCCGAGCAGCGTCTGTGTATTTTGTTGGTGACTCTCCTCCCAGGGCCCATTAGCAGTCGGTGCTACACCAGTCTCCATTCGGCCCTGCCTCCACCGTGGCGCGACGGCGGCCGAGCTGGCTGTGGCCGCTCCGCGGGTGGGCTGCCGGGGTCGCCGCCGATGGCGCGGGGTGGCACGGACAGAGACGGGCTGGCCGCCGGCGGCGCCGCGCGGGCACGCCAGGGGGCGCTCCGGCACCGCCGCCCCCCCCTAGTGCTGCCGGTGTTCGCGGGGGGGCCGGGGCGGCCGCGGGGGGTCGGCGCCGGGCGGGCGGGGGGCTGCGCGGAGAGCCCTTCCCCGTCGGGTCCGGCCACCGACACGCAGATGCTGCTGGCAGGGAAAGGGCTCCAGCTCCAACTAGGGCGTGAAAGCCTGGAGAAGAGCAGTGGCTGGAGCATAGGCAAAGGGCACAGTTGCTCAGGGTGCAGGCAGCGATTGCATTGTTTTGCAGTGAAATGGATTAATTGTGTTCACACGGTCTGGTACTGCTGTACACATAAACTTTTCCTCCTGAGGCATTTCTAGAACGGCTCCAGGAAAATCTGCAGATATGCATCCTTTGTGCTTCTAGTAAGGAGGAATTGAAAGTGTCAGGAAGAGCTTGACTTCCAAGTATTGATCAGAATTTTGGGCAAAATAGATGCCTAACAGTGATCCCTAATTAGTCCCCTATCAGCTCCCTACATCTTAGTCTCTTGCCATTATAGATCACATGCTGCGATCGATCTTTCAGTTGTTGAAGTATCCTTCTGATAGCAAAGTCAGGAAATACTCTCAAGACATTTTGGTATAAAATACTTCCTTTTCAAGACTTAAAACTTGATATATCAACTTAACAAGAGTGCGTGTGCGTTCCCCACACAGGTTTCTCTCCCTTTGCTGTGTAGCTTTACCCTTGGGCACAGGGTAAGGAGCAGCACTGAGCCCAGTCCATGTTCCTGCAGTGGATGAGGGACCACCAGGATTCGGGAGCCATTCCTGCCTGGACTGGACCCCTGCAGGTCTAGTCTAACCTAGTCTACCCGTCTACCTCTAACAGTCTACCTGTCCTACCAGGGGAGTGACTTCCTAGTGCTGTTTCTGAGAGGCCCCAATTTTGTATTTCTTACTGCCTTTGAAGTCAGTGATTAAGAACTGTCACTTTAGGGCAGATTTATGGCACTATTAATGACAGCAGCATGGAATGCCTATAAATTAAAGATAGAAATACTCATCTTTTTCAAAAGCACAGGTTTTTTTTCCTAGAGAACCTACATCACTATTTTCACTGTGTTTGACAGGAAGCTCGGGAAGTTTGCATCTCACAGAACTATGATGCAACCCACTGTAAATAAAACTATTTGCATATTTGTCACTGTTTAGTGAGATAATTAATAATTTGTCAATTTGTGCATCTTCTTAACAAAGGCCTATTCAGAGAGAACACCATTTTCCCCCTGTACTGCTTTTTGCTTGCCCATAGTCATTGCTAGTTCTATTTGGGACACTAGAAGAATGTTAATAAATTTTCTGTAAGTCTGTCTGACAATGGCATTGTCATATTAATTCATTTCTGTGTTACATTTGGGACACACATTACAGGGAAGGTGCTTCACAGGTCAGTCACTGGTGAACCTGTCATCTCTATGCTCAACTGTTCTGCTTCTCAGATGAAACTGAGATTCATTCCTGGGATTTATCAGGCCACTCCTGCAGTCCCACTGATTGTGGTGGGATCATGTTCCTTCTGAGTTCTCTCTGCCATTGTGGAAGAAAAGAGTTGTCTTGCAGGTGTCTTCACCCAGGTCCACCTTTCCTGAGTCTGACCTCTCTTGGAGTGTTTTGGGCAATGCTTCTTAATAACACTTCTCTCCAGGAAACAGTCTGTTCTCTAGCATGAGCATATAACTGGAGCAGCTACGATTTGGATGTGTATTTGCAGTTTTGCTATTCCAGATCAAGTGAAAGAAAAGTCTGGTCCATACTGGGGCACTTGAGGTGGTATTTTATTGTAGAGCAGCACGATGTCTTTATCCTGCTAATGTTGTGAAGGCTGGATAATGAGCCATTAGCACAAAGTGTAGTAATCCATGAACAGCTATTGAGTGATGAGTCTGCAAAGTGATGATCGTCTAAAGTAGAAGACCTAATTAGCAGGAGTCCTAGACCAGAAAGATTCTATGGCTTAATTTATTTGTCTTTCATTCATGACCAGACAGGATTAATTATTTTTCCCTGACAGAATGCTTCAGGGCTTCCCATTTGTCTCTTCAACCTAAGTGAAACACTGCAGTGACAGTTACTTTCACCCTAAGTATATAGAGGGAGCTGAAGTCCCCGCTGGTCAGCTGCAGAGTGGCAGTTCCCAACAGCATGATGTAAGGCAACAGTGTGCATGTCCCCAGGAATTAGCATGTTGCTCCTGACGCTTGGGAGAAGTTGGTTTCCTATGGGACTGTGCTGACACAGATAAAAGAGTTGATGGAGCTTTTTAAGGATTTGCTTTTTGTTGGTGAGTCTTCTGATCGTGTAGGTCCTGACAAAGGACAGTGGGACAGGTGGAGGTGAGTGGGCTGGGTGTTCGCCCCCATTCCTGATGGCAGCCTCGCAGTTAGGATTGACCCATCCTCCTTGTCTCTCTCGGAGAGACCAAGTGGAACCAAGTGTGAACTCTGGGCTTTGCATGACTAAGCAAATGCCAAACAACTAAATTGGGACTCACCTGTGTCCAAGACCATATTTTCTGCAGCAGACGTAAGGAAATTGTACTTGTTTAAAACTTCTTTACACCACTGGGAAATTAGGAAAGAAAATCTAATGTGAACTCTACGTGGGAAATGTACTGTCTGTTAGTAGGGAAGGTACTGCGATCCAACCCCTAGTGGTTTGCTGACGTTTCAGTGTTTGGGTTGTATGTGTCCAGCTTTAGTGTCTATAAATTCCAATTTATGCAGTGTTTTAATGATTTTTTTTAATTATTACTATTATAGTTTCATATTCTGGCATTGAGAACATGGCACTTCAGGAGGCAAGCATACAGAGCCGTTGATTAGCTTATTTTTCTACATTTATGAATGCTAATATTCTGTAATCACTAAACAAAAAGAAGCTGTGACATGTTTAGCAAATAGCTGATTTTGTCTCAGCAGTTCTGAGAGTAGATGTTCATACTTATCTTATTAGAGTCAGTTACTTATGCCAATTATCTTAAGTTCTCTCAGAAATATAAACCTTTTGTTTAAATTGCATTTCCATAATTGTAATTAATTCTCTCTCTTACTTTCTAATTTTATCTTCTGGTCTCTTCAGCTCTTTCCAGACCTGTGTCAATGGGGACTTGACCACTATTGGTAGGATGTCATGTTAATTCAGTCTTGCTCATTTTATCTAAACTGCAGTCTTCCGTTCAGAGCAATGGAGCAATTCAGTTGTATTAGGCTTGTCTTGGAAGGTCACATTACAGTGGCATGGTTATTATCTGTAATTGAACCTGTAATCTGGAAGAACTGTTGCACCTCAGGTGCGAGCTAGCCAGATAAAAATATCCCACTGTTGGTGTTCTTAAAAAGCATAGGAACATCTTTCTCCATAGAGAAAGGACTGCAAGCATCTACAGAGGTACAGGATACAAACTTTGCTGCTCATCTGCATTTGTCTCTGGTGTTTCCTTCATATCCTTCTGGGACCTGCATTGCTTTAAGAACCTGAGCAGATGGTATTCAATTTATTCATCTCCAGCTGAGATGTCTAAGTGCAAGAATCTGCCGTGGATTCCATAAATGAGAATGCAGAAGCTCTGTTTTTATTTGCGGTATTTTGAACATCTTGTTTTGTTGGGGGGGGGTGTGTGGAAAAAAAATCAGAAAAACCCCACAAACAAACCCCCAAACAAACCAACCCATCCCCCCAAAAAACCAATCAAAGGGAAAAAAAACCCCAACTTCAAGCAGAAAAACACCCAAATAAGACTGCAGCACTGTAGGTATAGCCTGTTGGAATGCACGGTGCTTCTGCATGAATGTCAAGTAACTTCACTTAGAAGACTAGCAGTGAACAATTCTGCTCCAATGTGGGAGACTATCAGCAGCAAGCGAGGGATGGTGGAGGACAAAGTGTATGAGATATGACAACAGGAGGACTGCACCTTGCTTGTGTGATGCATTACTCGGAGGCAGATGCAGTTTTTAGTGTCGTGGAGTAAGGTGTTAGTGCTGTGAGGCCCAGCCTAATGCAGTTCTGATCAGCAGTATTTGAGCAAGGGAGATGAGGAACAGGCAGAGAAAAGAACTACAGAAGTGGAGATAAGATGAGCCTGGTTTGTTTAGCTTGGAAAATCAAAGATTGAGAGGGAATGTGACTGACTATAAATGCACTGTGAAGAGAAAGATCAGGGAAGAAAAGGTTTATTTGAACTGAAGAAGAAAGTTGGCACAAGAGCAAATCAAAAATTGTCCATGAGTATAGACAGACACAGGAGAAACTAACATACTTTGAGGTGGAGATTGGTAAGCTTTGCAAAAATTGTTAAAGCATCCTATCTGTGCTCTTGCTATGAAGTAAATGTAATTAGTAGCAAGACAATATATCAACTAATGTGAATATAAGGCTGGAGAACTGCTTAAGTTGTCCCAGTTTAATTCCTGTGTACAGTGAACTACAAATACAAACAGCGGTGTTTCCATTCCATTCCGGAAAATGCTGCTGTACACAGATGAGGCTACACTCTACCACATTATAATGATGCTTTGAGACACTTGCATGTTGCATTGATACACAACTGTATGCCTTTCCACAGGGCTTTGACAGGTTCTCTTTGAGTAATGACTGAATTGTTCATACGTGTAATGCTGAACTGTTATATGCATCAGAATTGCCTAAGGATTTCTCATAATTTTCTAATTTTATTAGGAAAAGCTGCTAATAGCTACATTTGCAGGATATTAAAATTCTTATCTGTTTACGTCTGAAATTTTTGGTTACAGAAGTGGAGGTTGCTGCTGAGTCTTGTACTCCAGGGAGTCTTATCTGCCTAGAAGCAAAAATGTCAGTTTTCTTCAGTAACAGCGAGATACAGCACTATGTGCACTCAGAGAATAGCAAACTGAAGACAGATCTGGGTTTAAGCTATTTTAGCAGTTTCTGTAGAATAGAGCAGATAAGCAATTATAATGTTTGGAATAGCCTTGAGGACTTGATGAACCTACTTTCTTTTCCTTCCTCTTGCAAACAGTGCCAAAATACAAAGTACCTCATCGCTCTTGGCTTGGAAGACTTTTTTTTTTTTTTTTTTCTCAGGGTTTTCAAGCTGTAAAAGTGGATCACTTGTTATTGCCAGCAAACAAATAAAAACCTAGGAATGACTGTGTTGTCAGACCAAACATCCCTCTACTTTGCTAGCAGATGTTTGGGGCTATAAAGCGGGGGGGAAAAATAGTAACAGCCCTTCCTGTGGTGCATACTCCCAGCACCTGCTGGCCAGCAGCGGAAGTACTTCCCTAGCCAGAAGCTGCATCTAGGTAATTGCATTTATTAACTTTACATCTGATAAGTTTTTCTAAAGTTTTTTGACCATCTGTGGTTATTGACTCAGAAATTCATGTTGGTTTCCCTTCTGCTTGAAGGGAAACAGTAATTTCACACAAGCGTGCCACATTCAGACTAATGGTTGGAGCAGGTTTCGGTGATTGATTCCTTGACCTTTGAAAGACCATTGACTGGGTGTACTGAACCGAGGGCCGAGCCTGTAAGGTAGATAGGTACTTAAGTGTGTTAGGCATTTTGGTAGCTTTGAATGTCTGCATTCTAATGTCTTACTGAGGAAATGAATGGAGAACACTGTGGTGATAACACTTTCTTCTGCTCCTGGGAGAGTGGCAAGAATGGGAACTTCATTCTAGACTTCAATATTGAGATCCTGAGCCACTGCAGCACAGCTTTGGTACGGTGCTGCCATGGATATCAATACTTCCACTTACTTCAAATGGCACTTTGAGATAGGCCACTCAAACATTTGTCTCATGCTGGCGCTAAGCAAACAATATTTTTCACTAATTATTTTGCTGTCTGGCAATGTGCAGTGACCAGTGAATTTGCAAGGGAAACTGCTGATCTGGATTCCTGCGTGTGCTCTTAGGCTCTTGTTTGGGGCATATCCAGCTCATCCTTCAAAACATTCTTCCAAATTGCCTGCTTGTATTACATCCCAAGTTGAGGGGGAGAGAGAGACTTAGTCCAAGGCAATTGCTTTTTTTGAGAGATCATCTCAAAGATTTGCCAAATGTAAAGGATGCAATTGTGCACCACCTTTATTAGATGAACATGTACTGCTGTTACACAACCAGTTTTGGACAGCTTCACAAGAAATTGCTTATGGCAGATGACATTGCACTGTTTTTCCATTCACTTCAGTCTGAGAAGCTGAGCTTTTGTGCAAATTCTTGTAGGATTTTTTTGCTTCAGTGATCTTGAACTTTTGTGCCCAATGAAAGGGAATATAAAATGCATTATGTTTTGCTTTGTATACAGTAAAATGGTCTATTTTTGTTATTAGAGCACAAAAGTTTTGGGGGTACAATATTAAATCTTTGCAGAATTGCACGTATTTGTTAAGCTTGATGTTTGCTGATGGGCAATGCTTTATAATTAGCTCTGCTGAAACCTCATGCAAGCCCTATGCTTGAGGCTAGAGTGTTAAACATGCCAGATGTAGACTCCAGAATTCAGGCTTGTATCTTAATAGTCAGCTTCAATTTAAGTTTTATAATGATGCTTGGGAAAGCAGGACAAGTTAATGGTGCAATAATTTATATTTTGGTTCATGTTCTGATTTATGTAGGGAAATATCCACAATTCATTCCTTGGGACAGCCAGGTGTAACTGAAAATATGTATGTGAGAAGGGCACTAAAGTATTTATTTATTAAGGTTCACATAGATTAAAAAAGTGACTAAAATGCCTGAAGAAACTGCCCCTTGGTGCTCCATTGAATGTGTAACTACCTTTAAGAACCTTATGTTTATCGCTAAATGCATCCTTTGGTGAAAGGAGGAGTTTCATGTCTGGCATCTCCCTCGAGCCAGTGTATCAGGCTGTTGAGTTCTAATGGCAAGTGGATTTCCCCTTCCACCTTTGTATATTTGTCAGCTTTCTGAAGAACCATCTCTTCACTAATGGCAAATGAGTAGAGTTGATAAAAGTTTTAATCTGATAAAAATGACAAGTTTTTCATGTAGCTAATATAAAGTTTTATTCATTGCTAGCTGACTTTTCATGAGGAGGTTGTATTACAGTTTAGGTCTAAGATTAAATTTGGATGATGAATATGAAGTTGTTGTTATCGTCTTATTTCATTATCTATTTACTGTAAGAGGTAGAAGTTCTCTAATCAGCTTTTCTTGCTTTTTAGCAGAATTAGTCTTTGTACCAGTTTCCAGCTATTTTGACAGTGAAAAAGGAAAAACCAATGAGCCAGAAAATTAATATTCTTCTGATGCTGTAAATTCAAAACTATTAGTTAAATCATATTCTCATTTATTGGAAAATGAATATTTTGCAGTAGAATTTGCACTGCCGTGGCTCTGTCCAGTAATCTAAGCCTTGTGAGGTATCATAGAATGGTTTGGGTTGGAAGGTACCTTAATCCAGTTCCAACCCCCCTGCCATGGGCAGGGACACCTCCTACTAGACCCGGTTGCTCAAAGTCCCATCCAGCCTGGCCTTGAACACCTTCAGGGGGGCAACCTGTGCCAGTGTTTCATCACCCTCACAGTCAAGAATTTCTTCCCAGTATCTAATCTAAATCTCCCCTCTTTCAGTTTAAAACCGTTCCCCCTTGTCCTATCGCTCCCCTCCCTGATCCAGAGTCCCTCCCCATCTCTCCTGTAGCCCCTTTAGGGACTGGAGCCTTCTCTTCTCCAGGCTGAACAGCCCCAACTCTCTCAGCCTGTCCTCACAGCAGAGAGGCTCCAGCCTCTGATCATCTTCATAGCCCTTTGTGGTGTATGGTTTTTAGTGTTCAAAAACCAGGCTTCCATTTTTGGCAACTTGGCACGTGCTGATGCTTTTGTTAATAAATTTTCTTTAATTGTGAATGGGGTTGCAGCAGCTGCATGGTGCCACAGGCAGGTTCGGATGCTGCCATGCTGTGGGGAGAGAAGGCAATTTCCTGTGTCTCAGGGCACGGGCAGGGCTGTACCGCAGCTGGTTCCTCAGCAGATACTTTGGAGCATGGCCACTCAGCCCTGCCAGCACAGGACTGTTGGCTCTCGAAGGGGACCTCTATGTGAGCTTGTGTGCATACAGCCCTGAGTGGCCCCTCCGCATCCCTTCCAACCTATAGGAGAAAGCATGAGGCAGGATTTTTTTCCTGGAATTACTGATTCAAGTTTACATGGCATAAATATATCTTCTGTGCTTTTTGAGGGACTTTTTAGCTGCTTTTGTAGGCCAGCAGACTTGAGCTGCCTGGGGAGGAGAGGCCTGAGTGCAGCAACTCCTGTAGCTCTCTGTCTGTCCTGTTGGTCATCCATTTTGCTGTGGGAATATCTGCTGGTTATGCTGTGGGTTATTCACTTGCATGGATGAGCTGCGAGTGCCTCGGTGGCGGGTTTAATATCTCCTTTCTTCCAGGGAGCTAGAAATATTGACATTGGTTTAGCAACTATACCCCAAGACAAGCCAGCACTGTTTTGTCCCTCTGGCATTGCTTTCGGCACAAAACAAGCCACGTTTCCCTCATCTCAGCTAGAACCTGTCAGCTGAACTACAGTGTATTTTATATTAGAACATATCTGTAACTATATGCATAGAAGAGAAGAATTACAGTTTACAGGTATTGCAAGAAAGCTTTAAATCCCCCTTTTTAACGAAATGTCACGGATAGTGCTTCGACACTGTCTGCTTCATACCTGGAGGTACTTGCTGTCTTATCTCAAAATAATTCCAGTGGTTTAATGACAGAACATTTTTTTTTTTGATTGGCAAATTAAGAAGAATGGAAAATAGTATTACCCCAGGGGAGATGGATTTTGAGTGCTTTTGTAGCTGAGATTTGTCAAAATCTATTGATGAGATGAGGGTTGGAGGACGGCTCACGTGTTTCTTGAAACCAGCTTAAAAAGTTGAAAAAACCTACACTTTTAAGCATGCAAGGCATTGGCAAAGGTCTCCCAAGGAAGGGCAGAAAACACAAGTAGGAAAAACAGGCATACAAGTGAGTCTGTTTCCTCTCCTGCCAAACCTTGTCTTGGGATTGTGCAATACCTATGAAACAGGATGTTGAAAATATGTACTGTTGTCTTATATTCAGAAAACTTGCTTGTTACCATCAACTCTGAGATGTTGATAGAACTTTGTGTGCTGTGGCTCTGCAGAGCACTCCCAGCAGGAGTGTTGTGACCCCTCTGAGAACAGGGCATGTATGTGAAAGTGAAGCAAACTGGAAAAATGCAAGGGTTACTTGGCCAATGCTTAAAGGTGCAGTGTCAGGTGGTATAAAGTGAACTAGTTACCTTTTGACTTTTCCCTTTAAAGACAGTCAAACTCTAATGTAGAGTGTCTTCCAAGGACACACCAGTTTCAGATTTGACACTGACTGACAGGGCTAGGGGTTGGATGCAACACCTGGCTGGTCAGTGGAGAGTTGTCGTGGTGATTTTTTTTTTTTTTGAAGTTGAATAAACCTACAAGTATTTTCATAGCATTTGGCATACATCTCCTGAATTACATAGAAGTCTTCATTTGTTTGCTGTAATGTTCTTGCGAACCCGTATAGCACGCTCTCAATTTCTAAAGCCATACAGCATTTAAGCACTTCTGTTTTTAAATTGAACTTTATTTTGAAGACTAATAAGGAATGTATTAATGATTGGGCAGGGTTTCTTACAGAGCAGTTTTGGTGCCAAAGATGCTTGTGTATAGCTCCTCTCATAATTAATAGAATGATAGGAGTGTGGAGTCATTTGCACTTAATGCGTTATCAACTGTAATCTGATATATCAATAATTAAACTGTAGAGTGGTGACAGTTTATTTTTTGTTGTTGAATTGCAATTATAACACATCAATTCATTTGAATGTAAATGTATTGATAACTTTCTAGAGGCTTCAGAGTGATGACTTCATCCATTAATCTTGTGAACTGAGGCGTGAACCAGTGGTGGGGTAATGATGTAGCTGTTCCATTTCCCTTGTCATAACTGAGAGTGAGTGACACATCTCTTGGCAGAGCATGATTTCTGCTGTGTCTTGCCATCCTCAGATGAGTGTGTTTAGAAGTACAAACTTTGAGTGCAGCCAAGAATAATCCTACAGTGGGTTTGGGGGGTTGTGTCTCTTTATAGGTTGCTAGATATAGTCAACATACATCTTGCGGTGTCCTGCGATCTATCATGACATGTGGTGACTGTGGGAATTCTTACTATTTGTGTTAGCAATAACTAAGAAATAATGATTTCTCACTAAGTAAAACATGTGTCACCTCCACTTGTGTCTTGTCTCCCATCTCAAGCTCTGCAGGCATGTAGAACTATGGTGGTTTTTTGTTTTTTTTTCCTCTTTTCAGTCATGCCATCTACTGTGTAACTTTTCCCTAGCATATGCTAGACAAATTCTGTCCTCTTTTATTGATGTCACAATCTTTGAGAATACAGCTGGGAATTCCTTTGGTGTGCTGATGTAAATGTCACTGTGTAAAAGCCAGCTGAATAGTGAAATAATCAGGAAATGCCATAAATCAAAGATGCAAAGCGTTATATATGGAGCCTACTTTATTCTTGCCATGTTTTCCAACACTGTGTCCCCTTGGGCTCCATCAAAAGTAAGTGCAATTCATGCAAGTCTGAAAATTTCTGCCGATTGTTCCACACTGACTATAATCCTACTGATTTCAGTAGCATTGAGTTGGCTTAAACAATCATGGTATTTAGCCAGTAGCATGGTAATGCTTTATAGCTACTGGGAGAGTTAGTGCTCAGCATCTCACAGGAGACTACTTGTTCTTATGAAATCAAATGCTCAGTGATGCACAGACTAAACCATTTGCATGCTTTGTGCTCTAACTGGCCTGATTCTGCAGAATGGCTGTTCCTCTTCAAGTTAATGACAGAGATGGGGGAAGGGGGCACAAGACCTGGGGGAAAAGGAATGCAGTCCACAGAGGTTCTCCTTCTACCTCACAGAATTCCCTGGCTGCGGATGCTGGGAGTTACTTTGGAGTGAGGGTGGTTTTTCTCTTCTGCATTCAGCCTGCGTCACTCTCCCATTCTTTCACTGAAGGATGGTAATCCGTTCCTGACCGGCATCCCTAGATGCCAGCAGGATTTCCTTGTGCTTGCCTATAGAGCTGCTCTTCCCAGGCGTTACACACACTTAATGCCTGGAGTGTCTTAATCGCTGTGCTGTGCGTGCATGTCTCATACCAAAAGTAGTCGCTCCTCCTGCATTCCCGCAGCGGCAGCACAGAGCAGATGCTTCCAGCTGCCCTCTCGGGCTGTGCTTTTTGGTTTTGAAGGAAGTTGCCTAGTATTGTCTCTGGATTTGTGCTTTTCTGTCTTTGTGTTATGGATCATGAAGATTTTGTCGTTCATCGTAAAGAGCAGTGCTGGCAATGTTCTCCTGTACTTCTAAGGATTGCTTTCCAAATGTTTTAGCTCTGGAGACATGAAGATTAAATCGAGGCTTTCCTGCCGTGAGAATTTCCATTCTACTTGCCAATAATGCACAAGTTCCAAATTTAATGGCAGACCTTGAAGTATATAAAAATTTAAGTCCAGAAAAAGGTAAGGATGTTTGAGTTTAGAATTACTGTAGGAAGAGCTCATAACATTTCTGTAAGTGCTTATAGAAAAATCAGGTAACTTTTATCCTTATAATTGGTAAGTTACATACAATAATTATGTGGACATTATTAGTATGAAAAATGTGTGTGTGTGTGTGTATATATATTCCTGAATATTTAAGAGGGAAATCTGGTATTTTTGTATTGACTTGAAAGTACATTTCTCCATGAAAACACGTGGATTGCATGTGAGATACTGCTTCTATGATATAGACAAACTGCACTTATATATTATCTTAAATTATTACAAACATGTTTGCCTTTTAAAAAAAAAAAACCACAAACATTCTTGACCTTTTCCTCTATTGGTCAGTTTGCTGTGGCATAGCTTTCTATGGAAAAGAGTTTCTGTTTTTTTGTTTGTTTTTTTTTTCTAGTAGCACTTATAAATAGTATAACACAAATGTGTACAATTCTGATCAAACAGCATTGGATGAGAAAGATGTGTCTCTTCAAGAATTGTAGAAGGGTGATACAAATAAGGAAGGCATCTTGAATAACTTTGTTTAGTGACTTGTAGTTTAGAATGTCTGATTTTGTTCAATTTAAGTTAGCGCTGGATGGAAAGTGGTGATTAGCTTAAGCCTCTAAGTGGATATAGAGTAAATGCTGTAAAGAGAAGAAGAAATCATGGTAGATAAAGTTTATTCTTGTATTTTGCTTATTCTTAATGAATGTTGGGTTATGTGTCTTTAAAGAAAAAACTTACAAAATACACTTAGCAAAGCTGGCTTGTCAAAATTGGGTAGTTCAGAAGACATTTTTCTAACAAGATTATCTATAATTATAAAATTAACTAGTCTAAAGTAAAGCCACCAAAAGTCATGGCTCATATTTTGAAATATCATTTTGCCCACTATGAAGCATGTTAAATATGAAGCATGTTTTTAAGAAAAAAGTCAGTTATTTTTATATCCTCTCAGGGAAGGGCCTCCTATGTTGGAGTTGGTATGCTACATTTCCAAACACTGTATTTTTATTTTGGAGGCTCTGGTTACACAAACTCTACATTAAGCTTTGATGCATATGGTTAGGTAAAGGAGACCAGGTGTTACTCCATCTGCTTTCTGAGACACCGAAGGTAATGGATATGTCCCCATTTAATAATTTACAAGAGCTAGCTTATTTGAAGGAGGTTTTGGGAACAGTCCTAGAAGAAAAGCATCAGCTTTAATTTTAAAGCTCGTGTAAATGTGTGTGTATGTGTAGATAAAGATATTTCAGACCGAAGTACTCGGTTGATGGTGAAATTATGTTTGAGGTAATTTTGCAGTCCCTTAGACAGATATAATAGCAACTGCCAAATTTCTGTTAGTCTCTTTCAGTCAGTATCATTACCATTTCTCTGTCTGGTGGAGACGGTTAAAGGATGCAGAAGCAATGAGTACAACTTGGTGTCCCTTGTGTTCAGGTTTGTCTACCTTGGTGGCATTGCAGTAGGGCATGTGGGGTCATGCTGGGCTCCTGGGGTGACACCGTGCTGCGCAAGCACAGACTTGGGATGTTGTGTTTTGTAGGCACGAACATATTCACATGTTTGGATGGTGGAAGAAGACAGAGTGCCTGATCTCCCCCTTATTCAGGCTGGTAGTTACCTTAGCCTGCCAGCGCTGATACTGATAACAGCAAGATCACACCTCTTGCACAATTTAAGCACAAAGAGTGCTTGTATGATAGCAGCTGGATAAAGGGATAACTGAACAAGCGGGTGCTGTCACTGGCCGACCGTCTGACTTGGCTCTGCAATGAGCGCTTGCAGGAAGCAGCAGCTCCGCACCTGCCAGCGGTTTGGCCGTAAGTTCGTACACAACTTCTAACTGCTGAATGGGAAACACTCCTGTGCTCAAAGGGGTATCGGCAGTGGGATGTTAGCGGGCATGGTACTGGAGGAGTTGTACGGGCTTCCCTTGGTTATGGGTCTGCGTCTTTGGCTAATGTGTGGTGGTACTTTGTAGTTATCTTGTTACTGCTTTAGCAGAACACTAGGGTTGCAGTTGGTACGGCTAAGCAGACAAACAGCAGTGAACTACATTGCGTTTCATTCACAGGGACTATCTCAGCAGCCTTTTTTAAGGCCATTATTAGTGCTTATTTGGGACTGTTGTATCTTTAAATCCATCCAAGCACCTATAAAACAAGTATTATGTCCCCAACATAAGAAGGACATAGACCTGTTGGAGCAGGTCCAGAGGAGGCCACGAAGATGATCAGAGGGCTGGAGCCCCTCTGCTGTGAGGACAGGCTGAGAGAGTTGGGGCTGTTCAGCCTGGAGAAGAGAAGGCTCCAGGGAGACCTTGGAGCCCCTTCCAGTCCCTAGAGGGGCTACAGGAGAGCTGGGGAGGGACTCTGGATCAGGGAGGGGAGCGATAGGATGAGGGGGAACAGTTTTAAACTGAAAGAGGGGAGGTTTAGATTAGACATTAGGAAGGAATGCTTGACTGTGAGGGTGGTGAGACCCTGTCCCAGGTTGCCCAGAGAAGCTGTGGCTGCCCCATCCCTGGAGGTGTTCAAGGTCAGGCTGGATGGGGCTTTAAACAACCGGGTCTAGTGGGAGGTGTCCCTGGGGGTGAAAACTAGATGATCTTCAAGGACTGTTCCAACCCAAACCATTCTGTGATTCTATGAAATATAGACTCTAGCATAGTGAGTGATATATAAAGGAATTAGCTTTACGGTATGCTGTTCTGAGTAGATATTGAAGATATTAACCTCCTCCTGGGAGGAACTTTTGTCTTCCACAGGTTTAATTCTGATAATAGCTTCAATCTATCACAGCATTATATGCCCTCGCAATAAAATAGCATCTGCACGTGGGAGCTTTGAAAGGTTTAAAGCCCCTGGGTTGTTTGATATGTTCTGAGGCTGTTACCCTGTGTGAAGAGAAAGGCCTCCCCTGCGAGCCTGAAAGGAGTCTTGCTGTGGTGTGGCACTGTGGAGTGCCAGGTCCTTTCCATGGCACTGGTGAAGTTTTAGGGGATGCTGGAGCTGGATGCTGAACACTGCTTGCCTCCATGAGAGGTATTTAATCTGCTTCTGCAGTGCCAAGGGTGCGGGAGACCAACAAGTAACTAGGTTATGTGCTTGTTAACTACTTCGTATTTTTTTTTTTTGTGCCTATGAATTGAATGTACTCGTTTCAATAAATCTACAAAAGACCATCATTGTGTGAAACTGAAAAGGTTCTTGGAGTTTGCCTCCAGAATTGTGCCTTTGTGAAACTAGGTGGCATAAACTTAAAACTGTTAAAATAACTCACTGCTTTGATGAAGACTAAAATGGCCAAATGATATATTGGGATCAACATTAATGGTGTCCTGGCATGCATTAGCTCAGTGAAACCAGAGGCTAGTAAAGGGAGCTTGCTCAAGAAAAGTTCACAGCTTTTTCCAGCACTGAGCTTACCTGCAAGAGGAAATGTGTGTCTTTATTCTTCCTCTTTACCATACATTTTGAAGTAGTCCCTTAAGAAGCTCATGTCTTGGAGGACAGCCTGTTAGCATGCAGGCAGCATTTTGTGCTGGTGTGTGTGCTTCTTGAATGACTGAATTTAAAGTTATGGGAAACCATAAGCTGGCTTTTTTTTTTTTTATACAAGTGACAGAAAACGCAGCTGTAGGTGAGGAAGTTTGTGCCTGTTCTATGTCAGGTTATTGGTATCCTCAGCAGTATAACAGAAAACTGGTTTGGAGGCATTTTCACATGTTACCAATAGAAACATTGATCAGCATGAAACTCAGATGCACAAAACATCATTATTTTCGGTAATAATATTACATTGGTGTTTGAGACTGTCAATTCATTATTTGTCCACAGATGACTCACTGTTGATGACTTGCACCAAGGTAATTTGAGAATAGAATAGATAAACATGTTTCTTTAGCAAAATTACTTTCTGAGGAGTGTGAATAAATTAGTTCATATCATCAGTTGCACTGTAGTCTTCATTCATTAATTTTAAAGGTTAATTAACTCCACCTTCAGTTCTGCTCTGCTTTTTCCCCTCCTACTCTCTGATCAAGCCATAGATGTGGATTTATTTGGCAGCCTGAAAGGGAAGCAATGCGCCCTCCAGCCCAGCCGCTGTCACAGCCCAGCCTGACAAGCGCACTCCCAGTCCTGGGGACTGGATCCCTTTTCCACCCACTTCATCCTGCAGCTACAGCTGCTCTTGTGCCTTGTGTTGTATTGCCCTCACCAGGCTGTGATGCTGTACGGGTGCCAAGGTTGCTGTGACATATTGCTATTTGCTGATAAATTTGCAGACGTCAGAATTCACTGTGCTGAAGCTGGGACAGTTTATCCTCAGCACATCTCCTGTGTGGAGACAGAAGCAAGCTTTATGAAGGGTATTCTGGTGGGGTTTTTCTGTGCTTCTTTTTTGGGGAAGTTAAGGGTGGGGTGAGATATAAAGGAATGGTATATTTTTTTAGGGGAGGATGAGGGGATCTGACCCACCTCAGTATGTTGTGGTGGGAACTGTATTTCGTTGAAGTCCTGGGTAGGACATAAAGGATCAAGGAACAGGGATGATGTTTAGTGCTGTACAATGAAGGCAGACATAGAACAAGACATGCTTGCTTCTTGCACGTATGATCCTTATTTATGTACTTATTGATTTTTTTAGAGAGCAGATATGGGATCCTGGAAGAGAAAGCTTGTGGATTACTGTTTTCCACTGACCTCTGCATTCAGAGGTGTAGCTCCTGGGATGCCTTTCAAACTGTTTTTTTATGTGTTGCTGTGAGGCCGCACAGGAGCTCCTGTCTTAGCAGTGCTTAGGAGCATGCACAGGTGATTCAACTGATCTTTGAGTGAGTTATTGCCATCCTTTCTGGTACTTGAGCAAAAGCTTGCCTATCTAAGGAGGGACCCTAGGGTTTCCTGTAGAGACATGGCCACAGACCCACAGAATGATGTATTGTTCTCCCTGTGAATGATTATGGCAGTGTGAGGATGCTGCCCAAGAAGCCAAATGCTTCTCTGCCCTTTGCTTTTCCTGAAACCTGCTGCTGAGGCTGTCACAGCAGCACATACAGACCTGCCTGCTCATCCTCCTTCTTGGCAGGTGTAATGGAAACTATCCTCCTCCGTTTCTTTCTGTTGTCTGCTTCTTCCACTTGCTCTATAGTGTTGTAATCAATTGCTGTGCCCTCCCTGATGAGGGATCCACATGCAACGAGGATTAGGATGTGCAAACTTGTTAACCGTGTTTGCTTAATAAATCTGTGTTCCCTGTTCACTGTATTGATGTGACAATATGTTTTGGCAGTTGGCCATGTCTGTGGTTAAATGATTGTGCTTTTCAGTGTTGATACAGGACTACTTCCATAGTCTTAACAGAAAACTTATAGTCCTCAGTCATGCTGGGTTGCAGTGGCACCAGAGCTCTCAAAATGAACAGTTTTGCAGTCTCTTTCTGAAGAACAAAAAAAAATAAAAAGAGATGTCAGGGATATTTATTGTATTTCAGGAACCAGTAGCACTAATGTTCCCCTGTAAGCTGTCACAGAGTCTCTTGACTCTGTGTTGGCAGGTGGTGGCCTGTTGAAGGTGCTTCTTTATGGACGAGACTTAGAGCTGGGGTCCTGAAGCCTTGCGACCTCTCAGGCCCTCAGGATGCTTCTGCAGTATAAGTGTCCAGCAGGAATGCAGCGAAGCTGCACCTGCTGAACGATCTGTTCATCAACTGCTTTCCAAAGTGCTACTTGAATGAAACCTGGGCTAATTTCTTGAAGATAATAATTAGAAGTTTGCTGAGATAGCAGAGGGGAGGTATACTCAAGCAGAGGTGAAAAACATGCGTTATTCATTGTACCTGGGGACTGCTCTCAGACTTCATTGCTGTACTGAAGTAGAGGTCTCAAAAAGGGGATTGTAGGCCCTGTAAATAAGCATTTTCCTAGTAAGTAATTTTCTACATTGCACAGTACTCTGTAAAAGATAGTCTCACTGTCCGAACAAAACTTATGATTAAGGATCATTAAAACTCTTTTGGGATTATATTGTAGTGCCAGGTCTTTGTTTTGATGCTTCTGGTTCCTTTACGATCTCTTAAGCGCAAAAGACGGGGGGGCTCAGCCTGGGAAAGGACTCTGGGTGCTCCCATGGCAAGATTAACGAATTACTGTCAAGGATCAACTCTGGACAAGGTACATAGCAAAAACCTTTCACTGGTAATATGAAAATAAGATGAGTTAAATTGATCATCCTAGAAGCATTAAGCTAGCAGTCCCAATATGGTAGGCTGAAACAGCAATTACTATGAAATATGTATTACTCAAACATAAGTTCTGGGTGCTACTGCTTCTAAATTTTTGATTTGTGGTTTCTTGTGGGTTTTTTTTGTGATGTTGTTTGGTGTCTTGCTTTGTTTTTTAAAGGAAAAAAGACAACACCAGGCAGTTCTCGGACCTACAAAAAGTTAAAACTATACTGACAGATTTTGGATTTTTTGTTTGTTTTTCTTCTGGTAGTATATATTTTTATTCTTAAGCTTTACCCCTTTGTTGTTTGCATATTATTTAGTGAATTTACAAGCATGAGTTGTTTTTCAGAGTTTCATTTACTGTAAACAATTCACAATTATTTTGAGTAGTCACAGTTTGTGTGTTGGCTGGTTATTCTGCTTGTCTTGATTCTCTACCTCCTTCAGGGCTGAAATGAAATATCTGCACGCTTTTCAGCTGGGCCTTGCAAGGACTAGCCTCGGCCTTTTGTGTGTCTGCTGGTTGTGTGTGACTTCCTTGAGGATTTCTTGAGATTTGCAGAAGTGTGAGAGATTGTCCATCTCATGTCTGTGGACTTCACAGAGATTATGATTAAATACACTGTAAGAAGCTTAATGTAATTCTGTGAGGGGCTGGAAGAGCTGCTGCAGAGCAAATTAAAATCTGGCATAACATATGAGATGTGACTATTAAAAATGGTCCTGACTGGGGACACAGATTCCCCCGGACCTGCAGCTGTGGTCTCTGCTTTCCTGGGTTCTTTGGCTGTTGTGTAACAAAATGGCAATCAACAATGTGATGGCATTAGTGGTAAGCTGTGTGGTGTGCTGGATATTCGTGCTGTTCTATGGGATTTAGATAAAATGTGCTCTCTGGGGCATGGAGGTAGGAAGTAAATGGCTTTTAATGGCATTAGCACACAGGCAAACTTACAGCATACTCATGATGAATAAATGATGCAAAACAGGGTGATAAGAGTTCAGACAACTGAAAATGTTTGGTTTGGTGTTTTTAGGGGGGTTTTGGGGTTGTTTTTTTTTGGGATTGCATCTGGAATATTTTCACTACTTAGATCACGATAGTTCAGTTGCATACTGCTCTCTAGTTCAGGGGAATATGCGCTTTTTTCTGTGCACGTTTTCAATGCCTGCTTCAGGGAACGTGCATCTCCCTCAGTTAAAAAATGGACTCCACTCTGGATCCAGATACACGACTCCAGTAATGGGAGCATTCTGTGACTCCTTTGTCAATCATCAACCACCTACTTCTTGTATAACAGCCTCACTTAGAGTTGAGTTTTGGGAATTTTGAGGTTTTGAAATCTGAGAATTTGAGAGAAGTACTATGGTGGCATTTGGGGGTTTAAATAAAGTAAGATAAACCATGCTTCCCATAGTGTAAGAGCAGTTACCTTAAGGTGAAGTATAGGATCCTGTTCTGGTTCTTGGGAACCACAGCACAGTGAATCACAGATGTCCGTAGTCATGTGAGTGGGAACAGCACGTGGTGATAATGGTGGGGAGTCTTTTGCTTCTTTCCTCTCTGAAGAAAGAACAAACAATATACCTGCAAAGTGTATAGTAAAACTAAAAATACTTAATGTAGGGGAGACGAGCTGACGTTGCAGTTGAAAAAGTAACTTATGCATTTTATGGGTTTCTTTTATCTCAAGCTTAATGTTGGCTTAATGCAGCTTGCTGCATATAATTTAGAAACACAGTTTATATCCTCTTTCGTAATTATACTTCTCATTGTTTGGTAATGCTCTTTATACGTTATTTAATCTTTTTGTTTTGTCAGATGGCTTTAACGTTAAGTCCATAAAAGCAAGACATGAGACCAAACCTTTTTTCTTTTTGTTGCACTTTGAAATATTAACTTCTTAACATATAATAGTATATCAGGGGAAAAAATAAGCAAGAACTGCTTTGGCCAGCAGTAAAAAAATTTTTTTTGATCTTTGATTAAAAAAAAAACAACCCACAAACAAACCAAAAACTGTCTCACAATTTCAGCGGTGTAGTCTTAATATTCAGTTGTAGGATACTGTTCCTAAAGCTATTAAATATATTCTCATTGTACTATATTTGTTTTGCTAAGGTCTAACTGTATTAATTTACTAAGGGTTTGCTGTGAGCACTTGAGCTGTTTGCATGTAGGAGTTGCATATGCTGCCTCTTGCAAAAAGAGGTTTTACTTGCTGTCACAAAATTGAATTAATAACTCATTGTTTGAAGACCTATGTATGCTGTCTAATGGCTTTCTTGTGCTATCTCACAGAAGTTGATGGAAATGCAAGTGAGAGTGTGCTCGGGATGAGCTTAGTTCCACAGAGGATACAGCAAGACCAAGAGTTCAGGAGCTGGGGTAACCCAGAAAGCCTCAATGCAGTGTTGGCTGTTGCTTGCGGGTGATGGGGCAGCTGGTGCTCACCACATCCCCACCAGCGTCCTTGGGGTGCTGGTGCTGCTCCTGCATGGTGCTTGCCTCTCAGCTCCAGTTGACAAGTGACCAGCATATTTATTTAATCTTGGATGAACATGTGTTATGGAGAGTGGATGTTTGTTTCACTGCTGTGATATGCCCTGTACATCAAAGTGCATTTCTATTTTACTGAAAGTGCTATGAGGAATAATGTTTTAATTCCCTAAGTATTTTCCGTCTATGATCAACTAAAGGGTCTTGCATGCCTTAAAGGCTTTGTGGTAAAGCACAACAGCAGGCAGATAAGTGTGTCATGACTATCACTGTTGAGAATTAAACCGAATTAATTGCAAACTATTGAAAACCAGGGGTCGTATGGGGAGTGTCTGTTAAACCTGTGAACAGAGCCATAACTTTTTGTAACAGATTCTCGCAGGGCACAGTGCTAAACTATTCCCTGGTTATTAAAGACCTGATTGCACATGGGGATAGATTAGAGCAGAGTTGAATGGAAGGTAGCATTGGCTGATTTGGGGCGGATTAGTGTGCTTTTTCAATGTAAGGCCGCGTATGGTTAGTGGTCAGAGTTCCAGCTTAGTGTTCCCAGGCAGCAGCTTGATTTATTCAGCAGCGAGGAGCAGTGTTGTCAGGTAGAATAAATAGCATCTGCCCAACGTACAGGATTTCCAGTAACGTCTGGACTTACTGGGGGCTCGGATGGCTTTCCTCCTGGCTTCAGGGGTCTACCATGTGCTGGGGAGTGTGGCCACTTCAGAAAAAGTCCAGCTGGCACAGATGGGTTTGTATCCGGTTCACCATTCGATAGAGAAGCATCTCCTTCTGAAAAGGGGATGTGTGTTCTACTAAGAATGGTTATCATTGCCTGCGCTAAAAATTAAAAAATGCTCGTTGAATTCAGATCTGGCTTGCTTTAAATGGTTATTTTGGGAGGAAAAAATAGACTGATATTTCAGTATTATTAAAAGCATTAAACTGCAGGATGTCTGTTAAGATGATTTTAGACTATCAAGAAAAAGTTTCCGTAAGTCTGGAAATGGAAGTGACTTTGTAGTTTTCAGATTTGAAAGTAAAGCTTTAAATATGCAATGCATAAACATAATATTTTATTTGACTTTCAGTGATTAATTAACATTCTTTGTTCTTGTAACACGTAAACTACACTATATTCTAGTTTAACTTAAATAATTTTCAGACTTTGGGCAAAAAAGGCAGAGTCTTTGTGTTAGAAAAATAACATATAATGGAAACCATGTCTTGCTCTCTCAAAGTTTAATATATGTTTGCATCGAGGGGCTGCTTCATTTACTCAGTATTCATAGTTTATTTAGAGGATTAAATGTTTTTCTGGAACCAGTTTTCCTATTCCTTAGTGAAAGCATCCTTGAATTGCTCTTCTGGAGCTTTATTCTGAATTGCCTCTGTTCAATAACTTCAATTTATTCAGATGCTAATGTGCGGTGTCTCTCTTGTGAATGTCTGGATAGAGATTGAAATTAGCATATTTGGGATAGATTTGAAAAAGACTTTGTTTCTTTGTGTGCTTATATTTTTATAAATAGCTTAAAGGAGAGGATGGTGCATTTTGTAAATGGTTTCCAGAGTTGAAATCCAATGGACCTTTGAATGGTATGGCATTTCTATTACCGCAGTCTGTTCTCTAAAGTGGATTCTTTCTGTTATTAACACCTATGCAGTAGGGATGATGCAATGAATTTTCTTACACATTTACTATTCTTATTTAAATGTCTGCATTCTGATGGTATTTTCTTAGAACTGGAAAAGTGCAAGCGTAAAGGATTGTGCTTACTTGGGCACTAGACTTATTGTAGATGGCATTGAGAAAGTGAGAGTGTTGAGATATTTGGCAGGAATTGGATTTCTTCCATGCTTCTCTACTTGTGAAAAAAGTGTTTTAAAATCTATTCCATATAACTTTAATTCTGAAGTCTACCTGAAAATGTGTATGTGAAATGCATTTAAAACAATTGCAAACGTGATATAGAAATCTTTAGGCAATTGAAACAATGAAGAAGAAACTGGATCACCTTTTATGATTTCTTTTTTTTTTTTCTTCCCCCAAGGTTTTGTTGGCTGTAATTACTGAGTGTGGCCCACTTTCTGCTTTTCTTATATCAAAGAAACGTAGTTGTCTTCTACCTTTTGCTAGTGGTCCTCAACAACATCATAGTGGAAGCAAGTTTGTTTTGTTTTTTTCTATGACAGCTGAGCTGATGAAAATAGAAAGACTTATGTGAGAATTAGTTATTTTTGCAAGACTTTTATTAATAACTGATAGGCTTAGGTGCAAAGAAGCAGATTTTCTTTGTTGAGTTAGCTTGTTGCTAAACCTCTTCCTGAGCTAAAACCCTCTTGCAATTGATTGCTCTAATAGTGAAATAAAAATGTGCATGCAGTTTGTGTGCCTGGCTAATGTAGCAGTTCAGATTTGTGTGTCCACACACACTGGTACAACTGTTTCCTATGGGAGAGCCTTATTTCTGTGCTGGAGGACAATTCTTGTTTGTTTGTTAGAATGCAAGGCAAACTTGCTCTAAACTCAGTTCCAAAGTGAAAGGCTCAGTCTCCCAAGAGAAGGGGGTGTGTATGTATATATATGTATGTGTAGTAAGTTTTAGAGACTTATTTTTGCTTCAGTTACTCTTTCTTCTTTAAGGTTCTGAGTTTTCCATCCCTAGTGGTGTAAAGGCTTGTCTTCCTGGTACTTTGTGCATCTTCAAATAGATACAAGTTAAAACTGCCATAGTTAATGTGTGGATACTGTATAACGTCTATTTCTGGCTTGATTTATGTCACTTTTCTGGTTCATCTTAAAGCCCTTCCATACCCACCTATTCATTTGGTATATGTGAAGGCTATATATTTATGGACATATTAACGGATAAATTTATAGCACTCATGCACATCTGTGATGCTTTCAGAAGTTTTGGTTCTGTTCAGCTCAACCTGAGTCCTCACATTCCTCCAAGAAAGACAATAACTCAGCAAAACTACCGCTTTTGATACGGTTATTTGATGTGGAGTTTGGCTTCCCAACAACAAGGGCTTTGTGCAAGGGAGCTGGGGGAAGTTGTTCCAGCGGCACCGGCTGTTTGTCCCATGTTTGACTAATGTTTAGGGTGCCACTCTGACTGCATCTGACCCAGAGGCGCTTTGGAAGGAGCAGCTGGCTTGTTCTCCTTCATTGATGGCCTCAGGGTTGTGTGGGTTTGCTGGAAGATGTGTTCTGACCACGCTTCTGCTGTGGAGATGAACTGAGCAGGGCCACCACGACGTGCACTGTGGGGTTTCAGCTGGCGCCAAGTCCCCTGCTGCTTGTGCCACTTGCTGTGGGAGCTAAGGAGGTGTCAGGAGCAGAGAAAATAAATCCTAGCTCTGGCAGAGAAGAGTGGGAGGGTGCATTAGTCTTTGTTGTGATACTGAGAGAAGAGTACTGAAGAGAGAAGTGATGAAGAGAAGGGCGATAAGAAGAAATAAAGACAGACACAGATAGTATTTGGGAGCCAGCCAGAGTGTAAACAAATCATCTGGGAGATGAACTTGGAGTGATATCAAGTGAGGAGAGGCTGTGAATGGATAAAAACAGGAGAAGGTAATTTAAGAGCATGGATATATACTGAGATCAAGGGGAAATGTTATCTTGATCCTAGCGTTTGGAAAACTGTAGGAGGGAAGATGTGAGATGAAATAGAAGAGATTGGTGTATTTTAGTCAAAGCACAGAGAAACAAAGCCTTATCTTCCCAGATGGGATGGGTGGATAAAAGGAAGTTGTCACAGTGTGTGCTTGAAATTTGGTAGCAGGATGGAGAGGGTGTAAATGTGTGTGGTAGGGAGGAGGGATTGTGTATTTATAATTCTCTTAGCAGTTCTAACAGTGTCAAAAGCACAAGATATAAGCTAAAGGATTACTGAGCCCGAAGGAATGTGGAGTTTGAATCATAATCTCACCATTCAAAATTTGTGGAGTGCTGGGGTTTAAAATTACAGTACTGTGTATAATAATATAAAAATATTTAAATGAGATAAGCATTGAAAAACTATAAAATATTTTCCTTCAACATATGGTAAAGTTTTCTTTGCCTCCTTTGTTGTGAAGTTGTTTTGACAGACAATTTATTTTCATATGTGGAGAAGCTAGTAGTGAAGAAGAAGAAATAGTATGTCTTACACAACAATAACTAGTTTCTGTCATTAAAGGTGCAAGTCAAAAATTTTATAAGCTTGGCAGATGTTGGAAAGCCAGTAAGTAATTTATTTGAATTTATTTTGTTCTGGTTTGCAGTTGAAAGATGCATGAGTGTTATGCAGTCTGGGACTCAAATGGTTAAGCTGAAGAGTGGAACCAAAGGGCTAGTTCGTCTCTTCTACCTGGATGAGCACAGGACCTGCATCCGATGGAGACCATCCAGAAAAAGCGAAAAGGCAAAAAGTAAACTTTGAATATTTCTTTTAATTTCTTGGGTAGTTCAGTATTAGAATGTGAATTACAGAGGGAAAACAGAACAATATTTTTTTGATTGATTAAATAAATGCTTTTTAATGCTTATTTTAAATGTGATGTGATACTTACATGAAGGTTTTCAAGAGTATGCGTAGAGTTTACGCACCTACTAAAAGTTCAGGATTATGCAAGGAAGCAGAGTATAGTTGTCAGTTGTCAACATTTTCCATAGGTTTATGTGAATTATAAGCACACTGAAAAGTGACTTGATAACAAAGTGTGCTGAACTCTTTTCAATGTATACATCACAAATTTAAATACAGAACCTAGAAAAGCTTAGATTGAGGTTTCTTAATCTTAACTGTGATAATTTTCTTTAGGCATTATTACATCTTGAATTTATTGTGTAGCGTTATGTCTCATTGATACTGTTCCTGCTGTACTGTTTAAAATTGGAAATTCACATTAGTGATTTATTGAATAAAATAAGGACTAGAAATACACAGAACTGTCACAGAGGCTTGAGATTAAAAACAGGTGGCTGAGAAGGCTACAGATAGTCACAGTTGATGTTTTTGAGCCAGTGTGTGGTGGCTAAGAGCTGCTGCATTGAACAGTAGCTGTTTGGAGCCATGGCATTGGGAGCTGTGTTACCTTAGCGCAGCGATGGGTATCCCTCTCTTCCTGCCATAGAAAGCACGGCTGTGGTGGTAGCAGTCCCTTTGGAGCTATGCAGCATTTCGCTGATTGATGGAAGACATCTGGCATTGGTCTCCTCATGCTCCCCTTTGGGTAACCTTCAGTCCTCTGATGTTGCAGGGAGCACTCGGGGAGCTTTGCTGTAACCTGCCTGTACCTGCGTTGGCCTGCCTTCAAGACAGCTGTGCTGTGGACATGGCATGGCCAAAGCAAGGATAAACCTGTAAATCAAAAAGCCATTTTGGATGTAAGATGTAATATTAAAAAACATTTAATGATTTTTAGCCTTAATAATTCATAATTGCTCAAAAGCTGAAAGAAATGGGGTGGATATCAAAGCACGTCAATTTTTGGTTTCCCTTTTCCCCCACAGTTGTTATCGATTCTATTTACAAAGTCACTGAAGGCCGGCAGTCTGAAATCTTCCACCGCCATGCAGAGGGGAACTTTGACCCAAGCTGTTGCTTTACTATTTACCATGGTAACCACATGGAGTCACTGGATCTGATTACATCTAACCCAGAGGAAGCTCGCACCTGGATCACAGGACTGAAATATTTGATGGCTGGAATAAGTGATGAGGACTCGCTCGCTAAGCGACAGAGAACGCACGATCAGTATCCTTTTATGAGCCTGAGCTTCAGCTTTTGATTCAGTATTTCTGGCTTGATTGTGAGTGACTTCACCATAGGGTGTCCTTTGACCTCCTGTTAACTGACCAAAAACCTTGCCATTGATTGCAATGGAAACTGGACTTACGGGTTTGACATGGACACTTATTTGTACAATAAAACATCAGACATGCCTTAGGGACTGGATTAAACTCCACTGAAGTCAGGGAATAGTCTTGCATTTTGTTAGTGAAATTCTTATTGAAGGGTCATTTCTAGTTATCTCAATAAGTACCAACCCCAGCATGATTTCAAGATTTTTGTCACCTGTTTGCCCAACTGTACTTTTATTCTTCTGCTGCAAATTGCAAAGTCAATTAGAAGACACTGTGTTCAAGATATTACTAATTGAAAACTTGAATTTGTTAGCCTCTGCACAGGTGAAATCCTAACATTTTTGGGAGTCTTTCAGTAAACTGACTTAGAACTCCTGGCCATCTGTTTCTCTTGACTGGTCTATGTCAGATATCTGTGTGTACTGCTGAGCCTCCATTGATTGTCGGAGCACAAATCTTTAAAGCTCCTTAAATGCTCACTGTAGCCTAGTAACAGAAAGGAACTTCTTGTAAAGATCATGTCCATTGAATATGTTCTTGATGTGCCTTCTTTCACAACTGTGCTGACTAGTGTATTAAAATACAAAGAACACTCTTCCCCCAAACAAAAAAACCCAAAACAACCAAACAGACAGACAAAATTCAAACCCAACTTGATTAAAATTGTAACCTGTCTCTTCTGCCTTGTGGAAAGTTACAGTGGTCACTTGTAAATACTCCTTCTGGAGAATGTACACAGTTTAGGTATTTTCAATTTATGTTTTCAGTGTTTAATTCTGATACAAGACGGGCACAGATCCAATTGGGGGATATATTGCATGCTCTGATGGACACATACTCAGCTGACTATATTTATCCATGACTTTTCTGAGCTGCACATATCTGCTGTATGTTCTCTACTAGTGAAACATCACTTCAAGTCTTGTTTGTGTTATCAAATGTGGCAGCTGGGAGACTGCAGAAAGAAATGACCCTGTACCAGCTAGTGTAAGAACTTAGAAAAGCTGCAAAGGGATATATGTGCAAAGAGGGGGTAAAAGTAACTCGTTAGGAAGTGGAGAGGTTCAAGCAGAATGAAGGGAGAAGTGGAAGAAGATATCAGAGAAAGCCCAGCAATGTTTGAAAACTTAGAGTATGTTCTTGGAGGAGAAGCTAGTAGCCGAAATGAGAGTACAAAGGGGCTGGTACTGTGAACCTAGCTGTAAATAATTGTCATAAACCGGTACCAGTTTTAAGCATTTGAACAAAACTGTAGCAAAGGGGCGGGGTGGGGGGGGGAGAGAGGAGGAAAGGGTTCGGTGTCACCTCAAACCCATGTAAACCTGCAGAACATCCCAAAAAATGTTATGTTAGAGATGAGCCATATGCTGTGTGAAGAATTGCCTCTTGTTTTCTGAATTTGACAGCTGCTAGCTCTATTTGATGCCATTTTGTCCTTATGAGGGGGGAAACAGGAAATGTTTGAATACTATCCATTTTCTCTGTGCAACTTATGATTCTGTGGAGTTGTTGCTGCCCTGTGGAACATGTGGCACAGGGTGAGGGCAGATATACCAGAGAGAAAATGGTGGACAAAGAAGTTGTCCAGAGATAGAAGAGTTACAAATATACAGATGAAAGAACTGTGTGACAGTCTTGGAGGAGAGCTCATGGAAAAATGAGTGGTTAATTTTTAATGAGGTTCTTATGGAAACCACAGGCTGGTAGTAATGTACTTGGGCTGATTTCACAGTCTTCCTTATTCCATCCTCTTGCACTAGATTACTGTCATCCCTGGTACAGATAGCTATTGATCTTGATTCCTTTGGGTGGTGTCACAAAACCGGTAGCCCTCAGATATAACTTTATGGAGGTCAACAGTCTTAGTTGCACCAGATAGGAGGTACAATAGCAAATTGTACCAGAAGGTGTATGGTAGCAAAAATGCTTTGGTTTTGCATCAGCATGGGGAGAACCGTGTAGATAACACCAGATCTTTGCCAGCGATGACTTTATTTCACAGTGTATCCCAATAATTCTAATGCAGGCTGTGGGAAGTCTTAATTAAAATGTTTTGTCCAGATGTGCTGATTTGAAAAGACATGTTTGTGAAGCTGGATCGAATAATGTTCAGTTCTTCTCCCTGGAAGATGTTAAGGTCCTCTGCTAAGGACGATTATCCTCCTGCCCAGAAGAACTGGGGCAGGGTTGTCTTCTCCTGAGTTCGAGTCTTGTCCCTTACCTGCCCAACTGCTCTGCCTCTCTCCTCCATGAGGAAATTGTCCTCTTGTACCTTTCCTTGACATGTTTGTAGCTGGGTTAAACAGACCTTTGAAGAGGCTGACAAGAATGGGGATGGTCTGCTGAATATTGAAGAGATCCACCAGCTGATGCATAAACTAAATGTTAACCTGCCCCGCAGGAAGGTCCGGCAGATGTTTCAGGTTGGTGGCCTCTAACACACAGCATTATTGTAGTAAGATGGTGCCAGTTACTGTCTATTTCTGGATGGATCCAGAATAGAGTCTGCAAATCGGGACTTAAAACTCTGTCTTTTCCAACACCTCACGGACTTTTTCCAAGTCTTACTCTTTGTAGACAAAGATGCATCAGAACATTGTTTTAACAGCATGAACCATGTAGAAGACAACTTATTAATATTACTTTTTTAGATGCATTATTGTTTTCATCTCTATGAACTGAATTGTTCTATGCTGGCATTGATGGACAATGAAGTTACTCTGTTTCTACTGAAATCTTTTTTTAATTTCCTTTATGTAAAATTACTTAATAGAAACTAGCTTTATGAAAGTAATTAGTTTTTTTAACAACTTCCTCTTACTTAGCCAAAATCAATTTTTTACTTCTGTTGTCTGAAAACAGTTACCATTTGCCACCGGCCCTAGTGTTTACTGTAGGAAAGGAAAGATAAGCCAAGTATGTGATGGAGAGCAAAATAAAATGTTTTTAACCCTTCAAAAACAGTACCAGCCAAAATCTAGTTTGCTATAAAACAGGGGGAAGTTGAAGAATCTTCTGTGGTCAAAAGTGCTTTTTTTGGTCTGACGTAAAATCTGCATTAGAGGTACACGTGCGGGGTATAAGTTACTCCCCAAAGACTTGAGAAGTGTGGAAACTGGTGGGGTTGTGTTGCGGAGGTGAATTCAGGTTGTACTTGTTTCCACAATTATTCCCACAAATTAAAAATGTAATTTAAGATATATAGTAGATATAACATGATTCAAAATCCCATATGACACCAGATAGCTAGGAATTATTTTTTTAGCTTAATTGCTATGATCTGAGTTTATGCTTCAGATGACAGTAGCACTAACAAGGCGTAAGGAAATGCAGCTCCCCGGGATCCTTGGGTTTTGCTGACTGCTGCAGGAGAGGCAGAAAGCTGTGAAGCCATCTACCAAGAGGAAAAAAAAGAAGTACTTCACTCTGCTTTTTTAAACTGTCTAGGAATGAAGTAGGGCACTCTAGCAACCACCAGCCTTTGTGCAATGAGAGGCAACTTTTGGTTTAAAATAAGCTGCTTTACTTATTTTTATTTTGCTGCAGTTGCAGCCGGCCTATACCTGAGTTAATATCCTAGACCTCACAGGCATGGCTGAAGTTATTAAGGTTGAATATAAAAGGACTGTTGAAGGTTTGTATACTGTTAGTCATTCAGGGCTCAATCCTAAAGGCCTTACCCCACAAGCAATGCTTTGTGCCAGCAGTCCTATGGACTTCCAGGACTTACTGCAGGATAAAGGGAATGGCAAAGTAACTCTGTGACAAATCCTCACCCCTACACCTGGCTACTCTGCACTGTTCTTGCACTTGATCTGCTGAGGTGGTTCTGTTTGTGTGGCTTGGCGCAAACAGCCCCCGTGCCCAGGGGAGCTGTGGCTCCCTCGGGGTGGCCAGGCTTATGAAGCAGTCCAGGTCCTGCGTCTGGAAATGGAGTACAGGGCTGCCACTTCAGTTGTGTGTACGTACTAGGAGTCACTGGTGTAAAGATTGATTCCTGTTCTAAGAGGTGCTTTAAAGTTAAATGAGGTGGGTTATGTGAAGGGAAAGTAAAACTTGGAAAGCAAAGCAGGCCAGAGATGTGTTCATTGCATCCGCTATTAGACAAGCTCCTCTTCTATAGAAGTGAGGTTGGGCACCAACTGGAAGAGCTTTTTTGAGAAGAATAAAGTGAGAAGCAAGATGAGTATATCCTCCCTCTGGAGAAGAACTTGTATTTGGTGTACCAGTGTAGAGACAAGCCAACAGTTTCAAAGCCAAGGACTCTGCACATGAGATGTTCTGACCTGAACAGAAGGAAGCACAATTTTTAACAGAAGGTGACATGGGAAAGGCCAAGGGGGTTTATAACTACAGAGAAAAAACATTATGTACAGTTATGAACAAAGGAATTTATTAATGGGAACAGCAGCACATTTATTGCGCTTTTTCTTCATTGTCTGCTTGCAGCCTCAAACTTAGAAAGAGCCGTACCTTCCCTGAAGTTCATTTTTCATGGAGACCTACATAATGTTTGACAGCAGTTCTCCAGAATATATTCTTTGTTTTGAAAATCCAAAGCAATCCTCTTAGGCAGATGTTCATAGTAAAAAGCTTGCATTAACGTGGGTTAAGTACTGTTTTCTTCTCTTCCTACCTCTGAGGATAAACAAAAGCTGCCACCAAGACTGAGGCTAATGGGCATATATTTTGGTGTGGAGTCTTATTGCTGCTGCAGACTTATCACCCTACAGAGTGCTGACAGAGGGCTGAGAGTGTTGCAGTTTGAGTTAATGTAAATTCAAGACTGTGATATTGTCCTGAATGCTTTAAAATGTCAGACTCTGTTAACAGAGGGAGCTACGGGTTCCTTGCTATGTTTTAATCCAGGATAACTGGAGAGCATACAGGAGAGTAACAGGGATCAGAATAAAGCCCAGGGTGAGCCTCTTTAGTTTTGAATTTGTTTCCCATGTAAAGATAGAATTGAGACTTTCATATGGAACCTGTGGCTTTAGTGTAGTATTTTCATCAAAAAACGCCAATAGATGGTATCATAATTTTGCAGTTATTTTAGCCTACTAGGATTTGAGTCTGAACAGAATCTTGCAGACTAGAATTTATTAAATTTCTGTTTCTGTATTTAAATTCCGTTCTGCTTTGTTCTCTGAATTCACCTGTGTTTCACATGCTTACCTGAGTTTCTTTATCTCTAGGAAGCAGACACAGATGAGAACCAAGGAACCTTAAATTTTGAAGAATTTTCGGTATTTTACAAGATGATGTCCTTACGTCGAGATCTCTACTTATTGCTCTTAAGCTACAGTGACAAGAAGGATCACCTCACTGTTGAAGAACTTGCTCAGTTTCTAAAGGTAGAACAAAAGGTATGGGAATACTATGTACCTATATATATACGCATATAAATGCATTCAAGTATATGGAAATAATTTTATGGAAAAAGTTTAGCATGGGGCAGGGGGGTGTCCTGGTTTCAGATGGAAAAGAGTTAATTTGCTTTCTAGTGGTTGCTGTGACGGGAAAGTCAATTGTTTTAGTTGTAAGCGATGTTTACACTACTCAAGGATTATTTCTTTTTTCAGCTTCCCATAGAAGCAGAGACAGAATGATGGAATGGCCAATGAAGTATTCCATACCATAAGCATCACACTCAGTATATAAATGGGGGTTAGCTGGGGGATGGGAATCTGAGATTACTGCTCTGGATGGTGCCAATTCACTGGCCGGTTAGTGACCTGTGATGGTGTTGTTATTTCTTTCCTCTTCTATTATTGTTTCTATTAATCTGTCTTTATCTCAACCCACAGGTTTTTTTCATCCCTTATCCCTTTTTTTCTTTTCTTTCCCACTGCCCCCACCCTTCTGGGGAGGGTGGAAAGGCGGGGGTTGAGCAAGTGGCTGCATGGTTCTAGTTGCTCACTGGGGTTAAACCACAAGAGGGAGAATGTAACAAAAAAGAAGTCTAAATGCCTTATTGTTTTTAAAATGCTTCTAGAAAGAGTTTGAATTTTTTCAGACTTTGGTAGAGGAAAGGCAATATGGTTAACGTTTGTTTGTTCGTTTATAATGGCATTCAGGTAACATTCACACTTCTTAGTTACAGCTGATTATCTTGTGTCTTAGCAGGGTTGCTTTCTCTTGCGTAGCTTGTCTGGATTCTTTATTGGTGCTGTGGGGCGATGTTTATATTTCCAGGAGATGCCTTTCATGAGTCTTTGCAGATATACTCCAAATTAGGATCATACCTGATAAGTTTTAAAGCCAGAAACATGTAACAATGGAAGAGCAAACTATTTCTGATTATCTGCAAATGGTTTGCCTGTGCATGGCTTAAGGCAGTAGCCTGTTAAAATGAGTCTTTGTGTTTGCATATCCTTTTCTATAAGGGAAGTTGAATCCTGCAATACTGTTTTATATCCCAGGAGTTCCCAAGTATCAGTAGTAGCAATAATTGTAAGGTCTACTGCTTTTATTACTAAGACAGCAGTTTAAATATTGACACAGAACAACCTCTTAAATTTGGACTAAATCTTTATTAAAATTTTAAGGGAAGATTACACTTTTGTGATGTAATACAGAGATGGGTATCGCATCAACCTGTCCGAGGGAGAGATGTCCAGGATTCCCTTTTTTTCCCTTCTGCCTTCTTTCCCAATTTTTCTTCAGCAAAGTCTGTTTTCCAGGCATTCCTCACAGATATATGGGACTTGCACAAAGAAAATTTCACATCTGGAGTTTGCACTTCTATCTGCAGCTCCTCGGTAAGAAGGAAGAGAGAGAGGTGAGGTTCAGGGAACCACAGGAACAGACACACTGGTAAGGAATTTAAGAAAAAATAAAAATGGAAAGAAGCATAAGTAACTTAATGAGCAAAGTTGGGTCAAGATCAGAGATTTTCCCCCAATATGCTTATGAACAAACTCGCTGAACAAAAAAATCTCTAGCTATTCCTATATATGTTGCTTTGTTGGAGATTTTCATTCCCATCTTGAAAGAGATAAAATTACTGCAAAAATTGTCTGTAGAAGCTATGGAGAGAACTTGTACACTGGATAGCGAGGAGCACAGAAGGAACCTTGTGATCTCTAGGACTCTTGTCTGCTGCTGGCAATTGATCCTGGATTCTTTGCTCACCCTGTGTGTCCTTGCGGAGTATTGTTCCAAAACAACCTCCCAAAAATAAATGCTAACGTCCAAACCTACTTGAGCTTCCTGGGTATTGATGCTGCGTTTTGCCTGCAATTATTGGATAATCTCCTGTGCCATTCTGAGATCCTGCCTGTGATGATTGCTTTTTTCCGAGTTATCCCTCGCATAAAATATCAACAGTTTGTGCTGTTTTGTTGCTGAGTTTTCTCCTGTTGGCCATTGTGGCAATTCCCCGGCATGTATGACTCCCCGGTTCTTCCTTCCTTCCCCCTTGAAACATGGAGCACTATCATGTCACTGATCTCGCTGTGATAGCCTCACCATCCAGATTCTTGCAAGCAATCCAGTCCTTGCAATTCTGCTAATTACAGCTTTAAAACACAAAATGTCTTTTATCTTTTCCCTTTATGCTAGTGCTCTAAGTCTTCTGAGCTCACTGCTTTTTCCTTTGTTTCCTTTTTAATCACTGCCTTCTACTTCGGTGCTCTTCAGTGGAGCACTCTCAACAGCAGCAGTAGCAAGGTTGACACTGAGGAGAAAGCAAAGAAATGCTCCAGGGAGGACCTGTTCATGGAGATGCTGAAGTGCCCAGGAACAACTGAAGAGCAGTGGTATGAGAAGGGCACTTGGGGACCTGGAGCAGGAAGAAAAACATGCAAAAGAGGCAGAAGAGCTGTCTTCGTGGGTGCACAAGGACATTATAAAATTACTGATGCAGCAAAAAAACCCGTTGACTGTCAAGTCTGGCACACTGCATCCTCTCCTTTGTCTACACTATCCAAAACACAGACAGGGCTATTGGCTATAAATGCTCTGCTTAACATTATTCCAAAAACAAACAGTAAAAAGAGTAAAAGCATGATCTGTAGATTATCCTCTCAGCAGCGTAGTTTAGAAGCACCTCACACTTTCTTTGCCTCTTTCCTCTGGTCTTCTCACTTCCCAGTATTAGTAGTGTTAGAGCAGATTTACCCTTTAATGTTTTCAGAACACAGACATGATAACAATGTCCTTGGGTAAGGCAAGATTGCCTTCAAAAGCTGTTAATGGTTCAAGTCATAATGCAGCTCTCAAGTGCCTTCAACCAAACAGCATTTTGCTTTTGTTTGTCTGGCTGCTTGGAAATCTGTGGACAGTCTGTCCAACTCCATCTGCTACTCTTTTGGCAAAACTCTTAGAATATTCTACAGCTTGAAGATAGAGCAAAAGGGGTTTGGGTTTTTTGTTAATTTGCTAAGCTGGCTTCCTTTTCTTTTTTATAGGAGAGCTCCCTGTTGCCTTCATCCCAGAGCTTGTGAAACAGATTATTTCCATGTAGGTGCAGTTAAACTCAGTTCATTGCTGTTGAAATTGCAATTATATGGCTTCAAATGTCAGAACAGCAGAAAATAGGCTGGTTTCCTATAATGACTTCTGGTCGTGCAGTCCCCTTAGCACAAGTGGCTGTGAGGGAGGAACATCCCTGGATGTCCGGTCACACCTGCATGCCTGAGTGTTGTCCCTTTGGGAGTGCCCTCTCCTAATAAACCAGTATCAATGTCTGAGTTGGTCCTCTCCAGAAACCGATCTCCTGCTAAATGGCAGATTACTTCCACAGCAGGATCTCCAGGCTTTTTTGGATGACAGATCTTGTCTCATATTTGTCTTTGAGTAGTGAGGCTTGGGTGGAATAGGCTCTACAAACGTCATCTTCCCTGTTAAGGAGCAGCTTTGTGGTTGCTTGCCATTCTGGACCTCCTTTGTAGAGTGAATGGCCTCATTCTGCCCTGGCCTTGGGAGCCCTGTAGCGATGCTGCCATGTGTTTGTGGGTCAGCCAGCCTGTGGCTGTTTTCTGATTGCTGTCTGTCCTTCCCTTCTCCTTTCTGCTGTATCCACATTGCATCAAGTGCTTTAATTTCAGTCATAGGATAACTGTCTCTTTGACACAGTTACAAGGCTGCTTTGGTGTCACAAACCTGAAATGTTTAGTTTTGGTTTTCTGAGGGTGAGGTTTCCCGAGTGCCTGCTTGCCACCTGCTGCCTTACCATGGATCAGTTACTTTGCAATACAGTTTTCATCTGTCCTGAGAAAAAGGACAGCCTGCTGTGATCGTGCCTTCAGCAGGGTTCTCTGTGTGCTCTGGGAAAGTGCTGCATATTGTATGGTGTGCCCTGTCATACTCCCAAGTGACAGGGACCAGGTGGAAATGTTAATATTATGCTATAGTATTGGTACCAAACCAGTATCTTCTAAAAGGTCTGCTTCCGTATGCAGCCCAAATGAAACTGGGGGCAAAATTAATGCCCCTGTTCATTTTAATTGAACTGAAAAGGAAGAAATTTTATAACAATTACACCTTTGGAACATGCATATATAATTATGTAAAGCTCTTCCTTAATTACTCGATATGGAGTACTGCATTTTGAGTTAAGCCTGTTTGAAAGAGTAAGTTTACTCTTATTACTTGTCTACACCCATTATACAGTGTCACAGGAGTAACTAGTGATGCAGTGAATAGTGAAAATGTGACAGAAAGTGGTAAGTGGGGATTTAGTACACTTTTAGAAAAGGAATGTTTTGAAACAACTATACCTGCTCTCTTGGAAGAAATTTTAAAGGAATGTAATGAGATAGTATATGCCAGGGAACGTTGGTATCTGTTAGGCTATGATCTGAAACAGTGTGTGCTGAAAGATAACAGGAGCTAACATCCCAAAAGGAATGAGAAATTATAAGAATATCAATGTTGGTACATGGACTTTGAAAAGAGGAGAGACTGTGGAGCTTGATAATATCAGACAAGGAAGACAATACCACATCATCATGCCTGGTCAATCCTTGCTGCTTTCTGCAAAGAACCCTTATTGTGGCAACAGAAAGTCTCAACTGGAAAGCAAGCTGATGCCTTCATCCCTCGCTCATGCTTACACAAGAGGATAATCAGTATAACTGATTTATGCAATGACTCGATATGTCATGACACTTTACATTGACATCTTGCACTGAAATTGGAAGAATGTTTTTGCTTTGATTATCTATGTTTTGATTTTTCTTACAGAATGATTAACTGTGAACATCTTAAGTCTAGACCATCAAAGTGCTGTTGACACACTGGTGGGCTGGCATCCTGCTTAGGAACACCTGTCATTAGCATTGCACTTCTTTTCTAACTTCTCCTTCATGTTTGTTTTTTTCCTAACTTCACTTCTACTTTACATTCCTTTCTCTTATTTCCTTTCCCATGAGAATGGGAAATGAGAACAATTCCCATTCTTAGCTCATGGGCATTTACAGAGGAGGGTTCTCCTATTACCTGACACAGCAGTGTGCTGCAGCTTCAGATGACCTTAGATTTCTGGCAACAGATTTGTCTGACCTGCTTCCAAGGATACAGGTGAAATCAAAAGGGATTTCTCCCTTCTTTGTCCAAACAACTCTTCACCGAAGATTAGGGCTAATGTTGCCTGTTTTGTAGGATCTTATTTCAGGAAAATTATTTGCTAGTTCGTTTACTTAAAAACCAAGATCTTATCAGTCGTTCAAAGGCTGATAATCTTTAAAAGAACATATCTGCCTCAAAGTTAAAGCTTTTAACCCAGAATACAGAAAGTAACCCTCTATCTAAGAGATTCTGGAAGCTCCTCCACTATTGCCCATCTTTAGTAATCCAGGTATCTGAATATTCAGCCATCAACAATGTTCATTACTATTTGATATTATTTCTAGTGGAATACTTTAAGATTTAATGAAAACAAATTTAAATTAGTAGCCGAAATAGTCATGTCTCTTAAGCTACAGTTAAAAAGCATAAATCGGTGGACTTTTCCCTAACAGATGCAGCTTTGGAGTAGATCAGACTTTTTGTTCGTAGAGCACGCAAGTACTCTGCCACTCAGCCATCAAGGAGCCATGTGGCATAATGAAAAAGTTAATTCTAGCCAGCTTGTGGTGAAGAAGGGCCTGCTATGAATAGTGTTTGCAATCAAACAGCAAGATCTACTTGAGCTAGGATAATCAGTTATTTTCTCTACTGAATTGTTCTCATTCCTATTATCCTGTGTAATTCCTGCAGGCGTCTCATATTGTTGGCTTAGCTAGGAGATATAAATAAAATGTATGGAGAAGGAAGCAGTCTGAGCCATGATTTCCCTATGTAAGAGAAAAAACAGAGGGAAGGGTGAAGGGGAGAAAGGCTGCAAACTGTCTCCAAGTTTTTCAGCTTAAGTCACCATATGAGTTGAGCTGCTTACTTGCTTGCCTTCTGTTATTGTACTTCTAATGTTCACATGTCTGTTTTTTCCCCTCTGGTAGTTTTTCATACTTAGGCTGTAGCCATTTAGGTGTTACAAGATATGGTCAGTCATGACACTCACGTTTCTTAGGAGGAACTCAGCATTTGGCAGGATCAGGCCCTTAGAGAAGACTAGATCAAGAGAGTGAACCTACTTCTAGATTTCCATATAGCTGAACGCAGATGATGGGAATACTGAACTACAACAAATAATGGAAACCACAAATTCATCAAAGGCTACAGACAGAGCAGAGTAAATGGAATTGGTTTTGCCATCTGAAAGAGAATTCCGTTAGTAAAAGAACAGTTCAAAGAGGGACCGTTTTCGGATTTAAACAATAAATATGTAATCTGCAAGATGACTAACCTACCTCCTGCATTTGCCTGAAGCAATCATGTTAACAGAGATGACACACTAAGAGCGGGGACTGCATGTTCCTCTGCTTCCAGACTGCTCAACATGTCAGGGTGTTAGAGCTGACTTTTTGGCAAAGGATGCAGACTACAAACAGTAAACAGGATAAAAATACAAATAAGCTGCCAAGGGTTTTAGCATTGTCATTGCCATCCTGTGATATTATTAGTGGAGGAAATGAAAAACGCCCCATGTTAGATCTCACTTTGGTTCCCTACAACTTAAGGGGGGCAGGGGCCTGAGAAAAGATGAGATGAGTGATGGAAGCTACTTCTTTCCTTTAATTTTAGTGGAAATATAAGTGTATGGTGATACTCTGGCCTGACTAGTCAGGTAGGACTTCAGTTGTGGCCTAGTTGAAGCTGATGACAAAACTCTCTTATTTGTTTCATAAGAACTACTGGTTTTCATTTCAGATTCTAATTATTTATCTCATACCCTGTATATTACTGTGAACTCTCTTGGAAGTAATGAAATCACAGAACTGGAAAACGCATGAAAATGAAATCAAACCCTGTCAGATCTTTTTGCATGTTTAAGTAGATTATATTAAAGAATATAACTTCATAGTTCTCATTTCAACACTATTCCCCAGTACAGCCATTATTAAGTGTGCTAAACAGCTAATTTTCATCTTTAAACTAAAATAACACAGTTTTTAAGTGATTGCTACCTCTCACTCCTATTTTTCTCCTCGAAGGTAAGAGCCATGAGGCTTGTGCAGCACTGAGAAAAATCAAATCAAAATCTTAAGGTCCTTTTACAGTAGTGTTACTGACTGTCATATTCATATTTGTCCGAACTCAATGTTTGATCATAAGGTTTTTCAACTGGACCCAGAAGCCTAAAGTAGATTTTGACATGCTGGTGACATGGTAGAAAAAAAAAATATGTGGACCAACACTGTTCTTTTTGTACAGATGAATAATGTGACACCAGAATATTGTCTTGACATCATACAGAAGTTTGAAGTATCAGAAGAAAACAAGAAGCAAAATGTTCTTGGGATTGAAGGTAAAGTTTTTGATTTCAGTCTTAGTTTTGTCTCAATATACTGTAGTGAGACATGGGAGAGACGAGAGTAGGTGGGGTGAATTAGCAGCTGGTGTTATACAGCAGTACATCAGAGCCATCGTATGCTAATGTGAATGCCTTAGGCTTGCAGGAATTTATTGCTAACTGTGTATTTGTAAAACACAAACATAAAACATTCTATACCATGTATTTTATACTATAGCCTGTTCTAACTGAAGTAATAAAAGCAAAGTTTTCATTCTGTTCTGTATCTGTAGATCTGGAATTGCTCCTATACAATCCTTTGATTTATACTTATGTGAAATAAAATATGGATAGTTGCATTTTCTTTGGGTTTTAATACCTTATTCACCTTGTTTGCTAAAGCAATTGTAGATGGTATATTTATCCAGAATCCAGCTTAGTAGCAAATAAAAATCTGAATTGGAACAAAATAGATTAAACGCTGTGGTGTGTTAATTTGCCCAGAAGATAGCTTTCATGAAGCAGCATAACTTACATGGTGATTTTGTGGGGGAGGAAGAAATCTTCCTCTGCGTGGTACTTAAAGCCTGAATATGGCCTCCCAGATCTTAAACAAGCTTCTGGTGTGACCCTGGGCACTGCAGTTAAACTGATATAGGGAAAGCAAAATGAACAAGTGATGACATTTAAAAATATGCCTCTGAAAGCATTTCTGTTTATTTTAATCTTACTGATGCTTCTTTTATGTTTGAGTTGCTTTCAGGGTTGGTATTGTTTGCACTATCCTTTGGAAATATTTTATATTTCTCATTCTCAAAGGAGTTATTTTTAAAACTTTCTCTGTTCAATGCTGATCTGATTTACAGGGATATAAATCACACATCATCTTCTTACATAAACTTGCAGCATAGAGAAAACTGTAAACTAGAGTGAAATGGGCTAGGTTAGCGAATCGGCTAGCACGAGCCCCTGCTCTTTGTGCGGCAGTGCAGCCCTTTGGGTGGCTGCTAACTTGTCTATGCCGTATCTGCCATGGGGGTTGTGCTTATTTACATCAAGAGTGGCACTGGGACAACCTAAGTGTCAGCAAGAAACTCGGGGTGGGGGGGGGAAAAGCATTTACTTCCAAGACAGGATGTCATTTTGGCTCCTGTTTCTGCCGTGTGATCTGTATAAATGGTCAGATCTTTCTTTAAGTTTGGTAGCAGTACGTTTTGTTTTGTTCTTGAACTGTTGCTACCTTCTGAAGATTGATGCTCAACTTGGGACCCATGAGGCATCAACAGCAGCACGATCTGCAGAATACCAAACCTATATTCTTGCAGGCATCATACCCTACCTCTCTTCTGCTGCCTGGTATTTGAGGGATTTCCTCTGCATCCTCTTATTTACAAGACATCACACCTGTGATGGAGCAGAACAAGATAATTCTTACCTGTTACCATTGCAAGGGTCCCTTGAGGGAAATATCTCAAAGCCTTTGCACCTTGCTGAATGTGAGGCTGATGTTCCCTCCCTTCCAGCTACCCAGCTTTATTCCTCTAAGCGGGTCACTCATCCTCCAAGGCACGATTCAGCATCCCAGGCAATGCAGACCAATGCTGCCTAAGTATTTGACCCAATTTTGCCCTCGTGCTGATGCTTTAACAAGAATCAAGAAGGGGTAGGGGATACCAGTTTAAGGAGGAGAAGGCGGCGGAAAAGATATTTTTTCTAACAGTAATGACTTGTGGGTTAGCTGCATACTGTCTCTTTGCAGTAGCATCTAGATGAAGAGATCACTTTTATCTCACTGGATAATTGCGAGGGAGGATATTATCTTTCACTGATTCTAACAAAACCAGTAACACCTTCTTTTGTTCTGCTTATTAGTGGAGTGTTTTTTTCTGAACTGCAGAGGGCAGTTTGATACACTTGTCATAGTCTGTGCACTGGGTTTGGCGTAGGGAGCTTCTCCAGGGTTTCAGAGAATTTTTACATGTGCATTTTTGTCATATGACCCTTTTGAGGGTCTGAATGAAACATTGGATCTGAAAATAGGTTGGGCAGTGGCCGCATCAATCTGTGGGTTTTTTCAGTCTTCTCATATAGCTACTATTTGTTACTTTTATGCTTCTCTTAGAATCCTACTTTCTTTTTTTTTTTTTACTATTGGTTGTTAATTTTTTTTCTGAAGAGGTTTAGCTCAATGCCATGCTTTGCAAATGCTTGGTGATCGGTTTGGGTTTTTTTTGTCAGTCACAAATGTGTCTTTCTAGATTATATTTGCTTTTCTAGTTCAAAGCTATTTGAAAATTGACTGGGGACAAGGGTTGGATCTTGGGAATGTATTCTTCTCAAAGGTGACAGAACTTCCATAGGCTTCAAAAAGAAATACCTGTGTGTGTGCCAGCAGTTGACGGAGTCTGTGCAGCCTCTTCAGTTTGCAGAGTACCAGGCAAGCCACAGACAGCAGTTAATATGCTGAAAACATGGAGTACAGTAAGATTAATCCCTGCTATATGATTCAGTGGTTTTGGACACATGAGTTAGCCCTGATGAGCATAAACAGAAAAAACAAATGTTAGGGTGCAAATAACTTCCTTGGTAATACATACTGCATCCTTGGCAAAACTGTTTTTCTTTTTTTCAAAGGTTTCACCAACTTCATGCGCAGTCCTGCTTGCGATATATTTAATCCACTGCATTGCGAAGTGCATCAGGATATGGATCAACCCCTTTGTAACTACTTTATTGCTTCATCTCACAATACATACCTGACAGGAGACCAGCTGCTCTCCCAGTCCAGAGTGGAGATGTATGCACGAGTGCTGCAAGATGGTTGTCGATGTATCGAAGGTATAGTTTTAATGTAACTTGCTGGTTGTGCGAAGTATGATGGATGTTTCTTTTAAGAACAAAGTCAGTGGCAAACTCAAAGCATTAATGCTTCACTGTCTGATTAACTTCAGTGGTAAACTCCTGTTTTCTAGCAGTTTAAACAAGATTATTTTTTTTTTTCTGTTGGGAATGACCTTTGTGGGCAAACTTCATAGACACCACTCTTTCCTCCTGCCTGCTGCTCTGTTATTATGCTTTTCTTAGTCAGTGCAGGTTTTCCATTTTCCCATGTTTATGTGAAGCATTTTTTTGTTGTATATGCCCCAGTGAGAAAAAGGCCAGGCATCTTTTTGGGGCCCTGCAGTTCCAAAAGAGCAGCCCTGGTTGTTACGCTCTGCAGTTCCCCTGTGCTGGAGGTTACCACTTTGCAGGAGTGCTTCCTACTCCACGTTGCTCAGAAGGAGCTGAGCCAGCAAAGACCTTTTTGTTTCATAAACTGAATGGGAAAGTGGGTGTTTGTGTATGCAGTTCCTCCTGTGGATGCAAAGGGAAGATGAAAAGTGCCTGTAGGAGGAGGAGAGGTCAGCAAGTAGTGCCTTCTGTCAGCACAGCTGTGTATCTATTTCTGTTACCGCCTTAGAGCTGAGAAACTTGGTTTTGGTCTGCCACAATAGAGAGGTAGGATGCTGTTTCATTGTCTGAGTGCTGGGGGTAGAAAACAAGGTGCTGTTTGTCTCAGCCTGGAGATCCTGTTGGATTCCTGTTTAGGCTCTGCATGATTTAAGTTCTTTATGATTAGTAGTTTTATTTTCAAGATTCTGGGTGGAATAAAGTCTTTTGGCAAATTTAAACTCAATATGAATTTTTTATGACTACTATTACAAAACTCATCTCCGAAAAAAAAATATGTTAATCTGAATTTAAAAATTAATTAGAGAAAGTGAACCTGAGAAAACTGGGTGGTCTATCATTGTACTTTCCCTACTGTTGGAAAGTTCACTAGAACGCACAGTAGTATGGTATTTCGCTTGACCTCAAAACTATTGTAGATACTGTGCAGCCCAGGTAATAGCTCTGTAGCTTTCTCTTTGTGACATTTTTAACTTCCTGTAGAGGCAACAGTAGTGACAAGTTTAGTGTAAATTCAGGGTACAGTAATTTCTTAGGAAAAGTATTACTGCCCTAGTCCATTCTGCATGTGGTGGATTTGATGCTACTCTTCCTGTAGTCAGTTATAAAACTGCAAGTTTAATAGGGAGTGGAAAAAGACTAAATTGTTTCTAAATATTTTGTCTTCAGAAGCAGAAACTGCTTTCCCAAGAGATAGTTGTTAACATTATTTGACCTATTACACCTTTGTAATTTTATATATGAGGACAAACCCCACAATTTAATATACAAGGAAAAAACGAAGTTTAGATTGCAGATTTCTCATTTGATATAAGAAAAGACTGTCTTGTGAGTCTTAACTCAATTGGTAGGTCATAGTGGATTGAATGAAACTTGTTGACACCTGCACAGTTGAGTAGTGTACATGAGTTCTGCTGGTAAGCAAGATCAGCAGAAATGTATAAGATCATGGGCATCTCTTAACATATAGCTTTTTTGTCTTAATAGTGGATTGCTGGGATGGTCCAGACGGAGATCCGGTAGTGCACCATGGCTATACTCTTACTTCTAAAATACTCTTCCGTGATGTGGCAGAAACTATCAATAAATATGCCTTCATTAAAAATGAGTAAGTGTAGAGTCAGTTTTGAAGCTACACCTGTCTGTTTTGTGTAGTTAATTTCTGTGTCAAAATCAACAACCAACACCAGGAAATACATATGTTCTTTTAAACACATTGAGAAATTATAAAGTTGATTCTGTTCCCCTGTTTATTACCTTTGTCACGTTTATTGTTGAACTGCATGAGCTCTTTCCATCAATCAAGTTGGAAAGTTCAAGCTAAATTAGGAAGACCTTTTATGCATTGTTAACTCAGTAATATTTCGAACAGTCTTAGACTAGTGAATATCTACAGATTTTTTTGGTCCTTTGTTTGAACAGAACTTCCTATTCATATCCACAGGGAAATTCTCCTTAAAAATCAATACTGTACTATTCTCTACCTAAGGGAAATACTTTATTTCAGTAGGAAAATTGAAAAGCTGTCTTATATGTAGTATGAGGAGATACTGAGATATGTGGTTATGTTCAGATTGTGTTTAATTTGCTGTGGTACTATAACAGTTTATTATGAAAATAACAGAGTTTAGCCATATATATACAAAACAGTCTCAAATCATGAGGGGGTGTATAGAATTTTGAGTAGTTTAGAGAGAATAAAGGGAAAATCACAGAATCGTAGGGTTGGAAGGGACCTCTGGAGATCATCTAGTCCAACTGCCCTGCCAGCACAGGGTCACTTAGAGCAGGTTGCACAGGAACACGTCCAGGTGGGTTTTGAATGTCTCCAGAGATGGAGACTTCACCATCTCTCTGGGCAGCCTGTTCCAGTGCTCTACCACCCTTGAAGTAAAGAAGTTCCTTCTCATGTTTAGGTGGAACTTCCTGTGCTCAAGTTTGTGCCCATTACCTCTTGTCCTGTTGCCGGGCACCACTGAAAAGAGCTTGGCCCCATCCTCCTGACACCCACCCTTTAAGTATTTATACGCGTTGATAAGATTCCCCCCTCAGGCATCTTTTTTCCAGACTGAAGAGACCCAAGTCCCTCAGCCTTTCTTCATAAGAGAGGTGTTCCAATCCCCTAGTCATCTTCGTAGCCTTTTGCTGTACCCTCTCCAGCAGTTCCCTGTCCTTCTTGAACCAGGGAGCCCAGAACTGGACACAGTACTCCAGATACGGCCTCACCAAGACAGAGCTGAGGGGGAAGATGACTTCCCTCGACCTGCTTGCCACACTCTTCTTGATGCACCTCTGGATGCCATTGGCCTTCTTGGCCACAAGGGCACATTGTTGGCTCATGGTCATCCTCTTGTCCACCAGGATTCCCAGGTCTCTTTCCAATGCTTACTTCTCTTTGATAAAGAAAAAAAAAACAAACACCAAAAACCTGAGCCCCAAAGTTTGGTGTTATTGATTAGAAATAGGAGGTGATGGTTTCAAAACTGAAGGAGGAGGTTCTTCATTTGGTACATAGTTGGCATGTTGGGTTCCTTGCCATAGGATTCTGAGGCTGCTAAGAGTTTAGAAAACAACAGGTCAAATTTGTGGAAGAAATAAGCTGTTATATAAAGAATCCATGTCTTTATGTCAGGAAACTTAAACTGCAAATTCCTGGAGCCTGGGGGAGTATTCTGGAAAGTATTGCCAAATATTTCTCTTTCTCCAGAGTCTGGGCACCCTCAGAGATTTGGTCTGATTCACTGTAGCTGCACTTATTAAGACAAAGGCAAATAGTTCATGCAGCTGTCAGTCTTTGGAAGATGAACAGAGAAGAGTTAGCAGTTCCTTCACATCTGTTGATTTCCAAATGCTTTTCTCCAGGAGCAGCTTGCTGATGGCTTATGACTTTGTATGTGGCTTCAAAGGAATAACATACCTTCTGCTCAATTACATAGAACAGAAAGGAATTGTGTTGCTCTGAGCTTTATTGCAAGTTTCACGGTGCCTCATGCGTAGTGATCGTCGGTTTCAAACTTTGTCACCCTGTGCACTAGTGGGTAGGGTGGGAGGGAGAGGCCAGAAACGCCTGCAGGGACTATCTGAGGGATTCTGACAGAGCAGGGATTTGGGAGTTCATGTGCAAAGTCCTTCTTCCCAAAGTGAGTTTGTTTCCAGACTACTGACAATGCAAAAGCAAAGTGCTTAAACCAGTTTATATGATAAGCTGTGCAAGTCTTCTCTCTTAAAATGTAGTTATGACAATGTCTGGGGGTTTTGTTTCTAGGTTTCCAGTGATACTGTCTATTGAAAACCACTGCAGTATTCAACAGCAAAAGAAGATTGCTCAGTACTTGAAGGAGATATTTGGTGACAAACTGGACTTGTCATCTGTAACCACTGGAGATTCCAGACAGCTTCCTAGCCCTCAAAATTTGAAAGGGAAAATCCTAGTGAAGGTAACTTGCTATTGGCAGCCTGTTCAAAATGCAACAAAAGTCAGCATGTAATATTTGTCTTACACTTTTCTTTGGCTTTGGAGAACCAGTTCAACAGTACCATGTGGAATAGTACAGTGAGTTAAAATTCTGAGCTTTTCAGAGACATTGAAACAGTTTACCTTGGACTTGGGTAGTGTCCCAGAGTACTTCTGTAAGTGTTTCAACAGGGAGGTGATATCCACAGCAGTGGAAAGAGAATTCTTTCAACTTCTTAAGCACCTTATCTGCAAGTCTTGAAGTCAGAGGTGTTTATTTTTAAATCTTAGCATCAAGTCAGGAGGGCAGAAAAATTATATAAAATTCATTGTTATGAATAGAAGCAACTGTGATACAGTTACATCGACTCGATATTTTATCTTTTTTGAAATTTTTCTGATTTGTTATTAGTGGATATTGTTCTGTATGGTCCATATTCCTGTAGTATCTAAACATTATCCTACAGTTCCTCCTTGGACAAAGTATTTTGGAGTAATATAAAATCGTCTGAAAACGTCTTTCATTTTCTTGCATTTCCCCCTCACCCTGCTATGAGCAGTAGTTCATGAAATGAAACTATTTTCATGGTTCATCAGCTGTGTTTATGAAAGAAGAGCACTTCAGAAGGTGGCTCTAAGGAACAGCAAGGGAGGAGGCCCTGGAGCACTGAAGTTAGTGTTGTATGCGAGATTAATTGTTTGAACCTCTCAGTATAAACGGATTTGCTCTGAAAGGGATTTCAAAGACCAAGATGGCTATAATAAGAAAGAAATGCAAGGCAGACCTTTGAGAGGATGATTAATGGAGTTGTGGCTTATTAGATTATCTAATTTACTTTGACACATGGGGGCAATTACTTCGCTGTGGGCTCTTGAGATACTTTTTTTCCCTCTCTATCCTCTGTATCAAGCTGGCTACAAGGATTCACAGTTTTGGTTTGATGTTAGTTTGAACATATTTCAATGTACAGTACAGAGCTGACTCTGAATTGTAAAGTCTTTGAGTACTTAACTGTGATTTTGAATTTCACTGAATCAGTTTTCTTGTGTAAATGCTAGTTAATGAACTATGCAAGCATATTGTGTTGGTATTTTAGGGAGTCAAACAAAATAGCGTGTCATGTCAGACATGCAACAAAACCCAGCCAGCCTGGTTTGAAATACTGTGTCAATGCACAAAAGGCAAGAGAGTTTTGGTACTGTGCTGCTCTTAATGTGAACTTTTGAGCGAGCTTGTCTTCCTAGCACATTTGAGTTCATAACTTTAGGTTGATTCTTCAGCTAACAGTGCTGAAATCTGTGAGTAGTTACAGAATGATGTGCAGCTGAGCTAACATTTTTAGAATGCGGAATACTATTTTCAGCATTACATTGTCTTTTCACAAAGACCTATCTCTCATCTCCTGCTCAAATTAAGCAGCCCAGTTAGAAAAGATAACATCATATTTAGGAATCAGTGTCTTTTTGAGAAGTAAGCCAGTTTCTCATCTTTTTGCTATTATTTTTGCTATGTTCTATACATTTTCCTTTGAAAGGCAGTATTGATTCATTAGCTAAACAATTTCAAGTAATTAGCATAATTTTAATCTTGCTAGTGTATATAAAGAGTAATTCCAGTAATACTCATGGATTTAAGCCAGTATAAAGGTGTAAGTGTGAAGTTAACTTGACCCACTCATTAGCAGGGCAGCCTTATTAATTTCAAAATGCAGTTTGTAAATCAATCCTCTTCATTTCTGCAGAAATCTGGATGTAATTCTTATCTGCCTCTGTTGCTGATGAAACAGGTAGACTGTGAACATTTCTGCTATCAGTGAGGAAGACACAGAAGTAATTACACAGACGTTTAATAGGTGATTTATTAAGTGGCAGATGGTAAAGCAAGAGGCACTGGCCCCAAGTTACAGCTTGGGAGGTGCAGACTGGATGACAGGAAAAGCTTTTTCAGCTGTGGGAAGTGCAGCATGGAAAGAGGCTGCCCAGTAGGCTGGGGGACTCTCCAGCCTTGAAAGTTTGCAAAACTTGGCTAAACAAAGCTCATCTAGGGCTGGCAACTGTCCTCCTTTAGTGCGAGATTTGGACCAGAGACCTTCAGAGGTCCCGTAGACAAAATTTATAAGGTTCTGTGATTGGGCTTTGCTATAAGTGATCATACAAGAGAATTAAAGATGAATGCTCTGAAAAGGATAATTTATCTGTTGGAGCCTCTTTTTTTTTTTTTTATTATTTGTTTTATTTTTTACCAGAATTGGCCAATAACCTCTGTTTGCTCACTACTCTAATAAGATGTTGGAAACTAGACATGGAAATAAAGTAGTTTCTTTCTAATGTAGGTATATGACATTCATAATACTGGGTTAGCAACTAATTTTAGGTTGCTGACTACACTCTTGCATGAGCATGCCATAGTAAAATAGGCTTTGCTTCTGCGTGTTGATGGCTGCTTGCAGTGAGTTCTCTTGTGTCTGCATTTTCCATTCTGATGCAGAGCCTATAACAAAATCTGAGTTCCTGATATTTAGGGTTTTATTTTAAGTATACAATAGTCTGCTTGCTAGGGGTAAGCCTGAAAAATCTGCGAGTCAACTCAAAAAAAAATCTTTTGGACACTTGCTAGTTTGCTCCAGAGATGGGAGGTGGTATACTTTCTTTGAAAGAGCTTGCAAAGATCCTTCACTAACAAATTCTTCCAGAAATACTTAAATTATCATCTGTGATAATCTAGGTCTTTGAACCACTTTGCATGAGACTCTCTGAAAACGAATTCTAAACTCTTGTGGCAATTTACATAAGGAATAGTTGAGGAATGGGCTATTTTGGTCTTTGCACTAAATAACACTGACTACGTGTGCATTTGTTGTGAATGTTTTTTCTTCATTTTAGGGTAAAAAGTTGCCATACAGCCTTGGAGCAGATGCTGAGGAAGGGGAAGTTTCAGATGAGGATAGTGCCGATGAAATTGAAGATGACTGCAAATTAAAGTCCTGCTATGTATGTGCACATACACAATTCCCAGAACTGTTACATCTCTACATTTCTTATGTGCATATTCCATAATCCTAATTACAGTTGTTAGCAGATTAGAGTTGTTAACTTTGATTTCTAAATCAGGTCCTTAAGATACAGAATTTATATAATTCCACAGTTAGATACGGAGTCATGTTGTTCAGAGATGCACACTTTTTCATTTAAATCATATGAATAACAGATTAAAGTACTTTAGGTATGCTATACTGAAAACATTGATGCCAGCACTATAAGCATGCTAGACTTTTTTTCAGATACAAATTGCTACACAATTTCTAGATGAAAATTATGAAAAGACATACAAATAAAAAAAAGAGGTGTGGAAGACTTTTATTTTCAGTCCTTCTGTTTCTAATTTTTTGACACTGGAGTTTGCTTTCTGTTCCATTTATTTCTTAACTCCTTGTTTATTTTCCAGCTGTTAATTTTATTAACGCATTTTTTTGCTACAAACTGAAACCGGTGTGCAATGCTGACACATGTCATCCAGCAGGTGTTTGTTTTGTTTTTTTTTTCTAGTCAGCTTGAAACCATTACCCCATGTCCTATCATTACACTACCTGATAAAGAGTCCCTCCCCATCCTTCCATCCTGGGAGACTCTGAATCCCATAAAGCAATCATATTGCTAAAGATTTAAGTACAGGTATAAGCTTCCACAGATGTAAGTTCAGGGGGAAGAGTATGTATTGAATGAGCATAACTAATTATGGGTGTAGTAGGATGAGATAAGTTTGCTCAACCAGTTTTGAACCAACATAATGCCTGATTTGTTGTTACTTCCTGTTCAATAGGAGTGATCTATGTAATCGACATATGCTTTTCTAGGGTGGCTTGAGGAATTCTGATGAGATGATGCTTTCTTTAACAGAAAGACCTGGGACAAAATTTGGCAATCCTTAAAGCCAATGCAAAACACAGTATATCGTTTTGGACTAGAAATGGAACATGTTAGGACAGAACAATTGCTTTCCTCTCCTGTTTCAGGAGAGGTCTTGCACCCCATGGACAGTTTTATAGGATCCGTTTTTATTTTAAGCACATTGCGTAAGAAACTGGTTTGTGTGTCCATATGACTATTGTTAACAGTAATTGCTTCCTCTTTCTTTCCATTTGGAGCGGGAATCTAATGATGCTTAGGTTGTCTGATATTTTGGATGAAACGTATTAACTGTATTAGCTTGAAAATTCATGCCATCTTCTGAAAGAGGTGTTCAGACCTGTGACAGTTTTGAATCAAAGAGCTAACGCTAGGGCCAGGTTCTGGGGTGATCTATGTGGTGGGCTGTGCTTTGGTGAGGCAGGGTAAATTACGTGTCAGGAAGACTAAAGAGGAAAAAGGAAAATGGAAATGGCAGTAAAAGCCACCTGCCTGGTTTTGCCAGGATTATGCAAGAAGCTTTTTCTTGTACAGAGAGAGGAAATGTTGGGAGCGCTGTGTGGCCAGAAGTGTGTGTGATGCTCCCTCAGGCTGTCCCAGAAGTGATGGACATAATAATCTACTTCAACTGCATTTCTTAATGTCTTTCAGAGTAATGGTGCAACTGAGCACCAGGTGGAATCTTTTATAAGAACAAAACTGGAATCCCTGATAAAAGAATCCCAAATCAGGGACAAAGAAGACCCTGACAGCTTCACTGTGAGAGCCCTGCTAAAGGCAACTCATGAGGGTTTAAATGTTAACCTGAAACAGGTATGTGGGGTTTTCCCCTTTGCATGCTCTGTTGCATATTAGACAATGCAACGTGTATTACACACTTTTCAGATGAGAAACCTGATAAATTATGAAAAACTTCTGAGAGTTTGTTTTAGCCAAAATAAAAACTTGGAACTATTTCAGAAAGATATCTAATGAGAGAATTTGAATGGTCAAATGTGAAGAGTATGTTTCAATATGGTCTGATCTGATTTATTACTTGTAAGGCTTGAAAGCAACTTAGTAAGTACCAATATTGCAAGCATGTGTCAAGTAATTTGGTTTGTGTCGAAGTTACTGGGGAAAGACCCCATTTCTATTGCTTTAGTCCTATCAAGACTGGCCGTGATAACTGAAAGCATTGTCTGCCTGCAATGCTGATGGCTGTTTTGTACAGCACTAAAACACAGGGATGTGCTTTTAATGCCCTAAACAAGTTCTAGTTTTTCATGCCCAGACTGTTTTATATCAAAAATGGTATGGGTTTTTTCCTGTTTGACATCAAACTATTTTTTAAAAACAGCTAAATGTATTGGAATTTTGAATACATCAATATGCAATTAGTACCCTGAATCCATGGTTCCCATACTTTCACCTCAACCAGATGCAAGCCCAGTTATGTTAAATACAGAGTAAATTGTTCTGTGGAGGATGTGCCTGCTCTGTAGCTGCTGCAGTCTTAAAGGTCAGGTATGTGTAGATCTGCTTTCTGCACATCTTCCTGCTCTGTAGGGTTTATCTCGTTCTTGTCAATCTCTGAGGCCGGACCTATGAGACTTTTGCCTGAAGCCAGGCTTGACTACAGAAAACATACTCGGCTTGTGCTGATGCCTGAGACCTCTGGTCAAAGCTGAGTTGTGGTGGGAAGAGGCTGTAAGAATACACAGGACGAAGCCATCTGACCTGACAGATAAGGGTTATTTTTAGACTGTGGCTTTGCAGTGTGCGAACAGTCAGCTTGCCTGTTCCCTTTGGCCTTCATGAGGTCGGAAAAGTGGGATTTCAGAGAGCAAACTCCCCGCGTTAGTAAATACAATCAGATATGAGCCATTTCAATACTATCTTGATAGAATAATTACACTTGGTATGTTCTCTGGAATCTGGAAAAATGATTGGCCCCTAGCTAGCATTTGAGGGGGCAGGAAGTTTTGTGTAAAGAATGCAAATTTCCGTAAGGTGTTTGTGTTGGATATGATGCCTGAGATTACCCATTACATGTCTTTGACATGACCAGGATACTGAAAATACTTGAGTACTGCAACTGCATTATTCAAACATTTGTCAGGTAATAATATAAAGTGATAGATTTTTTGAATTACCTATTTTAAATTATTAAGGGACATTTAGAGATCTCTTCCCTTGCTGCAACAATCCTGTATGAAGACTGATTGCATATGACTGTTGTTTTCAAGGGTCTTAAAGCAATACAGAGCTGAACAATTAGTAATAATAAGTTAAAACTACTGGAAGATTAATTTATATCAACTGTTGACATAGATGGAAGAAAACTAAATGGTTAAATGTTGTGATGGTTTGGTAATTCTGTAACTCATTAGCTAGCTTTGTTTGGTGGTGCTGTAAAACTCTTTTCTAGCAGTTACTGTATAATTGATGTACCAAAAGGGAATCTGTTGGGAAATTTTTCTACTTTTTTGCTGGTTAAAGCTGATCTTCCTTTATTTAGTCACTGATGTGCGTTTTATTTTCCCAAAGACTTGCTATTATTTAAAAAAAACCAAAAAAACAAAACACCCCCCCCCCAAAAAAAAAACAAACCCAAAAAACCCCAAAAAACCAAACCCCAAACATTCACAGTACAAGTTTACGCACTAATTTTCAGTAATTACCAATTGGGGTTTTTTGTGGGGAGGGAGGAAGGCAATTTGTATGGTACTGTCAGTCAGGCCTGATACTAATTTGGATTTGCTGTTGAAACTGTCAACTTTCTTATTTGAGGGACACTAGTACTTTATCTGCTAAGGTTTCTTTCTGCGTATTACAGAGACTTTCAGCCTGAGCTAGAAACAAATTTCTGAACGTAGATACAGAGGTTATTGACTTTCTTCTTGGACCTGAAGAAACTGTCTAGTGCCATTACTGTTATGATAGCCAGAAGTGAATTCAAACTCAGCACTGAACAGAGAGTAACTGGAGCTGATAGGACTTGCTGAAATGCTGGGGGAATATTCTTTAGTACCTTTTTTGTTTTGCTCTTTAGAAGATGAAGGAATGTGCTTTTCTGACAGAAAAAGCTAGATGCTGCCAGAAATTATCAAACCTACGTCTAGAGGCATGGCTATAAATGTGAAACCTGGACTTCAGGTTGCCTATGAAAAAAATCACTTTTATCTGTTAGGAAACTTTTTTTTTTCCCCTTTTCCTTTGTTGCTATTTTCGAGTATGTTTTCAAATGTTCCTGTGTTTTGTTGTTGCTTGCCTGGTTTTGCTAGACTGTTTTTTCTACATGGGTGGTTGTTGTCTTGAGTGTTAATGTTAGTATTTTTCCTTACTGTTAGAGGATTGCTAAATATCAAGCATATAAAGAAGTTAGAAAAGTCCTGTATTGAGATTTTGGATTTCAATTTGTGTTCACAGATCAGTATGTTGTGTTTAGAATTTAACTTGTGTTTAGACTTTTTTCTCATCTCTCTTCTCTTCTAATAGTGAATCAGGGTCGTGTACAAGAACTTATTAGGTTGAAACTATGTCTTTTAGAGACTGTATCAGACTCCTTAAAGATACTTCTGAAGCTATCTAGTTACACTTCTTATTGCATTCTCTCTGCGCAGAACCTGGATACAAAAGAAGGTGGAAAAAAGTCTCATAGTCGATCATTAATGGGCAACTTTGGTAAACATAAAGTAAGTAAAATGAGAGACTCGGTTTGCTGTCCTAGGTCTGTCAGCATTCTCGAGACACCAGGTAAGTTTTATTGCTTGAGACAAGCATGGTGTGTATGGGAGCAGTGAGGAGAGACTATGTGATTACAGTTGGTATATTTATTGCTGTTCAGAAGAATATAGCTGCTAGCAGCATGGAGAACCCTTTAAAAATGATCACACAAACTCAAAATATCTTGCCCGACCAAAACGATCATCTTCACTGGTGATGTGGAAATGCTGATATTCTGATCAAACTTGCAGCAGCAGAAGAGCAATGTAGATAAATGCCTTGGCATATTCTCATTTTCCAGACCTCTGTCCACACAACTGACAATGTTTCTCTCAATCAGGGTCCAGTTTGAAACCCTGAGCAGTGCCATGCAGGCCATGCCGTTACTGTCTTTCCACTTGCTTTAAGGGACTGTTGTGTCTGAGTACTGGCTCTGGGCTCCTGCTTTGTAAAAATGTGGCTTATTTCTGATCTCTTCATAGTTTTTCATGTAGTGTTCATATGTTTGTGTAGCTGCTAGGTCAAATTGTCTGCTCCACTGGGTGTTCACTGTGGCAACTCTATTGAACTGAGCAAGAGCTAATAAAAATCAAATGAGTGTGAGGTTTCATTTTGCAGCTGGACAGATAGCAGCCACCAAAAAGGACAGTGCGCCCCATTCCCATATCCTGACAAATGTGTTCCTGTCATCCGCCTCCCCTATTCCCACACTCCCTTGGTGCCTCGAGGCTTCGATTTATTGAACATGTAGCCTCAGCATGAGCTGATTCAGCTGAAAGCTTCTTTCCTCACAGAGTCAATTAGCAGATACCAAGTAATTAAATCAGCAGATAGGCTCGTCATGAGAGGCATGTGGCAGGTCTGCAGCCGAGTCACTGTGCCACCAGCGGTGCCTCTGCTCCCATCCTGCTAGGCACCTGTGTTCTTCTTCAGCACTATCTGTGGTGAATGCTGCAGCTGAGCAGGGTGCACACCCTGTAATTGATAATATGAGCAGCAGTTTAGGAAAAACAGCAATTATGAAATACTTCATAGAATTTAATCAGCCAGCAGCTCATCTGCCCTGAAGCCAGCTAGGAGCCATCAAAAATTCTCTAGGCAGACAATACCAGGACTCATATTTACTCTTTGATTATAAGTTTACATCAGTTTAAAGTGGTCATATTTCTTTCAGCAGCTTTAGCTAAGTGTGTATTATTGACTCAGTATGTGGTGGTATCTGCAAGTACCTGTTGTGCATGATAGTGGACATTTCACATTGCAACTTGTGCTTGCTGATGGGAAAACAAATGCAGTGGAATGAGATGTCACAGACAAAAGTCAGCCACTAAAAACTGCTGGTAACACTGAAGGCTGGAAAGTATGTCAGTAACTTAATTACTTCAACTAGTTATCCTAATGGATATATCAGGTTGGAAAGCCCATTTGTTTCATCTCTGCTGAACAAAATAAGACAGTGTATATATAGATTACTTTTTTTTTTTTAAAATAATGATTATATTGTAGACTGAGGCAACAGGGACATCCAGTAACCTCCCCATTATCCCTTTCCAGCTAAAGGGATGCCTGGGAAGGGTGGTTACTATTGATATTTTTGAAGGCACAGAATTATCTACCCAGAGTTATTGACTTGTGATGTTTTCAGCCAGCTCTTGTGCCAAATGTATCCACATATAAACTCTTTAAAAACTGCCCATGGAGGGAAAAAGACAGTAAGGCTTGTAATTCCTGCAAGTTAACTGCAGGAAACATCCACAGTCCAGACCTTTGGATTCCAAAACTGAACCATGCAAATGATTTACAGTGTAGTCAACTTTATTTCAGCGCTAAACACAGCAAACTAAATTATGTGCATTATTGGTGCACAGCAGGAGAAAAGAAATCTGTGCTCAATTAGCCATATGAGCAAAAGGATAAGGAGCTCTCGGTTATATTGTTAATTACCTCTTGATGAGAAGGGAATTAAAGAAACTCTCATTAGAAGCTATAGTTAGTGTTGCAAAAGATGTAATGTAGGAATTGGAAACTGTACTTAATAATAGGTGCTTAACAAAAAAAGTGCTTTTGAGATTTTAATCTCTTTATCATAGCTATTTTCTTTACGATATACTGTAATAATTTAGATTAACTTGAATGCTTATATGTGTGCCTCAAAAGGCAGCAGAAAGATGATGCTTGAAAATTTTGCCCGGACTCTGTTCTCAATTTCATGAATGAATTCGTTAAATTTTCTAAAGTGAGGGGAAAGCACAGGTAGGTGTAAACAGTGCACTGTAAACTATGTGTTACTGTTTATTAAATATTATATGATCCATTAGAATTTCATCAGGACCAGTGCCAGTGTACTGGAGACAGTGGAGCAAAGTTATCCTCTCAGGTCAGGGGGGAAAGAGAGAGAGCAGGGGAGGGAAGCCTGCAATGTGTTGGCCAGTTTGCAGAAATAATTTTCTTCAGGCTTGGATTTGTCTGCTAGCCAGCAGATAAACCTGCCCTGTGGCTGCAGGCTTGGATCCTTCCAGTCAGATGGAGTGAGATGAGGGCACAGATGCTTTGTGTTGGCTTTCCTCCTCTGCACGTATGGAAACATTTGACATATGACTTGGGGATTTCTGCTGTCAAACCCCCAGAGTCATTCTGCATCCCTGTGGGACGCTGGTCCTGTGCTGTAAACCTGCTGCAGCTCACCCACCCACCTGACGTTAATTACAGTAATGTGAATTTATAGAGCCACCCTATAAACTGACAGAGCTCTGCTTGATTCTTTCCCAACAGAAAGGTGTGAAGGCAGCATCTAAATACCATAGTGCATCAGATGATGAAGAATGCCAGCAAAACTCTTCCGGGAAGGAAACAGGACAGCTCCATAGGTGAGCTATGAATCACCATAGTTTTACAGCTTAGTTACACCTAGAGGCATGTTACTACTATCAGTATGTACATGTCACTGCCTCAGAGAAGTCTGTTCTTAAGAGCAGGTCATTTATGACACTACTGTTGGGGTGTATTTTGCAGTGACTGCTGTAGCCTGGTATTTTGATTGTGTAGGTTTTCATAGGTTACAAATAGCAATTACCCTTAAACTGAAAAGAAATGTGATAGCAATACTCTTCTAATGGAAAAATGCCAATCTACATTTTGCATGCTGTAAATAGTGCTCAAAGAAAACTGTTTAGGCTAAACAAGGGTACATCACAGCCCAGACAACCTTATTACATCTGAGAATGTAAAGAAAAAGCAATCCAAAAAGTGCCATTGAGAATGCATTTGTTGTCAGCGAAACATTGTTTTCAGACAGCTCAAACCTGTCTGCCTTGTTTTTGTTGAGAAAGCCACGGTGCAGCTATTTCATTATGTGTTAAATGAAAAATTTTGTTTGTGTGGCGTGACAAAGGGAACAGTCATCTTGGAGCCCTCTCTAAGGAGGTTTGCAACACGTGGCTCCCTGTTCGCAGTTCTTTATTTCCTTATTGGTGAAAAGAACAGAAAGGGGCATTGAAATAGGCTTTAAATATTGAAATATTCCCATTTTGTTTTGTATATCAAATATAACTTGGCAGACTGGCTCGTCGAAGAAAAACGGTGAAGTTGTGCCGAGCTCTGTCTGACCTCGTGGTGTACACGAACTCTGTGGCTGCCCAGGATATAGTAGATGATGGTAAGGCTGCAGGCACAAGACTTACACATGCCTTTTTCACTTTTCTGTTCAGATAGGAAACGTGTCTGTGTTCTCAAGATTTCCCTTGTTTTTAAAAGCAGAATAGTTAGTTACCTGTCCCATTTACTTAAATATGGAGAAAGAGTAAAGCACCACCCTTTCCTTCCCTAGGAAATATCCTTCCCCTTGGTTTCTTATGACATTCATGTTTTAATAGCAATTTTAAAAAAGAGGCTTTTTCAGGTGGACCCTTTCCTGATTTCACAGTTTCACGGAACTTCTCATCATCTTTTAACATTATCTGGCTGCAATTAGGTGGTACTACTGAATCCATCTGATGGCTCATGGCCCTCTGGAAAGGAGGGCCTGCTCATCAGAGCACAATACTGCAGCTGCCTTTCATCTAGATCTTGTGCTTTCCTGATGCTAGCTGAAGAGATGGGCATGGAGAGATGGTACAGTTGAGTTGGTCTAACTGCTCCCTTGAAGTTGGGCACTCTCGCCTAGGAAATTCTTTTGGTCAGTCTTTCCCAGAGGGCAGAGATGATCAAAGGGGTCTGCCTAAGGGGGTAAAATGATCAGAGAGAAAACTTATGAGTTAAAAAAAGATTGCTTGGATTATTTAGAGAAAGGATGAGTTTGCAGAAACCTCTGTGAGAGAGAAATGGGTTGAGTGCAGCTCCATGTGTTACAAGGAGAAGAGCAAAATCACAACCCTGCTGGGCCCATCTTTCCCCCGGCTGTAAGCTCTTCAGTAAGATAGTTTTGATCATGCTGCCATTAGTAGATTTCTCTGTAGATTCTTTATAGCAATCGTGTCTGGGGTTCTGCAGGAGAAAAGGTCCTAGCAATTTGCATAAGTTCTTGCTTGGCTTTCCTTGTAAGTCTGGAAACTTGAGGGTAGAAGAAAAGACCATCCCCTGGAAGGGGAAACTGGTGCCCTTCAGTTACGCAGTGTACATGATTTGCATGTGACAAGACAACTTATCAGTGTAACTTTGGACTAAATCTAATGTTCCCCTTGATTAATACCAGTGCAGCTGAGGTCTGAGTTCAGCCCCCTTTCTCCTGGGATTGCTTTGTAATTTGTTTGTTGGTTAACGATACACACAGGATCAACAGGGAATGTGCTATCATTCAGTGAAACAAGAGCCCACCAAGCAGTGCAGCAAAAGGCCGAACAGTTTATGCTTTACAATCAGAAACAGCTTACAAGGGTCTATCCATCAGCCTATCGGATTGACTCCAGCAATTTCAATCCTTTACCTTACTGGAATGTCGGTTGCCAGTTAGGTAAGTGTTGCATGAATAACTTACTTCCCACTTCTTGGATATGTGCTAAGTAAATATCTTACACCTGAGTCTTCTCTTTCAACAGTGGCACTAAACTACCAATCTGAGGGACGTGTGATGCAATTAAATGATGCAAAATTTAGGGTAAATGGCAACTGTGGTTATGTCCTCAAACCTCAGCAGATGTGCAAAGGTAATGTCTCACTATACATTTATTAACTGTAAATGTCAAGCTTTTCAGAAAATGTCTTTATGGTGAAGCTTCCAAGACGCAAGAAAGAAAAATAAGAACATATGTAGAATCTTTCATATTTCCATAAATTCATAAGCTTATTTTACTTCAGAATTCTTTTTTCTTTATCCTCAAAAAATGGTGTTTAACTCTCAGACTGTGTAAGTACCAGCATACAATCTCTTGCTGTTGCTATAGATATATTTTGAGGACTCCATCTTAATATGTGTCTAAAAAAAGAACAGGGCGTCCTAGCATAGCCAACTGCAAGCAAGAAGAACACGGTACGCCGTGGTGCCCAAGATCAAATATCCAGGACTTGGTCCAGCTCTCAAGCAAGTCAGTGGAATTGTGTTCCCTTTAAAAGGAATTGGTTCAGTCCTCAAAATGCTGTTAGAACAGGAGCCAGTGTTTTTCAGTGTTATGCAATGACAATCCTTCCATATTTTGAGGACTTGAGGTCTGATTGTGCCCCTATATCTCTAAGTTATTTTCTTAATGTGACCATTAGAAGCAGTGGCATTGACTGAAAGTTACTTGAGAAATGGTAGAGGGAGTGTGGGTACTTGAAGCAGGCGCTGCTGCTGCGGGAAGCAGCTTACTAGTTGCTGCTTCACGTCAACATTTGGGCAGCTGTGCAAGAAACATGATCAGAGTGCTGAACTGAGCTATAACTATTGAGGTTTTTTTGAAGCTGCTACTTTACAGAAGAAAGATTTATTGTTTTGGTTTGGTTTTTTTTTCCAAGGGAGTCTTAATCTTGCAAAACCCGACTAAGAAAGGACCCCTCTACGTCTTGTAATTGTGTAAATGAGGGCTGCTCAGTAAAGGTTGTAAGAAAGTGGAATAGAATTTTAAAATTCATTAACAGCTGCTTCATACTCTCTAAGTTACTTGCTTATGACTGAATTTTGGCTATATGTATGCATCTTGGGGGGTGATACTTATTCTATGTATCTTTTTCCTTACACTTCGTATTCCTTGCCATCTTTTAGGCACATTCAACCCCTACTCTGCTGATCCACTCCCTGCCAGTCCTAAAAAGCAGCTTATTCTGAAAATCATTAGTGGACAGCAGCTACCTAAGCCTCCTGACTCAATGTTAGGAGACAGAGGAGAGGTAAGATACTCTGATACCAGCAAATGCTTCCATGAGAGGTCCTGGAGTGACATGTCAGCATGCGACTCAAAGAAACTTCATCCTTCCTTTAAATACACCAATAAATTTCAGCTATTGTCAGGCTTTTGGTCACTAAATATTATGTTTTCCCAGAGAGTCTGTGTCCTACACATGATGTTCAGGAACTGATTTGTTTTCTGTTTTGAGGGTGACACTTCACTTTTTTTACAATTAATCATAGCTGGCCATAGCTCTTGAGACTAGAAACCATACATCAACTTATACTCCATGAAGCCATTTCCCATGATTGTGCTGTTTGAAAATTCATGTGAATCAAAGGGTTTTGGATTCTCATATGAATTTAAATTAAGTCTCTGCGTGATTTGTTTTAAAAATTGAACATCACTTGTATGATTGGCTTGCTTTTAAAATACTTTGTTTTTAAAAAATAGATAATAGATCCCTTTGTTGAGGTGGAAATTATTGGGTTACCTGTTGACTGCTGTAAAGATCAGACCAGGGTGGTTGACGACAATGGTAAGATAATCTAGCTGATTTCCTTTTCTTAGAGTAAAACGTTAAGTAATTATAAATGATTCAGTGTCTATTATTACTTATAAATTGCAAAGCTTCTTACCTGATGAAATCAAATGTTCATATTTTAACCAATTCTGCTTTCTAGACAGAATTTCTGGTGTGGGGGGACAGACAAGCTAGAGGTGAAGGACAAGAACTGTTCACCACAATATCATTTTCCTGGGTTGTTCTTAAATCTCCTTTATGCAGAAGTTCCAAATATGTGTATATATATATTTAATGTATATAAAATACATGTATAACTTCGAATGCAATGAAAACAGATCACGTCCTTCATAGGAAGGAGATGAATAACAGTGTAATAGCCTGTTGCAGCAGGAGAAGTGGCCATCAGTTCTCAAAGGCAGTTGCAAAGCCATGCGGGGAAAAGGTAGTTTAGTTGGTTTTGGTCTATCTTTAGCGTACCATAGTTCTGCAAAACAACAGCTTGCCTTGGTAATCCTTTCCAGCTACCCAACCAGAGCCATTTTGTTTGTAAAAGCAGTCCAAGAGACAGATCTCTCACTTTACATTACTTACATAATGGAGATTGAGAGCGCCTAGATCTAGATGAGCAATGAGTATTCATTTGTGTATTTAGTCTGCCTGTTTCTTATGCCTCTTGCTATCTATGCATCATGAAAATTGAGTCTAGCGCTTGCTATGGACTTGTTTCACAGAATTTCTGTTCTGTTTGTTTTACAGGGTTTAATCCTGTTTGGGAGGAAACACTCACTTTTACCATCCACATGCCCGAAATAGCTTTGGTGCGATTTCTTGTTTGGGACCATGACCCTATTGGGCGAGACTTTGTTGGACAAAGAACTCTGGCCTTTAGCAGTCTTGTGCCTGGTTAGTCCCACTTGTTCTCCTTGACTTAAGAATCTAGCTGAAGAACAAACACCTTTGAACTTAAAGTTTAAGATGAGGTTATCAGCAAAAGAAATATGCTTATACCTCTGAGACTTCATACATGAGCTTGGACAATTCTCCTGGTGGTATATTCAGTATTACTTGAAGGACTTTGGGTGTCTGTGCTTTTAGAAATTTACTGCTGGTGTCTTATTTGTAACTTGGAGGCAATTTGTACTGGGGGGCTTGGAAAACCTGTGAGAACATAAGAAGTTTTACTAAAGGCATAATGTGGCTTACCTTATATATTTCAGTTTTATAGACAGTCATTGCCAGTTGTGCATAAAATGCAAACTGTGGATTATTTGTGGTGCAATACTTTTGTTTTACTAGGCTATCGTCATGTGTATTTAGAAGGACTGACAGAAGCGTCCATATTTGTTCATATAACCATTAATGAGATCTATGGAAAGGTAGGTATATCTGGAAATGTACATCTTTTGTGACTTTTTTTGTTGTTTGAATTCTTCTGATAAAATATATATATTTTAAATATATATATTTAAATATACCACAGAGCCTCACAGGATTTGTGAGGTTTCTAAATGATTCTTACAGCTTAGGTTCATGGCATTTTGTACACTGGATTAGTAGTACCTAGCTCTCTCTGGCACTAATCAGTAATAAAGTTTAAACAAATTATTCAGATCATACAGCAATGAAAAAGCACAACGTCGAATTCTCTGTTGCCCTCAACTTGATGTCTTCATTTATGCTCGTATCGGTATAGGTATCTACATATACTGCTAAGGCATGCTCAAGGAAGCAAACTGCAATTCCTTATTCAGAGTGTTTTCTCTGAGGAGCACTGAGCCAGGGCACCCGCTCACAGCACACCCGTGTCCAGTAAAACACTTGGCTCTCTCCAGCTGAGGCACCCCAGTAACAGCCCAGGCACGCCCTGCCAGAGTGCTCAGGAAGCAGAGGGACGTAGCTCATAGTGTGAGGGAGGTTCCTTGCAGGTGATCAGCAAGAAAAGCATAACGTACTACTCCAGTCTTAGCGTGCATGTACTTATGAATGTTCTTACTGTTAGCACCTAATAATTATCACATCTAGATACAGTAAGTACATTTCTTCAGTGTGTTTAATTTTATTTTAAAGTAAATGTTGAGAACTGTAACTGCAGCAGAGCATGGTATTTGCCAAGCTATTTTTAGCAGCTAATTTAAGCTTTAAATCTTTTAGGTTTTAGTGCATACATCTTGCTTTTCTGCAAGATTACTAATTTTAAAACACTTTAAAAATGAAAGTAAAAGCACAGTGCTTTTTCTCTGCATTTCTGCTTCAGCTGCATTTATGAACCGTCTACAAGAGGTCATTGTAGATAGCTAGCACAAAGAAACTAAGGCCTTATTCAACAGAATGCTAAAATAAAATAGACCTTTGTAGTGATTAAAAAAAAAAAGCACACAAAAACCACAAGCAAAAAAAACCCACCTTTATGAAGGGTATAGGTTGAAAAGCCCTTAGTGTTTCTCCTTTCTGAGAGTGGCTGCAGAGAAAATGTCATGTTAGATATGTAAGCCCACAGCTCTGCGAGCACCCAAGGAAAGCTCAGTGGAACAGAGATAGAAAATAACATAGACAAGGCCTCGGGGCTGACATGTGATATAGTCCAGATCCTCACTGAACTCCACTACCTTTATCCTCACTGATCCCATTAGATCACCGAACGATCTAATCATGGCTCTGTAAACCACTTAGATGTCTGTCTCATTCTTGGCATCCTTGTCTCAGCCCAGGGACCAGTGTTTCAATGTTCTCATCTGCTCTTGTCTCTGCAAGTGTTTCTCCTGCCAGGGAGGACAGCAGCAAGGTGGTGGAGGGAATGGCACTGACCATACCAGATCTGTGCGTCTTCTGTGCACAAAGAGAAACTTCTAGTATTCAAGGTAGACTTCGTTACTCCTAAATCAGTGTAAAAAGAAAAGCAGTAGTAAACAGATAGGAATGCATCTGCAGTAGATACCTAGATCTATACACATCTGAGTACGTGTGTGAAATCACATACGGTTTTTGTGATGGGGGGCCTGTTTGGCTATTGTTCTTGGCTCATGTGCTCTTCAAAGAAGAAAAATACCCAAGAAAAATAGTAAAGAGTAGCTTCATAGGGAAGACAAAAGAAGGGAGGAGAGGGGGGAGAGACACATTGAGATTTGATCTCTGTATCGCTTAGTCTATTCATCTACTGCTTGCCTTAATGATGGGCTATATTATCACTTCTAATGTAGAAACAAAGGCTGAGTGCACACTTGCATCCTTGTAAGTGAGGATATCTGGTCAAGTTTGAGAGAGACTGACATTAGACTAATAAATAGTTTTAAATTTTTTGCTGTAGAGGGGTTATATTTACAGCTGATGTACTATTACCTTATTTGCTTGTATCACAGTCTTGAAAACATTAGCCAAATGTATTTGCATTTTTTTGCCTTTCAGTGGAGCCCTTTAATCCTCAATCCCAGTTACACAATATTGCACTTTCTAGGAGCCACAAAGGTAGACTTCATTAGCATGCACTTTGCACTTGCTGGGCACAGATTTTTCAAATGGTTCCTAATCGCATGATCTGCAACTACCAAACTTACATCATTCTTCATTCAGACTCTGAAACATTTGAATATTGCTTTGATGAAGCCCGTGCATAAAACTCCAAGTTAATGTGTAGCCTGTCACTACGGTACGCTACTTACAGTCTTGTCATCTCTGATTAGGAGACTTTGAGTAAACCTCTCTTGTAATTGTGGCAAGCTGCCATCCTAATGAGGAGAAATACAGACATGCATGAATTCATGGAGATCTATGCTGATAGTTCCTTGGTCAGAGTAGATGTGAATTGCTTGGTGTGAATTTTTGCTTTGCTGCATTTTGAATTTTTTCTTCATCATTCATAAATACTCCAAAAGCAGCCCTTTTCATTGTGCTCATTATATAATAGTATGAACTCACTCGAAACTGTGGTTATTCTTATCCTTTCAGAATAAGCAGCTGATAGGACTCAGAGGGTTGTTTAACAAGAACTCTAAGCACAATTCTGCTGAAACCAGTGGGCACTATGTACGGAAGCGATCTATTGGTGATCGAATTCTCCGGCGCACAGCCAGTGCACCAGCAAAAGGTAGAAAGAAAAGTAAAATGGGTTTTCTGGAAGCTACTGAGATTAAAGACAGCACATCTGAACCAGTAGACTTGAAAGACAAAGAAGGAGTTGTAAGGCGTACAAGCCGGAGTTTGCAAGCACGTCCTGCTTCTATGCCTGTGGACAAATATCTTCTTGTCGGACTGCCATGCCCAGAAGATGAAACCACCCAAGATGCCAAAGGAAAAGAAAATGCATCCGGTAAGATGCTTCCAAAATTACTTTTGATGTAGTAAATTGAAATAGTCTATTAAAAGGCTTAGTTCCGTAGTCTCTGCAAGTAGTTTTCTTAACTCAAATAAGAGTTACTGGGCAAAATTATACATGCTTAAGATTGTAGTATTTTAATAGCTACTTAAATCTTTGATAAGTGACACCCTGGAAAGCTGTCTACTCTGCAAACTAGGCAAATGAATTACAATAATTTCTAGAAGTGCTCCTAAAAGGACACTTGCCAAATTTCTTTTTGTAATTGAAGAACCAGCCTTCAATTGTGCCTCATCTATTTCTGGTTTGCTACTGTCCCTTCACTTATAGAAATAGAAGTACTGGCACGGTGGGTTTCCTCTGTCCGTTTTCAAGGAGGAAGAACAGCATGCAGCATATGTTTTTGGAAATAGTGTGTGTGAAGACTAATGCAGACTTTCAAATAGATGTAAAAGGGGTAAAAGTAGGTCAAACTTTGTATCCGTCAGTCTTGATATTGTCCTAAATTAATCGAACTAATTAATCGAACTATTCTCCTAAATGAATCCTAACACATGCTTTCCATATAACCTAGATTATATGGAAAGTAATCTAGGTCATATGGAAAGCATGTGTTAGGATAAAATTTTGGTCTTATTTTATTGATACAAAATACAATTTAATTCTTAAAATAGCTTTTTTTCTAAGTGTCGTCAAGCAATAATAGTCCTGGTTTTGAAATCCAGTTATGCCCATGACAACAACAAAGTTAGTGTGTTTGACCTGCCTAATATTTGATTTACTTGAATATTTAAATAAGTCTAGGAAGCTTTGAATACAATGGCTGTAATTCATTAGACTTGCTGTCTCCACCCGGAGCTTGCCCTAGTCTAGGGTGTTTATGCTGCTTTTTGGGGCTGTTTTTTGTTTGTTTGGGAAGAACGTGTGCACTCATACAGGCTGTCCCCCTGATACCGTAGGGCTAGCCAGATCCTCAGCTTCTGGTGACTTCTGACAGCGCAGCGTTTCTGCACTTAGTCCCTGAGGGCTCTTCCTTAGTTGGCACAGGACAGCCAGAAGCACCATCTGTCGTCTTTGGTAAGACGCAGAGAGCGTACAGAGAATGTCTTTTGGCCGGGGGGGTGATGGCAGTGGTGCTCAGCTCTGGATATTCTCAGCTGCGGAGTAGCAGCTTCCACCAGCTACAGGAGCCACCCTAAAATAGGAGAACCACCAGGCACACATGGGAATGTGTTGTTAAGCTACCTTTGTTCTACTTGCCCGTATTACAGGCTTTGAAGGAACAGATAATGTGGACATCATCTTGTAAAAGAAGTTAGTTAGGGGAAACAGCAAGAAAAATCAAACCAATTCTTTTTTTACCATCCTGATAAGAAAGCATAAACAGGGAAAAGGATACTCCTAGTAAAGGAAGCTAACTCTGAAATGCTGTATTTTAAATTGAGAGATCCTCTAGGTAAGCCTGTGAGATGATACAGCTCAGCCATTCTTTGCAACAGATGTAATTATTTCTTAGATATTTCTTTTTAAGGATGCTGTAAGGATACAGACAAAGACAGAAAATTCTTTTAGAAGAACCTGCCACACTGTTTGGAGGTCACAGTTATTCATTTATAGCAAAATAACCTTTACAGAAAACGCAAGCCCCTGACTTAAAAAGTTGTGATGGGGAATGAACGCTGCCCCTTCTAACTATGAGAGGACTAGATCCTGTCTGTTGGAGTTTCTGTAGGCCTTGCTCTGTAATCTTTATGGAGCAGCACTGGCCACCTTAGGCAGAAAGAAGTGAGACAGAAAGAAGATGAAACTCCAGATGGAGTCCTCGTCTGTCCCCAAGGGACCTTCTCCCTTCTGTGCTGCAGGGCCATCCGTGTCTTAGTAGTGGACATAGAGAAAAGCAGCTCAGGCTCCATTTTTTGTGGAAGCACTTACCTTGAATCATGGTAAGAAAAGGTACAACGCAGCCTCATGCACATGCAGACATAGGCTTGGGTATTCTCAGAAAGTAAGTTCAGCCCAAATATTTCAGGCTGGGAGCTGTCTTCACCCTCGGGGACATACTAGTCAGATGAAGTGTTCGTTATTGCAGGATGCTGTGAAGAATGGAAAAGGCTGTCTGTCCAACAGAGATCTTTCTTGCTAAAACACTGTGGCTGAACATCTCTACTGTCTCAGTTGGAATTACACCAAGTGGACAGTGCGCTGTCCATTTTCTCCCCTTCTCTTTATAGAAAAAAAATATATCTACAAATCAAAGAAATGTACATCTCTTCCATCCTTATGTGGGAGCACTAGAAAGCTTGGGGAACTTTCAGATTTTGGAGATCAGCCTTTAATGCCATGTTTGTTAAAAATAGCTCTTACTGTACTGGGGGGTGGGTGTTCAGTCACTGTTACGTAATGATCAGGGCTTCTCTTGTTCCTTCCTAGGGTACCTGATTTCTAGCAATTGTTAGAAACAGTATATATCATGCCAAGCTTACTTCTATAGTCCCTGCTTAATTAAAAGCTCCAAAAGAATGAGTCATGGACTTGGATTTGGCATATAAAGACAAATAACAAGATTTGGTGGAGGAAATATCTAATGTGTATTTTCATGGAATTCAAAATCTTGCTCTTGTGAATGCATTATGCTTGTAGATTAAAAATTAAATCCTTAAATTGTAATATTTTACAATAACTACATGTAAAATTCATCCATCTACTTGATGCTTTTTACTCAGCTCTTTTAAGCATGCATCTTGTTTCAAAATATTACGGTTTTTAACAGAGCTGTTCTGTTCTGTCTTTATTGCCATGCTTCTTTATAGTACAAATCTGAATAGGAACACAGCTGAAGGTAATACTATGTGCAAGCTACGATATGGTACCTCATTAACATTATTTGCAACAAATATTACATCACGTGCTTGATGTAATAGACATTCAAAGGAAGTTTCAATGAAGTGCCTGCAGTTGTATTTTTCCATTTATTCATATCACACAGATAATTTGTACTAAACCTGCACAACCCCATAATTAAATTCTGTCACAACTACCTAATTTTGCATTCTCCATTTGTCTGTCTAAGGGCAAAATAATTGTTAATAAAGAGAATACAATATTGTATGCAACTAATATGTTTCTTATTTTATTTAGCCAACAGTGATGACAATACAAATGAGGAGGAAACAAACTTGAAAGTATCTGTTTTCACACGTTCTGAGAAAACAGCAAATACTTCAAATTTGGCATCTCAATTTAAGAAGAGTGACCAGAAGGAGACTACAATTGACTCTTCAGTACCACCTCTCCAGAAGCAACCTGAAAATTTAGTTTTTGCAAGTGGTGTGGCTGAAACAAATCACCTCATAGGCTATCAGGAAAATAACCTTTCTGATGAAACTGTCCCTCTAATGCAGGACTCTGATTTTGAAATTTCCACAGAAAAAACAAATGGCAAAAACGATGCAGACAATAAAAGGGAAGATGACACAAAAGGGTCCGAGGAGAAAATAACTCTTGTGGGCGCTTCCCTTTCTCGAAAAGTAGAGATGGAAAATCACAAATATGACATAATTGAGAAAAGCACTGGAGCACCTCTTTCTTTGACAGATATTTCTTCTACCACTTGCTGCGATGTTCCTGATTTGCACTCCACTTTAACCATGCAAGACAGTGACATTTCTCGCCTTATAGATGAAGTTTCTTTAGTGAATGAGAGTGAGATGGATAGCGCTGTCTCAGCTCTCATCGGACAGTTTGATGTCACAGATGACCAAACTAATCTTACTGCAGTCTCAAGCCTCCATAGCGCTAGCAGCCAGACCTTCAGTGTGATGGCTACACACCCACACATGTTTACTGCGGATCATAACAGTCCCTGTAAGCACAGCTTTACTACCACAAAATCTGTCAAATCCCCTTTATTCTTGACTCCGGATACTACTGTGTTCTCCAGCCCTGAGACTGCAGAGTATTCTGTGTACACAATTATCCATGAAGCAACCCTTACACCAGCTTCTGAATGTAAGACCCACAGTGAATTAGTTTGCAAGAAAAAGTTAAATAGTATAGAAAACAACTTGCCTAGCTCTCCTTGTCCTTTGCCTCTCTCTTTGCTACATGCAAATCCCAAAAGGGATTGTGGAACAAAATCTGGAACAAGCTGGGAAGCCCCCAAGTCTGCCAGTTCTTTTGCTTCCAATAGCTTCATCTTTGAGGAGACACTTGTTGACCTGCCCACTGGTGAAAATTCAGAAAGCAGCAGTCTTGTAGAAGTAGATGAGGATTGTCAAGATCTCTTGGTAACTGCGTGTGAGTACAAAAGGGAAGACATGAGCCAGTTGGCTTCCCCTTTGAAACTGAGGCAAAAGCAGGACACTGGGCATGGTGGTGAGAGAACCCCTGGGAGCAGCACAACTATTGAGCTCTGTGCTGCTGCCTTGGACTGCTCGGGTAAATTCAGGACTGCAGGGAGTCAGCTCCCTTTTCCAGTGTGTGAAAATGTTGGCTTTTTGTATCATCAGCATTCAGACAAGTTGAAAAATGTAACGTGTACCTCTGAGAGACCCCAGCTCAAGATACACTCACCGGTGCTCAAAAATGCTTTGGCTTTCCCACCTCATTCAGCCATCAAGCAGACTAGCCCTTGCAAATCCAAGAGTCTCGGGGACTTGACATCAGAGGATATTTCCTGCAATTTTGAAAGTAAGTATCAATACATAAGTAAGAGCTTTATCTCATCAGGCATGAGAGACAAGAAACTTGCTGCTATGAAGAATATGAGACCACATTCTACAGATGCTCTGACAGAACAGCTGAGGAAGCTGGTGTCCCTGGACCAGGAGGACAGCCATCAAACACTGTACTCCAGGCAGATTGATGAAGATTGTCCGAAGGCGCTGGTCAGAAAACTCTCGTCCAGAAGCCAGAGCAGGGTGCGAAATATAGCCAGCCGTGCCAAGGAGAGGCAAGAGGCTGCCAGCAAGCAGAAATCTTCTAACACAAGTAGCATAGCAGGGGTTGTCCTTCGGAACAAGCCTTTGGCATCTCCTCACGTTATCAACAGGCATTCAACAGGCTCATACATAGCCAGGTACCTGAATGGCTTCCCTGGGGAGGACATGGAGGGCCGAGGAATACCAGAGGGTGCATGTGCTGCTTTGCACTACGGCTGTAGGGACCAGTTGTATACACACGATTCTGTTCTGCAGCTGGAATCCAGTAGCGATGATAGGCCTGAAATTTACTTCCTGCTGAGACTGTAGATTGTATAAATGTACATCTTCAATGTTTACAAACTACTTCATTGAAATGAAGGATTTTTAGCAAGAAATACTGTTTTGAGGGTTTAAATTATTTAGAAATGCAATTTCATGCTAGTGATTCAGTCATGATTTAACGTGCCCTTTCCTGTCAAGGCTTATGTAAATAGAAACCATGTTCCATCCTTATGTATGTATTATTTTGATTTAGGAATTATGAAGTGAAATAGTCTGGGGACTATTTGCATGCAGTAAGCATTTGTAGCATTTTGTATTTGTAATGCATGTCATTTTTATGTCAAGCACATCTGTGCTCAAGAGCCTAACATTGCAATGAATACAATTTCTGTTTTCCTGATTTCCCATCCTGCTGTTTGGAAAAACATTTTTAGTGATCACTTTTGGCCTTTCGTGCAAATTCTGCTAAGCATAGTGCTTTCTGTTATTGGTAACGTCCTTGGGGTTAGACTGCTGAACTAGGACTCATTCTGCCCAACAAGCAGCAGTCTCAGAATGAGACCCTTCATTAGCATCACTGTTTTCACTGTGACTTATACTTAATGGTTAATATTAATTTTACATGTTTCCATGTATGAACTATCATTCTATAGCAAAAAATTTGTTGCATTAAGGTCAGTCTAAATTTGTGAGTAATGTGTAGACTTGTCTTCTGCTCACTCTATCAAGTATGATAACGGTTGTCTTCCTTTTTGTCACCATGTGGAGTGCTCATTTCAGGACAGAGTGGAATGTGGGAGTAATTCTGCATTTATGAATGGAAAACACTTAATTTCTGCATATTTTGTTAGGTATTTTTGTTATTGGTTGTGTGTGTAGCTTCCGTACAGTAGCAGATCTGTTTCTGTATATTTGTAATTTTATTGCTAAATTGTTGACAGTCAGTGTAATGTTTAAAGCTGACATGGTACAGTAACTATTTTGACTGTCCTTCATCTTTTTCTATGAATGCTGAAAGTGAATTGAGTGAGTAATCTCAAACACCTGGAGCTTCCCTGTAGGGAGCAACATAGCTTTATTTTGGTTTTAAGATATTCTTTGCCTTTGCTGTAAGTTTTTTCTTATTTGTAAAAGACGTACCTCTTACCTCTTTCTTTTGGAATGCAGAGTATTATTATTCTTGAAAACATCATTAAAATAGATTTTTAAGCACTTGGTGACATGATTACTGAAACTGTAGCAAACACAATTATGATTAAGTTAACAGTACTTAGTGATTGCAGGCATCTGTCTTGGCATAAGCACGCAATATGGTATTAGAAAGGGAAAAATTCCATCATTTCACATGATGGTAAATGGTTCTTAGCTAGAAATCTGCAGCTGAGCTCTTTCTCTTTTCTGGATAGGAAGCCATGTTTATTGAGTATGTCTAACTGCCTGCATATTCTCATTTTGCTCCATTAAGGACCTAGCAGATGTAACTGGCTGCTGTTTTGATCTCCTGGGAGAGAACAGGGTGTTTTCTAAATAAAAAAGCATTTTTCCGTGGAGGAACAGAACCAGATACTGGATTAATCCCTTAAGCTTTGGACTGGAATTTATATCTCAGTACTCATGATACAATTTGGAAGACGCGACTGAAGCCATCTCTAACTTCACTGAAGTTCAGAACCTCTGTGCCTTGGAGTGTCGGAACTTGGGACAGTACTTCCCAAGAGAGATAGTTTCAACTTCTGACTTGTTGGTAGTTTGTCTGCTGTGGTAGTTTAGAGACTGTTGCCAAGTGAAGGAGTGGACGTGTACAGGCTGTGATCAGCTCTGTGGAATGCTGCGTGCCACAGATGCTCACACACTGCATCAGGATCTATTTATTTGTATTAGTAGAACCTATGCATTCTTTAGAAATAACTGCCATTAAAAGTGCTTTGTAATTAAGCAAACAATACAATCTCCATCACAGGAAACGAACAAAACTAATCTTGACTTGAAGGTTGTTTCTAGCTTTAATTGGAATTAATTTAGAAAAATTGTATGGTGTGCGCAGGAGGTCAGAATAGATTATTACAGTGGTCTCTCATGACTTAATCTTTTACGCTTTCCTCTTAATTTAGAAGTTAATTCAGATGGGGACAGATCTTTGTGTGAAAGTGAAATCTGAATACAGGGCAGGATTTCTATAGCATAGACTCAAGCCGAAGACAGATCTGTCTCAGTCGTTTTTCCTGTCTCACTGGGCTTAGTGTTGTTTTTTCTGTTTCACTCATATTCAAATTATATTTTGCTGGCGCAAGTTTCTTTTTGGGGGTGTAGCATTGGGGTGTGCCAAAACCTTCTAACTTCTCAGTGTGGGAATACTCTGAGCCTTGAAGAACTTGAGTTGGAGTATTCAAGATGTTCAGAGGTCTTGTGATCTAGCACAGGTGAGAAGGCAGAGAGTGCTTACGTCAACTGCCATTAATTTCTGTTCTTGGGTAATCTGTAGGGCAGTTCGTAGGCTTGGACATGGAAAACTGATAAGAAAAACTATTATTATGTCTGTTTGCAGAGCTGATATTACAAGAGAGAAGTTTTCAGAACTTTAATTTTGATAGGTTGTATTCAGAAATGGATTTGGTCTTTAAATCTATGTCTTCAATGCATGAAGAATGCATGAAATCACAAGTGATGAGTATAGGAGCATAAAGATACCTGCGTTATCAGCCTGCATCAGAGAAGTTTGATGATGTGATAAAGTATTTTGAATATTGGAAACAAGCATTCTGTATAAAATGTTTGAATCGGAGAGAGATCTAAGCCAAAGTCAGAGACATTAGCTCTTGCTTTTATGTTCATAATTATAAAAGAAAAAAAGATTAGTAGGAAACATAAAGTACTAAAAAGTCAATGGTATTGTTTTGTGCATGAAATACATTTGGATTAAATATAGTAATTTGTATTAAAGCATGTGCACCAGGTGTCTTTATGAGATAACCATTAGACCATCTCTCTCTTAATTTACTAGAAATGGAGAGCATGCAGACTCTAGAAGGAAGAGCTTGAGATCCAGAGGAGCAGGATCCATATTAACCTTGCAGAATAGGCAGGTGAAGAATTCTCCCCAGGACTGACCTACCTTCTGTTTTCCTGCCAGCTGGCGTAGGGTCCCGTCCAAGTGCAGCCCTGTTTCTCTTTGTATACCAGGTCAGAAAGCATGTCTAATCCCCAAAGCCAATCAGGCTATTCCTGTGCTTACTGTTGTGTCTCATCAAGGTCTTCACAGAATTAGGAACTGTTCTATAAGCAGATGTCAAATATGCTTGAAACATCAAGTTAAATTTCTGTTTCTTTTCCAGATGAGTGTTTATAAATAACAATTTATCCTTTGTTTAAAGCTGTCCATGTTGCTTCTGAATCTGGAATTTACAAATAGTAATGTAGGGCAAGGACAAAAGATGGAACAGAAAGTTAAAGACATCATTTATCTGGTAAACTATAAGCTAGTACTTTTTTGTGTGCTAAGTAGGAGGTGAAGATAAATTGGAGATGGGCAGACGTTACTCTTCAGTGAAGTCACTTGGTGTGTAAGCCCATTATTTTAAAGGAGATGTACTGCTTTCTGTGCCAGGTTGTATTCTCATTTCCAATGGATTTTGTATCTATTCAAGATTTCTATTATTTCTTCAGTTTCTAGTTAAACTGAGTAAGCTTCATTTTTCTTTCATGGAATGGAAGGAATATAAACAAAAGTACATTCCTTTGGTGATGAGAACTGTAATTAGTGTATGATACCAGTCTGTTGCAGGCCGTATGTCATTTCTAAGTACTGGGCCAAACACATCTCTGGTATAACTATGAGATCTCAGCAGGGGAGTTACACTAGGGATAAATTTGCTTTATTAGATATAAACTTTTTGGCATGTTAGAGCAGCATGTTTTGGTTGAATACCACCCACTTTTTCTGTGAAATTCTGATCGTGGACATTAAACTTGAAAATATGGCATACTTGGTCCATGCATGCCTCTGGGAATTGCTGCTGCTGTGTGTGCACCAGAAAGCAGCTGTGTGAGCATGCACGGGCAAACTGATGCTGAGGCCGGGCTCGCTGAGTGCCGCACGATGGTCCGGGGATCAGGCTAATTCTGTAACTGCCAATTTCCAGAAGGAAACATCAGCCTCGTTGGGATGCTTTTATGAGCCTAGAAGCATGCTCCCAATCCAGCTGCTCCGGTGGTAATGTTCCCATCATGAAGATGGCTGGCACATCTGAAACCCCCTGATCTTCCTATATCTGGAGGACGATGTGGTCTCACTGGTGGATATTAGTAATATGAGCCCAGAACTGGTGTGATGTGACATAGTTGTAGTGATACTCTCTAAATGATAGAAAGCGGTTTATCTCACTGTGAATTTGTGCTGCAGAAATTATTGCAGCGTCAAAGAAAGTCTAACCGGAGGTAATATGCTTTATACAGTGATGCTGAAACGTGATGCTGAATAACAGTAGGAATGGTACAGTTTTGGAAAACTAAGAATGCTTGCTTCAGTAGTCTTGTGTGTTGGATAATAAAATGAAGGGCCACTGTAGCTGAACTCGTTTCAGTCTTCAAACTTCTGTGAGCATCTGGTACATAGATTACAAACAGCATGATATAGAGCCAGGATTTTTAGATATATGGCTAGAACAGACCAGCAGTCCGCAATTCAGACATTGATAAGGCCATTCATTTTTCAGTTCTGTCCCAAAATTAATTAAACTGTGTATGAACAAAGCTGCAGCTTTTTGAAAATCCATCTAGTGAAGCCTTTTTTGGGTGCAGAATATGTTGCAGACTTCAACTTATTCTAACACTGATTACTCTCAGTGCTTAAAACCAAATATTTCTGGTTGATGTTTGTCTAGCTTCACTTCCCAGCATGAAATTCTGTTTTATCTGACTGCTCACTTGAAAGGGCTCTTACCACGCAAGTTTCTGTCTCATAAACATGAAGTCACAGCCTTCTGGACTTCTACTAAACATGTAGTCACTTCCCACATAGATCAAACCCCTGAAGTCTCTCTCTTTAAAATATTTAATTCATTCCTGGAGGTCTCCTGTGAAGGTCATAAAGTTTCCAGCATTATTCAAGAACTGTAGGCACCAGGATCAGTTGCAGCATGTCAGGCCAGTTATGTCAATGGAAAGCACGGAGATAACATGATTTGTACCAGATTGTGTTTATATTTATAATGCGAGGGTATTTATTCTTTTCGGCTGCAATATTGAAGCATCTGTTCAGTGAGTATCTGTCATGTCTCCCAACTACTTTTTTTTTTAATACTTTAGAGGGTGGAGTTCTAATTTTGTAAATACAATTTGCATTTTTCTCCCTCTGAGATACATTGAGATGTATATAGTGTTTTTCCTTGCTACCATCTTACCTTTCTCTCCAGCTCAGAAATGTGCTGTTTATTATTTTGCATTCCTCAAATTTTTGTATCTTCTGCAAACCTTAATCATTGCCAATTTAACACATTTTTTTTTTCAGGTCATTGATATAGCACAGGGCCAATGTCTAAGTCTTACAGGACACCAACACAAATGCTTTTGCTCACCACCCATTCACTGTCTGTAGCTTCATTTGGAGGTCCAGCTGCTAACCAGCATTGTGCTATTCTAGCAAGTGTCATAATGATCACGTATCATTCAAGTCTCTTGATGAAAACATCATGAAGCATCTGATTAAGTGCTTTATGGAAGACTAAACACACATTGTCATCATCACTCTTACCTCTGTGGACTGAACTGTTATAATTCATAAAAAACAAGATGTCCAGTAAATGTAGTTCCTTTAATCCCATTTTTTTTGTTGTTTTAATTACATTACCCTCCTTTAATTCTTTCTAAATAAGTATTTTCTTAATTTTTTAAAGTTACTTTCATTACTTTTTGCCTAATTTTTATAACAGTCTCTTAGGTAAAATTTATCTCATTTACTCATTTAAGTATTGGTAGATATTAGTTTTATTTCAGCCCTATGCAACTATCTGAACAGTTGAAAATTCAAAAATTAACTATTGTGATGTGTCCCTCAGCCAGTTATTTTATTCCTAGTTGTGCCTGTTGGTTTAAATAGGTTTTCATGGCAATTTTTTTTTTTTTTTAATTTTCCCTAACTCAGAATAATTGATTGCTGGGAACTCTTGCAAATAATGACAAAGGTTTTTTTGTGTATGTCTGTTCCTAAACAATCAATCAAATGGTCAGGGTCAAGATTTCTTTTGCACAGTGAAGGAGGGGGCTATAAATAAATTGCATGAATGGCATGGTGCTGTTGGGAACTTTGTGTTAGGATTATGCATTTTCTGAAAGGGGGTGATACTTATCTCTTTTGCAAGAGAGTAAATGACCTTTATGAAAATGAAAAGCCAGTGCACAGAGAATGATGCAAATGATAACTCTTTAGATTATTTCATACTTATATTTCAGAAGCTCGGTTGTGTAGTAACAGAACACAAAACCAAAAAAAGTTATTCAGTTCAAATTCTTTCTCTTCAAAGAAAAAAAACAAGCAAATTTTTAACAGATTCCTAACTTCTGTGGTATTTTGTTTCCTGTACCTTCAATAGCAATTGAAAATTGATTATTTTCCTCTAAAGCTTCCTTTTCAAGCTGTCTTCCATCCTAACTGCATGTAAGTATAAATTAGCTGGAAGAAACAGTTTGTTTTCTTCACTAAGGGTCCGTACTATTCTAGTATGTCTTGCCAAATATTTTTAAAAGTAAGAATATGTTATGAATGCTGAAGGTGTTTTTACCCTTTCTCATCTAATGCATGCATTTATTGCCTAGGAGGAAAAATCAGAAGAGGGGAATAAGCAATTGTTTTCATCTTGTAAAGGCTAGTGGTTCACATCCTGGGTTAGGAGGCCTAAATTACTTTTCTATTTTATGAAAGAATGCATAAAGTAATCTGTTCAAGAATTTGCAGAGAACAGTTAATAGCACCAAAGATAAGACTGCAATATTACTTTTTAAGAAATTGTATTTTTTAATTCAAAAGCAAAACGAGTCTCTAGTTAGTTAACTAGGTATGATTGTTTACCAGAATATCTATTGTCCCTGCTTTTAAGAGCAGTACAAAATACTCCTAGTGTTAGGGATCCAATTTCACATGCTTCACTCTTGGCAAAGGAGCCTATGTTCTGATAGAAACACATTGCAAAGAGGTGAAAAGATCTGATAAGAAGTTTTTCTGTTTTTCTATTAATCCTGACAGGCAGAGGAGGTGTTTATTGCCCAGCCAGATTCACCACTGGTGTATCAAACAAGAAGTGAAGCAGTAGCCAGAGGAGTGATTTATGTGTGGACAATGGGACGAGAAAGGTGTTCACTTCAGGCATTAGAACGTGTGAGAAACAGAAGTAAATATATTGAACAGTGTTTTTTTAAAGCATTTGTTTTACTTTGCATTTCAGCAGTGCTGAGGTGGTGTGATGTTACTGATATCGTTGATCGGATGAGGTGGTAAATCACTTTCATTGTTCAGGAGTAACATTTTAATTCTGTATTTTCAAGATCACGTTTTGTAAAGTCTGCCTGTACAGCTCTGAGAGGATGGCAAAGCCGCCCAGTGCTCGAGGTGGCATTACTGGTGTCCAGAGAAGCCTCAGATTTTCCAACATAGTTTAAAAAAAAAACCCCAAACAAACAACAAACCAAACCCATAACAGCACCTCTGGGCACTTTCTTCCCTGAGTGTGCCCATGGCTCTGGGGCACACTGTGGGTGATGGAGGGAAAGTGGGGCACGCAGGGGGCGCACCAGCAGCTGAGGAGGTATCCTTATGTCCCAGGCCCTGCTGCGTGCCAGAGCCTGGCTTGAGGCAGACCGGGGGCTCAAATGGCAGGTCAGATCCCTTGGCTGAGGCACCTACTTCATCCTTGAGTTTCTCTTTCTGATCTCACTCTGAACAGGCATCTATGCAAGCTTTACTGCTTACAGGATCTGCAAATCCTGTACAGGACATAAGTCCTCCTAGTAAGAAACATATTTTGTATCCTAACATGTTTTGATCAGAGAGCTTTCTTTGTTAGTTTCCCATTCTCATCTTAAATAAGATTAAGTTGTAAAAGAATAAAACATTTCATTTTGAAAAAGTGAAAGCTGTAGGAAGAACAGCCAGAATTTTCCCCAGAAGCATGTTGGTTCAGTTTTATTCTTGGACTGGTGCTCATTTGGATTTGGTTTGATAAGATTTTAATGCAGTTCTTATTTGCAACAGAAAAAACAATGTCCCAGACCCTCAATCCACACGTATGAGACAGTGTGGCAAAGTGATTACGCCGATTACAGATCTACTCAGACATGCAGAAGGAGAAATAAATTGAATTTCTATCAGATTATCTTTTAAAGTCCCGTGTTGATTGTGACAGAAATAAATGAAAGTGGGCAGTGCTTGAATTGGCCTGGTTGAGCATGGGTTGTTTTGTTTTGGGTTTTTTTTTTTTCCATTGTAAAGAAACATGGGAGTTGAAATGTGTTCTTTAGTGTGTGGATTTAGTATGTGGTATGGCTGTGGACCAATTGGGAGAATTTGCAGTCCAGGTACAGCTTACAACTGAATTACCTTGCCTTCTTTTGCTGTCTGTTTGCAAATAATTTCATATCAGATGTACACATATGTGTTTGTATGTATAAGAAGGCATCATGGAAGGGGAGGGAGGGAAGGTAGGCAGCTACAGCTATTGTAGTGGCTTTATTAGTCCTCTGCTTAAGGAACAGCTGGGTTTTTAATATGTAAACCCTTTGCAGCAGAGACTTGTCTTCACATATAACTTGACTCAATCACTGCTGCAGCCATAATAGTATTAGTAGGGTCCAGATCCAGCCTGAGGAATATGGTCAGCCTCTTGTGCAAGTGGATTATGTTGATGGAATGCCTGCCTTTGCTGCTTTGCTTTAAATGTGTATGCATGTACAGCAAAGACACAGGGGTAAGGAATGGTGAAAATGGTCTAAAGAGAGCTTGAGATTCTGAATTGACTAAATTTGTACAAGTTGCTTTGCTAAGCACTTGAAAATAAAGACAGATCCTGTTTTTCCTGGTGGGCACATTTAAAAGTGGTATGAACTTCCATTTCAGACTTTGTAATGATGTGATAATAGTTACTTCATACTCAAAACAGTAAGATCTAATCCTGGCATGGAAGGAACATGGCCTTGTACAAAATGACGTCATGAGGGGGAACTCTGGTGTCCAATATCCCAAACCATTGGGTCAGTGCAGGGCTCTGGAACATCTTTGTACTCCCTGAGCGGTGTGACACACATCCTGGAGGCTGTGCCACAGATGGTCAAGGGCACCTTGCTGGTTCCCACTTCCACTGTGCAGTGGTACAAGAGAGCAAATGGTTTCAGGAGGGAAGTCCCCCCAGCTTAGACAAAACACTCATGCAGCATTGCATGGGACTTTATTTCCCTGGTATGACCAGGGCTGGAGATAAAGCACCAAATTAGATCTGCTCTATCACCTTTGTGTCACAGTTATTTCCCTGAAGCTCAGTTGTTCCTGATCCATGCAATATTCTGCAATGGCATTAGTTGGATGGTTAATTTAAGTACATCTGGATATAGACTTAAGTTTGTCAGTAGACAGTATTTATGTGATCCTGTTTTAAGGAATAATAGTCTTAAGGAAGCCCATTTTTAAGGGAAACAGATGTCTTGAAGTAGATGATTAATTCATGCTTAATTTTCAAGCACTCATTTGCCTTACAGGCTTTTAAAAGTGGATTCTTCCTTTTCATTTAGAGCTTCACATCTTAAACATTTATAGCCAAATCTTATTTCAGCTCAAGATGTATGAGTCTAAAGTGACACTTTTAAATTGGAGTGTGGAGCGGTTCTTCTGAAAATTAACAGGGCTGAGAAAATAGAATATAGAGAGATGCAGAGTGTCTGCAACTGATGTTAATTTTATTTTGTTTATTTATTTTCAGCGCTACTAATATTTTTTTCAGTAAAATGAAAACTTAATTGCATCCAAGTGGATCCTCTTTCAGGGCAGCATTCAGCAGAATAAGTGAATACAATCAAGTGCTAAATTTGGGTTCTTTAAGTCAGTGCGGATCCAGGGTGTAACAACTGAAGTTGGTGGAGTTTTCATAGATATATGGTAGGATGGGAGTCAGTTTCTTGACTACGTACCCCAAGTCAGTCCATTTAAAGGTGTTTGAAAGGCTAACACTGGAGATGGAAGTTTGATTTAAAACATGTTTGCGGCTTCTTTACTTTTCCATATCTGATCTTCAAATTGAGGTGATGCTGAGTAAAGATGATAGTAATTAATACCGTTGTATATATATTGCCTTGGGACTTGGATATTAAATATTTAAAATACATATCTAGCCTTCATAAGGGTGAGGGCACACATGCTGTTTTGAATTAATTTAAATAAATAGTAGCTATCTTGACCTGCACTCCCACTTTTTTCCTATAGCCTGAATGAGAACATAGTTACACCTGGCATTTGCATAAAATGAGGCTTTTGCATTAATCAGCTGCATTCCTAACCCTGGAAGATAATCATTACAATTTTCTGGTTTAATCTGTGTAGTCAGTGGGCAAAGATTCAGCCCACTCGAATGCGTATTGTCCTCTGGAGGAGACTTCGGTCTCAGCTATATGCACAGGGTGCATGAGGTGCCTGTTTTTAATTGGGTACTCATTAGCTTTCTAAAGGTGGAGTGCAGAGCCAGTAGTCACAGTGCTGGCTCTGTTAGTCCTGCACGCACACACACACACACTCAAAGTGCATGGTGCTTGAGGGTATTTATGAAGCATGAACAGAGAACTTGTTGTCATGTTATCTCACCAGATGAAGAAATGTAATGCCACCAGAAAGCATCTGCTGTTCTCCAGAGATCTTGTCCTCAACTAGAAAGCTTGAAGTGAACACAGGGAATCTGCTAATGGAATAAAAAAAAACAAATCTGAGAGCAGTTCAAGCATCCAGCATCCTTCAAGGGGTAAAGGAGACAAAGACAAAAATATCTCAGGGCCAAGTAAGTAAAGCCAGGCGATTGGGAGTTAAAACTGTTGTTTTGATTTACCCCATGTTCGAGTTGTGGCAGCACTGCAGCCATGAGACCTTTGTTGCAGTGGAATTCTTCCCCATCCACAATGGTGTGAGAGAAGGTTGCAGAGAAATTCATATTTCTGGATTTCCATGAAGCCAATATGCGCTTTCATGAGATAAAAAGATTTATGCATTAATAGTTTTTAATTTGAAAGATAAGTCCTCAGCAGTCTCCTCTGCCTCTGGTCTCCATGCTCAGCCTCTCTGTGCCAAGCACACTACTGAGCCAGCTTTGCAGCAGGAATACTGCTAGACTTGACAGCAGGAGTGAAGGGAAAAGACCTTATGCACACATGTCCAGTAAATTGTCCCTTTTATTTCCTTGCTGAAAAGCACTTCTTTCTTTAGTCAAAAGATGTGAAAGCGTGTGTTTCTTTTGCCAGTAATTCAAGTTCATACGTTATCAGGCCAGTAGGATGCAAGCCCTTCTGTGCTGTAGGTCTTTGCTAGGAGTCGTGCAGAGGGATTTCAGCCCAGTGCCAAATGAAATGGTTTCTATCTCTTCAACGGTTTTGGCAGCACCTTCTGTTGTATTTAATAGAGCTGCTAAATGCTTAGCGGGATGAATAAATACAAGCAGCAGCCAACTTCTACTTCTGAATGCGAAGCTTTAAACAAGGAATAACTTCATGTGTTTTGTTTGAGCTCTATAGCAGTATAAATTAGACTAAAATTTGTAGTTGTTGGTAATACACATAAAATGTATTTTCATTTGTTTTAAAGAGAAAGAATTGTGGGGAAAGTGCTGATATGACTTGTAGAAAACAATGTTGTAAACATGGCAGTTCTGGGTTTCTGATCTATTAAAGCCTTGCCAGGCTCAACAGTCCAGAGACTGCAGTTGCTGAATGGATATAGGTTCTACAAACACTGACAGTTTCTGCCAAGCAAAACTTTGCTGTCTAATTCCGAGTAGTTCAGTAGCTCAGATGCTGCATGTATGCAAAATCCTTTGTCAAGAGGGTCAGTTTCATATCAGACTGGCAGCCCCAGGCTCCATCAGCCTCCAAGGTTTCTCATGGTATTCTGGATAGGTGTTGGTGAAGTCTCCAACAATTTCTTCCTCCCTTATGACTGTAGAAGGGGGCAGCTGGAGATGTTTGTTCTTGTTAGGTGAATGAAATGAGACTAGTAAAAGGAATGAATGCAATCACCTGTGCAGCAGGAATAAGATCAGGCAAATCCTACCTTTTTGCCTTCCAGAGCCAAGGCACCAAAGCAAGTGCAGTGATATGTGGTCAGCATATTGGTAATACAAACTAGTGTGATACAAACTGAATGGTATGAATTTCTGTTCCAGGTATTGTTAAAAGAAGAGAGGGAGGATGATGATGCGTGCTTGGTGCTAAACTCCAGTGGGTTTAGGGCTGGTTCTTATCAAAGCAGGCCATGCTGGAAGATAATGCCTGAAGAAGGCATTCCCAAAAAGAAAGGTTATAGGTAATTATCCCTATAAAGTAAAGGAGAAGGATGCAACAGTGGCAAGAAAACTGTTGTTGAGATGCTGCAGGCTGATCACCTCTCTAATGACTTGTAATTAAGCAGCATCTTTGGAAAAGTCTCTGCTTGCTGGGTGATCTCTAGCCACCTTGGATCTAGACACTCAAAAGGTATTTGTTCCCCTGTGCATGCCCCAAAATGCTCGGGATGCAGAGTCAGATTAGTCAAGCAGAAATGATACAAGTACTAGAGAGCCAGGTTAGCCTCTGTGGGCAAAGGAGAAGAAAGAAGGGATTTGATGGGGGGAAGACTTCTTTGTTTCTGATAAGCATGGAGAGCAAGTTTATTAGAAGACATGAATGTCTTTTTCTAGGAGCTGAACCCTAGCAAGGAGGAGGCAGATCCTTCCAGCTCTACCCTCTAATGCCAGCTTGGCCCTAACTCACTCACATTCCCTGTGAGGTCCCTGAAATGCAGGCCCTATGTTCTGGAATTTTATCATTTCCAGAGATGGAGTAGTGTGGAAAGGCTTGGGAAAGCTCATCTGTATCTTCCTGTACTCTCAGGATGTTGACAGAAGGAAATTTGCTTCTTGCCTATACTTAAGATGCACGTTGGTTTAGAGCAACTGGTTTTTATCATTACAGGAGTACAACAGACTGGTACTTGGATGTAAAAAAAAAAAAAAAAAATCCTAACAGAAAGCACACTTGATATTTTTATCACATTATACTGAACTAAGCAGGATTACTCAGTGTGTAAGTCCATTAAATCCTTTATGGCTTCCTCTCAAAGTGAACTGAACTTTTAAAGCTAGAACTGAAACTCTAAGGGCAGGAGTTACCTGCTATAGCGCTTATGCACAGAGTGCCAACAAACAGGTTACATCCTTATCTTCATTCTTTTGTGACAATGTATTGCCTCAATGTTCTTCTAGTACTCCAATATCTCATTAAATTACAAAGAAATTTTCCTGTTTTGCAGCCACAGCTCTACTGCACTCAGATAAGTGACTGAGTTCTTACACCTGGATTGTGTGTGTATGATGATGACGGCTTGAGTGGTGGGTCTAGAGGAAGGGAGAGGCTGGGATATTCTTAGATGGGTAGTAACAGACAAGGGATAGCAACGTTCAGCCTAGACCCAGAATCACTAAAGAATCCAAATGGATTTGTGTTCGCTTATGCCATTCCAGTAAACAAACAGGGAGAACATTCCAAAATGTTTTAAAACTCCTTTTGGACTACCTTGGACACAATTCCTCTGAAGACCAGAGAAAGCGCAAGTCAGGAGGAACAGCTTCAACTGTGGTGTTTATCAGACTCCAAGTCCTCTAAATCCCTCTATTTTTGGACTTGGCATTGCTACTCTTTTTTAAATAGAAGTCTGGTCTCCTCTTGAAAACAAACACATACTAAAACAGTTGATACTTTTCTTCAAAAAAAAAAACAAAACCAAACATGAACTTAAGCTGTTTTTTCACTTCGAAGAGATTGATTGGTCTTGTGATTTTGCTCTGAATTGCTTCTCTGTATATATTTGATTCCAAATACTGATCAATGACAGTTGAAATATTTAAAAAAAAAAAAAAAAGCCAGACTACCTCTAGAAAGTCTTATTATTTCTTTTTTTTCTTTATTTCTTTAAGCCTACAAAAAAGCAGCTGCCAATACATTCAGCAACTGGCAAGTAAAGCACTGTCAGTAAGTCTGACTTGCTGTGAAATATTAGTAAACAAGCAGTTATGTTAACAGTAGCCAAGTTTAACAAGATCTCCACTTATTATCCTGTCATTTTTGTGGAAGAATATGCCACTGCTGTCAGATCCATCTGTTCCATTGCACAGCCTGTGCATACAAATCACCTCGTCTCACACATGGGGAAAGATTTTGGAGAAATCTGAAACTGAGAATGAAAGATGAATAGAAGATCTGTTAATAAATAGTTAGATCTCAATTTAGATAATTGACTGGCTGAGAGCAGCCAGATTATGTTATGTTTTGTATAATGATGAAAAATCCGGCTATCTGGCCCAATACAAACACGATTTGTTGTAGTCTGCACAGATCAAATGTTACTGCAGCTTGGTTCATCACAAAATGATGTGGAGAGGAGGCAGAAGAGAGAACATTGCTGGGAAAAGCCATGAAAGAAAGGCATGTAAGAAGGTATCAATTTAAACATTTTTTTTTTCAAAAATAGACAAATTAACCTGATCCCTTGCCATAAAAATCACTGCTGGTGTAATGTGGGAGTACCTTGCTCAGAAGCACTGGTATGGAAAAATTAACAAATGCTAGAGAAAATTCAAGGGATAAATATATATCCATAAAAATATCCTATTTGTTTATCCTATTCGATCAAGAGGTTGAAGAAAAGTGGCTGGGCAAGAGAACAGTTGATTGAATGGTCTCTTCAACAAAACCAAAAGGTCTCCATCAGATGCTGCTGGGGTGTGTGAAAACTGAGAGCTGGTAAGAAGTTGTGTTCCTGTTCCTCCTGCAGAGGAGAGACCTTCTCTGGAAAAATAATTTGGAAATCCAAACTGGTTGTTATATTTTGGTCATCATCAATAAATAAATAAATAATGATTTGGCAAATTCTAAAACCAATTCAGTAAAAAATGAATCCTGTTGCTGCTCTCTTCCATAGTGGCGAAGCCATCTCCCATCGGGGTCAAATCCATTTGCATGCTTCTTGGACACAAATGAGCTTAACAGGTATTCAAAGGCTCTGCTGAAAGGACCGGCAGTGGAATGGGATGAAGTGACACAAGCGTGGTAGGATGTGGGCAGAAATTGTTTGGAGTTCTAACCTGGCTCCCTGAGCAGTGCTAACACCTTTATGGAACTGGGCAGAATAACTAAATAGCTGCAGCTGCCAAACATACATTCATTAAAGTTTAATAAGTTGTTTGCTCACACATTAAGGATAGATCCAGCTTTGTGACTTTTGTGCAGCAAATTTAAGTTATGTCAATTTCAAATTTCTTTGCTGCAGATGCTGGCAGGGACTCTCACATGCTTGCTGAACAGATATCTGTCAGCAACTATATTGTTGTTCTTGTGCCTTTTTACTTGCCTGTCAGTGCAAGCCTGAATAATAATCTCAGCTACTCTAAACTGAAATGGATCTTTTCATCGATAGGACTGGTTCAAACCTCACCATATTTAATAGATCTATTTGGAGATACTTACGGGTGTCAGGTTTGGAAGATTTAGCAAAGTCGCATATTCTCTAGTATCAAAATTTGTTCAGAATTTCTCCTCCATTGTCTGTTGTGCATAGTTCCTCTCCTTTTTGCTGTTGTACACTATAGACGAGTAGTTGTAGAAAGTGTTTTGTAATATTTTTGTTGTGAAACAGGCTACTGAGCTGAAAAAAAAAAACCAACAAAAACAACAAAAAGACCCAGTTATTGAACAACTTCTATTTGATTTTTAGAAAAATAATACAGCAAGCTGTTTTCCAGTCAAGTTTCCCATTCAGCCAGCAAACATCCTGCTGGCAAAGACCACATCTGAGGACTCTTTTTTTTTTTTTTTTTTTTTTTTTTTTTTTTTGACACTGGCCTATCCATATGGTCTCTCCATGTGGCAGCCCTGGCGTATGTCACTTTGCGCTGGTGAATTTATTATGTTGTCAAAACTTAATACACCTGTTCATCAGCAAGTTGTGTTGCTAGTAGGAAAACAAAAATGATCCACTAAGGCATTCAGCTAGCAGCTTTAAGAGCGAGAGACCAAATGTGTGCTCTGCTTGGTGGTACATGTGAAGCTACTGGCTTCTGGCAGGAGAATTCTGGTGACAATCCTCCCTCCACTCTGGGTGAAGCACATCTCTCCTGCTTGTCTTCACACCCTAGGGTGCAGGCAGAAAGAGCCAAAGAGGGCTTGAACGCTTGATAGTACAGATGAGCCGTGTGTCAAACCAGGAGTGCGTGGTCAGCCCTTGCTGCGGTGATGTCTCTTCTCTGGTCTTCATCCCTGCTTCCACTGCTCCAGGACAGCTGGGAGAGCAAGCATGGTTGTGGGGCACAACTGCTGTCTCTGAAATGTTTTTGGATTTGGGGCTTGTTGTTGTTGTTGTTGTTTTGTTTTGTGTGGGGTTTTTTGGTGGTTTTGGTTTGGTTTGTGTGGTTAGTGTGTTGTTTTGTTGGGTTTTTTTATTAGTCTGACTCAGAGACTTTGTTCTTTGCCCTTTTATAAATGAAAACAAAACCTCATCTGTTTTGGAGCAAGCTGTAGGGTGGCTTTAGCTTTTCATGGCATGTATTTTTACCTTCTCTTTGATTAGCCTAATAACAGATTACAGCCTCCAGTTCTGGTTTTGTCAGAGGGCTTTATTGGAGCTTTGAAACTGGTCCGTTAGCTTATGTCACTTTTTGCCGCTCAGAGAGGTGTGAATTTTCTGAGCTTTTTATTCCACTGGAGCACAGAAGGAGTGTGCAGGCTGCCCCGGGTTTGGGGTTGCCTGGGGTGGTGTTGGTGGCTGCCGCAGGTTGTTGATTTGAGCAAGGAGAGCAGGGAGTGCAGATGCCTGGGCAGGATTCCTGCATGCCCATTGCTAGCAAAAGCTGCTAGGGTAGGTGTGAAGTCAAAGCTGCCAGCTGCGTGCTTTGAGGCAGACAAAGGAAGCAAACAATGTCTATGAAATCCTAATAAGATCAGTGCATGCATGGGAGTGTGATCTGCATCCTGGGCTGCAACAGAGATGTGTCGATTCCTGGCTCTACCCAGAGCAAGGTGGGGAGTGTCCAGCATCACCTAATCCAGAGAGGAATGGACTCAGCCTGCAGGAGCAGAAAGAAGCGTAGTCACGCTCCAGCGGGCTGTCAGACCGGGAGTTTCTGAGCAATTTTACTTTTTCATTCTGGATGGGAGCATTTAAGGTAACACTTGATCATTATTTTTCAACTTTTGTGTAACTATGGAGACCAGGAGCTTTGTAAAGCAAAGCAGAAGCTCTCTAGGTGCAGTTGGGACTTGCTCAGGCATTTCTGTCTCTTTTGGCCCCTTGTCAAATCTTTTAACTTTCTAGAAACTGGAAAAAAAGAATCAGAGTGGCATATGCAGAATATTACACTTTAGATTAAAATTCAGTGGAATAAACATGAATGAATCTGCATTTGAAAAAAGGCTAACTCTAAAAAGCCCCTTTCCAACAGCCGCTGCTCTGAATGTGAAAGGTATGTGCCAATAAAAGCAGCAGGTATGGCAGCTCTTTTGTCAGACAGGCACCTGCTTCTTTTTAAAACAAAAGCAGGAGGACCTGTACCTGGAAATGATAGTAACTGAGGAGGTGGAAAAAGATGGTGGAAAATGTCTTGTTTGTCATATATACATTTGAATCAATGAATTGTTGGACAGGGATAGAAAAGTCTGTATCGTCTACCTTCCCATGATTAAATACTACTATTGTGATAGGATTGCAGTGTGCCGAGCCCCATTTGAAGGCAACAGCTTTGATGGATAAATGCAGTGAAGCCTCACTTTGTTAAGCATTCGTGTGTCTCAAGCTAAGAATTTTGCCAAACATACCATGTACAGTCCTGCTTTAGTTTTGTTAGGTGATCAGCAACTTTGTTACAGTCCTTGATTCCCTACCTACACGTTCAAGTACTACTGAATCAGAGAGGATAATTTATTTCCTCAGCATTTGCTTTAGGGGGTTTTAATGTGTTTAATCTTGAGATATGGCAGCAGAGAAAAATGTTTGGTGGTTTTTGTTATTTTTCCTAATTTAAACTAAAAGCTCAGTTTCAATTCTGTCCTTGTGAAACAGGCAAGGCAGTCGCTGATGAGTCCTCTCAAGAGCTGGGAATCTGTGCAGTCAGTAATTTTAGTCTCCAGGGTAAGTCTTTGAGGGAGCAGAGCTGCTCTGACTGGAGGTCCCAGCAGGAGTGCTCATCTCGGGCTGTCCTGGCCTTCCCTTTCTGGGGGAAAGGTGCGGCAGGAGCCTGGCAGGTAGCTGAGGTGGCTGTGGGAAAAGCAGAGTGAAGAGAAAATATTTCCTGGATGTGGAGCAAATAGTCTCTTTGAAACAGCAGTGGGATCTGTCCTGTAAGGATAGCCCACAGGAGGATTCCTGCTCCTAGTCCTTAGTTTGATTTGTCCAGCAACTGGCTCACTCCTTCCTGTGCTTCATTGGAAATGCAGCAGCACCTTTCCCCTGTGCCAGCCAGGAAATGAGAGATTATGCAGCAAAGCATGTTTTACTGACTTTGTATATTAAATCCATTTTCCCTTGAGAAGGTGATTTGATGGTGCATAAAAAACAGAGAATGTACAAGTCTGACTTGTGTGTAGAAAGACTGTGTACAACACCTTAATGGTGGCAACAGTCCTTAACTAGCTGGGAGGGATAAGAAATCAATTCCTTGCTGTAGCGATGTATGCAAAGATGCTCCAGGCATACTTGTTCTGGGGGAAATGTGGTTTTGGCAAAAAAAATCCACTAAGTTGTGATGCAATGAGTTTTCACTTATCAGGAGACACAAATACTGAATGTGATGCATATGGGTGAATTTGAATAGGATTTTTAAAGTTCTTTGGAAACTATCATCAATGCTGCTGCAGTGCTACAGTTCTGTATGATTTCAGCCTACACAATCATCATCTAGTTCTGAAAATTGTTAGATATCAAGTTTTAGTAGGTATGGGAGAATTGTTCTGTTTTTCTCTGTATTATACAGAATACTGAATTTTGTGACAGCGTGTTAGGAATAAATGACTAATTCATTGTAGCAGTAGTGCTATTGCCATAAAACATAAGTTAATAGATAACAACTGTTTAGACAGACTTGAGCCACACTTACTCTACAAGCATTTTAATTGCAGAGGGTATGGTTTTATGAATGCTTTTTTTTTTTTATAAAGCCAAGGAACCACTGGCAGTACTTGAAAATAAGTCAGGATACTGCACTGGAAGTAGCCTGATTATACAGTTTCAAGTATAGTTCATTACAACTGAACAAAAACGTGAAGTGCTACCACCACTTCTCTTCTCTGTAGCGACCTACCTGCTTCACTTCAGCAGTCTTGTCCCAGGTCAGCTCTTACTGTTTAAGGTATTTTTGGTAGAGCTACTAAACCCTTTCTTTTGCTACCTTGAGGTATTTTGCACTTTCTTGTGCCTGACATAACCTCAGTGTGGGAGTTGAGCACCCTACCATTGCTGAGAAGACACAAACTGTGTGGAAGAACTATTCTTGCCCTGTCCTGCAAAGTGGCCAGGTGTTGGTTGGTGCTGTTTCACT